>NW_006408643.1:3896816-3909183 GCF_000296735.1 Chrysochloris asiatica | reverse complement strand
TAGCTCTAGGTTCCCTCTTGAAAGCTTGTAACCCGTTACTTCTTGCCTTTGTAATCCCTCCCTCCCCATTTGGGTATCCAATGTCCAAGTTGCCCCTCTCTGTCTACTCTGTGTGTGGAGGGGGTGGGAATGTTTCTTGCTGTAAGGATTTGTTGCCTCTTTTGTGTCCCTGCATTCATATGCATAGGTCAAGTTCATCAGCTTGGATCAGCTCAGTCTTCTTTCCCCCACACCCCCACTTCTTTCTTCTCCTGGTTGAGCTCTGATCATCCAGTCATCCAGTCCCGGTCACGTGGGTGTCATCTGCAAGTGTGGGTGTTCTTGAGCCCTCTCTTCCCATCAGCCGGCAGCTCCATTCTCCACTTGAGTCCTCCGTGGCCACGTCACTGACTCTGGGCCCAGGAGTCCTAGGGTCTCCTCACACTGCTTGCCAACCAGGTCCCCAACCGGTCCACAGAAGCCCTCTGAATATTGTGAAGCTTAGCTCGCCGCTTCGTTGCTGCCTTTACCCCATTTCTCCCCAACGGTGATGCGTGTGTTTACCAATCCGAGAGTGCATTTCCACCGAGTCTCAGTTTGTTTGTTTTTTTTTGGGGGGGGGAGGGCTCTCCATCTCTATTTTGCTGGCTTGCTTGCTTCATCTCTTTTTAGATCTCAAAAGAGATAGACTTCAAACACACCCTGTGCTGATTAACATAACAAAGAAACCCCATTCCCAAATGAGATTATAACCACAGGTGTTACCATTGTTGTTGTTAAGTACCATGGAGTCGGTTCGGTTCCGACTCATAATCCTGCACAGGGTTTCCTAGGCCATCCTCATTTTTCTCCCATGGTTCCGCTAGTAGTTTCAAACTGCTGACCTTGAGGTTAGCAGCCCGATTCATAACCACTACGCTACCAGAACTCCTGTATATCCAAGGAGTGGCTAGTGAGCTTGAACCTCCAAGATAGTGGTTCAAACTGACTTTGCAGTCCAGTGCATTAACCCACAGTGCCACACTAGGATGGTAATACACCTCAAAACGACCCACCTACACATTGAAGGCAAGCCCTATCAAAATACTTATGGACTTGGTAGTGGCAGGAATTGAAAAGCTGATTCTGACAGTCTAAATGTGGAATTGCAGGGGACCCAAAATAACCAAAAGCATCCTGAAAAAGAACAAAGTTTAGAGGATTCACATTTCCGATCGCAAGACTTACTACAAAGCTACAAGGATCAGCATGGAGTGATGTCGGCAGAAAAATAGACATATAGATCAGAAGAAGAGAATTGAGAATCCAGGAGAAACCCTCACGGTTATGCTCAATTGATTTTGGGCAAGGATGTCAAGATCGTTCAATGAGGGAAGGAAGAATCATCAACAAATGGTTCTGGGACAACTAACTGTCTTCACAGGATACAATGAATATGTGTCTATGTTCAAGTGTCCTTCCTCCTATAAGAAGCCAGTCATTGAATTAGGGCCCACCCAACCCAGTGTGACTTCATCTGAGCATGACTGCATCTACAAAGGTCCTGATAGAAGGTCATGTTCAGAGGTTTGGGTTTGGCATGAATTTTGGGGAGACCCTACTCAACCCAGAACAGTCACCCCAAAACATTTTCAGGCACCCAGAGGGCTCCCTCTGGTTTCCTTTCAGTCAGCTCACTTCTGTTCTGATTCCACCCACCATAGGTTAGTTTGGTTTTTCCAGAATGTTCTATCAGTGAACACATACAGTAGGTAGCCCTAGATTTTGGCTTTGTTCCCAAGTGTGATACAACTGAGGTGCATGCACCAACAACTCATTCCTTTATCTTACTGTGTCCTCACATCAGCCCTGGTGATACAATGGTTGAGCACTTCGCTGCTCACTGAAACATTGGCAGTTTGAATCCACAAGCAGCTCCATAGGAGAAAAGACCTGTTGATCTTCTCCCAGAAAGATGACAACCTAGGAAACCCTATGGAGCAACTCTATGCTGTCACATAGGGTTGCTATGAGACAGAATGGACTCTACACTACTCCAAAAGAACAGCAGTATTCCACTGTATGGATAGAGCCTGCTATGTTTACCCATTCATCCACTGATGGTTATTAAAGTGCTGTTGAGTTGGTCCTGACTTCTGGATTTCTGAGGAGCTTCTGGTGAGTTTGAACCATTGACCCTGCGTTTGTTTGAACCATCATCCTACGGCACCACACCAAAACTCCACTGATGAACTATATACTTAGACTATAAAAGAGTGGAGGTTAGGGGTCTTTGGAGTCGTGGAGAGGTGAGTAAAAGGAGAAGTCTTTCTGTGGCCAGAGTTAGAGGGGCGTGTGGTAGAGGTAAGCTAAGGGCCGCTCTAACCCCTTTCTCCTCTGATAAACCACCATACAGGCATCAAGAGCTGTACTTTCCTTCCAGAAGATGCTAAACAAAGCTGTCTTTAGCATGGTGGCGCCATACACTATACACTAGACCACAAACTACAAGGTCCATGGTTTGAACCCGCCAGGCTCTCCACGGGGAAAAGTTGAAGCTTTCTGCTCCTGTGAAGATTTCAATCCTCTGAAACCCTATCCAGCGTTGCTAACCAACTCGACGGCACTAAACAACAGTGTACTTATCTGTAGTCTGGGCACATGGCTTATTTTTCCAAAAATGGCGCGAGTAGCAACCACTGGCAGACAATTCAACCACCATGCAAGTCTGTTTGTAAGTCAATCAACAAACAGATGTCAGAGCTGCTTTTAATAGAGTCCGTGTACAGTTCTCAGAATAATACACAGGATTATTTATTGTTTGCTGCTGTCAGCTCATGACAACCCCCGGTGCACCATGGGACAAAACGATGCCCAGTCCTGAGCCATCATGGGTTGATTTCAGAAGTTGATTGCCAGCCCTTTCTTCCTACTCCATCTTTGTCTGGAAACTCTGCTAAAACCTGCATCACGTTAACACTTAAGTCTCCATGGACAGACGGGTGTTGGTTACACATGAAGTGCAATGGCCAGAAATTGAACTCAGATCTCCTGCCTGGAAGGTGAGAACTTTACCTCTGAGCCACCACATGACACACAAAACCCAAACCGAACCTGATCTTGTGGAGTTGATTCCTACTTGTAGCGATCCCACATTTTGCAGAGCAGAGCTGCTCCGTGGGGTCTGCTTAGCTGTGAGGATTACAGAAGCAGATCGCCAGCCCTTTCTCCCTCGGAACTCTGGGTGGATTTGAACTGCCAGCATTTAGTCTAGCAGCCAAACCACAAACGACTTGTGCCACCTGGGATCTCACCTGGCGCATTGTTACTACTGTGGGGTGCAGTTGAGTTGATCCCGACTCATTACAATCCTATTGGACAGAGTAGAGATGCACCGTAGGGTTTTCTAGGTTGCAGACTTTACTCAAGTAGGTTGCCAGCTCTTCTCTCCCGTGGAGCCACTGATGGGTATGAATTACCAACCTTTTGGTTACAGCGGAGCAGTCAACCATAGCACTACCGGGCTGCAGCATCATCTGTTCCCTTGGTGCGGATTCTGACCCATAATGACCCCACAGGACACAGTTGTTGTTGTTGTCAGGTGTCATCAAGTCGGAACCGACTCATAGCGACCCCATGCACAGCAGAACGAAACAATGTCCAATCCTGGGTCAACCTCACTACCGCTGCCACACTTGACGCCATCAATGATGCCACCTGGCTGATCCATCTCGTTGGGGGTCTTCCTCTTTTTCTCTGACCCTCCATCTTACCCAGCATGACATCCTTCTCCAGCGATTGTTTCCTCCGGGCAATATGTCCAAAGTAGGAGAGACGAAGCTTAGCCATCCTGGCCTCCAAGGAGCACTCTGGCTGCACTTCTTCCAAAACTGATCTATTGGTTCTTTTGGCAGTCCATGGCACTTTCAGTATTCTCCTCCAGCAGGACACAGTAGAAGTGTGGTTCAAGTTCTTACATCTTTATGGACGGGAACTCTTCCATAAAATCTCTTACCCATTTCTCTAGGGTGGAACAGCTGATGGGTCTCAAGCATCAACCAGCCAAGCACTGTATCAGGGTTTTTCCACCTATGGCTTCGTTGTTGTTGTTGTTAAGTGCTGTTGAGTCGGTTCTGACTCATAGCAACCCTGTCCAGGGTTTCCAAGGAGCGGCTGGTGGGTTTGAATCACCAATCTTGAGCTTAGCAGTCCAGTGCTTATCCTACATGGCACTGTTAAGTGCTATTGAGTCGGTTCCGACTTATAGCGACCGTGTATAGGGTTCTAGGGAGCAACACGGTCCAATGCTGATCCTACAGCACGGCAGTAGAAGTCCTCTATACGGCATGTTGTTACTAAGTGCCATCAAGTTGCTTCCAGTGCATAGCGACCCTGTATAGAGTTTCCGAGGAGAGGCTGGTGAGTTTGAACTGCTGACCTTGTGCTTCAAGCCAACATTGCAGTCCAGCGCAGTAACCCACAGCATCACACCATAACAAGCAATTAATACAGGTCCTAAAGTTGTTATTTCACACCCTCACGGGAAAGCCAGCCTGGGGGTGGTGGTCACAACTTGGCTAAGGACACACACACACAGTGGGCATGGATGTCACTGCTGGGCTGAGACCCTGGGCTCTTTGCCCTCCCCCTTCCACCTTCGCTGGCTCCCACTCACCGCAGCCACACAGAGAATAACTGAGCTGCACGAGGCTGAGTGGGGTCGTCCTGGCAGCGGAAATGTCGCACGGGATAAAACAAGAAGTGCTAAATAAATCCACTGGCACCACATCCCAATTACACGCCCTGCTCCTCTTCTTGTACCTGGCACTCTGGGGCCCCGAAGGGGAGGGTGTCCGTTGCTCAGAGACTCGGTGTTTCAGAAGCAGCCCTGGGGTTCCAGTCGTCATTCCTCCCCATATTACTCCTCTGGACCAGAGACACTGCAATATAGGGATGCCACTGAGAGCAGGTAGCTAAGGGCTTAGGGACTGTTTGTGGGAACAATTATGATGAGCTAGACTGGTGATACAGAAGGATAATGCACTGGACCGCAAGGTTGATTTGAACCACATAGTCTGCAGTTCAAACTCACCAGCCACTCCTCAGAAACCCTAACAGGGTCGCTATGAGTGGGAAGCAACTCACCACACAGGTACTTAACAACAACAAACTAAAGTTCAGCGAAAGGAGGAATGGTCCTTATTAAGCACCTACTGTGTGCCAGGCCTGGTGACGTATTGGGTTACATGCAGAGCTGCTAACTGGAAAGTCAGCAGTTTGAATCCACCGGTGGCTCCATGGGAGAAAAAGGCGGCTTTCTGATCTTGAAAAAGATGTACAGTCTCAAAACTCTAGCTAGAGTCACTATGAGCCAGAATCGCCTCGATGGCAGTGAGTTTGATTTGGTTTCAGTGTGCCAGGGTCTAGTATAGGCACCAGGAACACAGCAAGATACAGAATAGGCACCAATCCATTGGGCCTCGAGGCATTGTAATGGGGAGATGAGCACAGAACCAGAAAGAGAAAGCTTACAGTGGTCACATGGTGGCTTGTGCTGCAGCTGACTCATCGTCATCCCAGATGACAGAGCAAGATGTCTCGTAGCGTTTTCTAGGCTGTCTTCTTGATGAGAGCAGATCACCAGGCCTTTGCTCCTATGGACCTCCTGGGTGGGTTTGAATTATCGACTTGTCAATTAGAAGCCAGGTGCTTAACTATTACACCACCAGGGCTCCTTGACATATTTTAGCAGGAAAATGGAAAAGTTGGGGGTTGGGCATAATTTAAATAGGGTGGTCAGGGAAGGACTCACTGATAGCTGAGTAAAGACCATGAAAAGGTTGGAGGAAGAGCATTCTAGACAAAGAGCACAGCTCATGCAAAGGCCCTGGGGTAGGATCTGGGTCTGATGAATTAGAGAGCTGCCAGGAGGCCCCTGTGGCTGGAGCAGAGTGAGTGATGGAGGGAGAGAGAGGAGGAGAGGAGGGCAGGGTGTGCAGGACGCTGTAGGCTGCAGGGAGGACTCTGGCTTTGACCTCAGTGAGGTGGGAGTACTGGAGGATTGTGGGCAAAGGGATGGGCCTGCCTCAAGTGCTCACAGGCACCTTCTGGCTTCCCCAGAAGGAACTGTGGGGACCAGGGTGGGAGAGAGTTGGGGACCAGGGCGGAAGCCTAGTTAGTTTCCCCCTCACTGCTTATTCCTCCATTGGCTTCCCCAGACAGTTTTTCAGCTGTTACTCTGAGGATCCAGATTACTTACAGAAGATGACCCTTTGGTTGGGAGTCAGGCCAACCAGCCACTTGACTGGTACGTGTCCCTGAACATCATCTCTTTGAGCCTCAGTCTCCCTTTTGTAAAGAGGGGTACACTGTTCTGTGTCTTGGTTGCCCCAGAGGTTCCAGTGCCCAAATTATGGTCTGACACAGAGTTGATGCCCAAGAGACATTTTCTGAATGAATGAATGTCAATTCTCTTCCTTTTTCCCTTCAAT
Source organism: Chrysochloris asiatica (assembly GCF_000296735.1). Taxonomy (NCBI): domain Eukaryota; kingdom Metazoa; phylum Chordata; class Mammalia; order Afrosoricida; family Chrysochloridae; genus Chrysochloris; species Chrysochloris asiatica. The sequence continues at coordinate 3,902,734 of NW_006408643.1, read as the reverse complement.
TATTGGTCCATTGATTATCTCTTAGGTCCTTGGGTGACACAAAGAGTTTGTGCTCATCTACTAATCGAAGACCTAGTATGGCGCTGTATGATCAGCACTGGACTGCTAACCCCAAGGTTGGCTGTTCAAACCCACCAGCTGCTCCTTGGAAATCCTTTGCAGGGTATCTATGAGTTGAAACTGACTAGGTGGCACTTAACAATAACAATTAACCTAAAGGTCAGCAGTTCTAACACATCTGGTGGTACTAAGGTAGAGATTCCACATAGATGACAGCTAAGAAAACCCTATGGGGTAATTCTACTCTGTAACAAATGGGGACACCATGAGTGGGAATCAACTTAACAGAAAGTTTTTCTTTCCTCATAAAATCCCTTATCTGAGTCTGCTTAAGACCCTCTAAGAGTTCCTCAGAGTCACCTCACCCCCTTCATCAGTGTCCATGAGGCTTAGTCAACCTCTCTCGGTTCTGTCCTCCACCTGAATGCCTCACGGACTTTGCACTTGCTGTTCCTTCTGTCATGAATGCTTTTCCTTCCACCTTTGCTTCTTATTCTTCATGTTGCTGCTGAGAAATCCATTGTGGTTCCCCTCTGGGCTCTTAGCATGGTTGAAGAGTTTGCATTTAAACTATTCATTGTCATAGTTAATCATTGAATCCACCATTTAACATCTTTCTTCCCATACATTCCATGTGCTACGAGGGCAAGGATTTTTATATGTTCTCTTCATACTTGTTGTCTCGGCTCCTAGGACAACACATGGCACATGTAGTTGTTGTTGTTATGTGCGGTGGAGTCGGTTCCGACTCACAGCGACCCTGTACAGGGTTTCTAAGACTATAAATCTTTATGGGAGCAGAAAGCTTCATCTTTCTCCCATGGAATGGCTGGTAGTTTCGAACTGCTGACCTTGAGGTTAGCAACCCAACTTGTAACCACTACTCTACCAGAGCTCCTTTTTATAAAGCCCATGAAATTGTTTGGTCTGGCTCTGCCCAGGCAACCACAGTTCCAGCCATCACATTTATAGTTGCTGGTAAGTCCCATGGAATCAATTCCAACTCCCAAGGACCCTGTATAGGGTTCCTGAGGAGCGACTGGTGAGCTTGAACCACCAACCTTACAGTTCAAGCTGACCCTGCCGGCCAGCACATTAACCCACAGCACCACACCAAGACTCCAGCCATCACATTAGGGGTGAGTTCATTCAATGTTTGACCAAATACATCAGGCTAATTTTTAAGTTGATCATTTTCTATGGCCTATGAACGATGTTATCAATTTTGACAGAGAAAAGCTTCCCCATCCTTGCTGTAAAGGGTTTGTTGTTGTTGTTAACTACCGTGGAGTCGGTTCCGACTCATGCTGACCCTACACAGGGTTTCCGAGGCTGCAAATCTTTATGGGAGCAGAAAGCCTCATCTTTCTCCCGCGGAACAGCTGAAAGTTTCAAACTGCTGACCGTGAGATTATCAGCCTGATTCGTAATCACTGCTGCCAGAGCTCCTTGCTGTAAAGGGTTTGTTGTTGTTGTTGTTGTCAGGTGCCATCGAGTCGGAACCGACTCATAGCGACCCTATGCACAGCAGAACGAAACAATGTCCGATCCTGGGCCAACCTCACTACCGCTGCCACACTTGAGTCCATCAATGATGCCACCTGGCTGATCCATCTCGTTGGGGGTCTTCCTCTTTTTCTCCGACCCTCCACCTTACCCAGCATGACATCCTTCTCCAACGATTGTTTCCTCCAGACAATATGTCCAAACTAGGAGAGACGAAGCTTAGCCATCCTGGCCTCCAAGGAGCACTCTGGCTGCACTTCTTCCAAAACAGATCTATTGGTTCTTTTGGCAGTCCATGGCACTTTCAGTATTCTCCTCCAACACCACAACTCAAAGGCATCAATTCTTCTACGATCTTCCTTAATTCACTGTACAGGCTGTAAATCTTTATGAGAACAGAAACTCTCATGTTTCTCCCAAGGAGCAACTGACGGGTTTGAACTGCTGACCTTATGATTAGCAGTCTAGTGTTTTTATCCCACACCACCACTGGGGCTCCTTAATACACATTAAGTACTCATAATTTTGTCAATGAAAAATGAACAGTTTGTGTTATATATCCCATCCTGCCTGCTTCTTCCCAATGCTCCAGGTTCTCGGTTTTCTGAATGGCACACATTTCTGTGACTTAGGTCTGACAATGGCGCTATCACCTCCCTTTCTTTTGACTCCATATTCCTGTTAATATAACCAACATTTCTTTCACAGATTTTTCTCTGCCTTTTCTGTTTTTCTTTTTTTAGGACAGGAAGATGTTAACAAGTGTCGATGTAGTCGGAAGTGTGTTGAGCTTTCAGACAATGCAGACTTGAGAATCAAGTGATGGAGGAAGAGCTAAAAAAAAAAAACCAAACACACACACACACATTCTCCTTTATTGGGAGGAGAAAGAAATTGCCATTTCAATGAAACTGAAGCTCGTTAATGGAGGAATATAAAGATAGGCACTTCCTGTCCTGGAAGTGTAAACTTTACCCGCAGCTGTGAGCTCCAGCCCTTCTAGCACTGCTGGGGCAGGACAGCCACAAAGGGAACATAATTGCTCCGGAGTTGAAGCCCTACGTGTTCAAGGACTTTGCCAAGACTGAATAGAGGTCACATGAAATGCGAGATGCTGAGGGACAGAATTGTCCTTGGGACCCTTCCAGGAGTCAGAGGGCAGGGACTCAGCCCCTGGAGGAAGGGGACTTTCATTATCTACTGTCTACTCAATCTTGCAATTTCTCCTGCTTGGGGAAGGAAGTTTCTAGCAAACACATGAACACTCATTCCCCCACTGCCAAATATGTTGTTGTGGTTGAATGCCATTGAGTTGATTCTGGCTCATAGCAACCCTGTGTAGGGTTTCTGAGGAGTGGCTGATGGGTTCGAACTGCCAACCTTGTGGTTAGCAGTTCAGTACTTATCCTACAGGGTCACCCCAGAACACCCTGTCATATTTATTGTCGTTACTGTTCAGTCGGTTCCGACTCATAGCAACATTGTATAGGGATTACAGGGAGAAGCTGGTGAGCTTGAACTACAGACTTTGTGGTTCAAACCGACTTCGCGGTTCAGAACATTAACCCACCGGACTCCCTGCCACATAGTGGTGGTGGCTGCCGTGGAGTCAGTTCCGACCCATAGCAACCCTGTATAGGGTTTTCAAGGCTGTAAGTCTTTACGGGAGCAGAAAGTCTCATCTTTCTCCAACAGAACAGCTGGTAGTTTTGAACTGCTGACCTTGAGATTAGCAACCCAACTCATAACCACTACGCTACCAGAACTGCCATATATAGATAATATGATATTGAACATTTTTATATAAACTATGGTCATAGGCACTGGACTGCTAACTACAAGGTCGACAGTTCAAGCCCATCAGCTGCTCCGTGGGATGAAGATGAGGCTTTTTGCACCCACAAAGATTTAAGGCCTTGTAAGCGTAGTGGTTACGAATCGGGCTGCGAACCTTAAGGTCAGCGGTTCGAAACTACCAGCCGCTCCGCGGGAGAAAGATGAGGCGTTCTGCTCCCGTAAAGATTTACAGCCTTGGAAAAAACCTGTACAGGGTCGCTATGGGTCAGAACCAACTCGACGGCACTTAACAACAACAAAACCCTATACAGGGTCACTATGAATCAGAACTAACTCAATGGCACTTAACAAAAACCTCATGGTTGTTTGCATGGATTCCTGGTTGGTGCAAATGTTTAAGCTTTTGGGTACTAATTGAAACACTGAGGGTTCAAATCCACCCAGATGTGGCAAGGAAGAAAGGCCTGGCAATCTACTTCTAAAAATTAGACATTTAAAACTCTACAGGGCACAGCTCTACCCTGACACAGCTGGGGTTGCGATGAGCCAAAATTAATTCACCGACAATTGATTTAGGTTCTTGGGTGGTACAAATGATTTGTGCTCAACTTTTGTTGTTAAGTTTCATCGAGTCAGTTCTGATTCATAGCGACTCGATGTACAACGGAACAAAACACCGCCCGGTCCTGCACCAACCTCACAATTGTTACTATGCTTGAGCCCGTTGCTTCTCCCACTGTGCCAATCCATCTCATTGGGGGTCTCCCTCTTATTCTCCAACCCTCCACTTTACCAAGCATGATGTCTTTCTCCAGGCACTGGTCCTTCCTGAAAATATGTCTGAAGTAATGAGAGACGAAGTCTGGCCATCTTGGCTTTTGAGAAACATTCTGGTTGGACTTGTTCCAATACAGATTTGTTTATTCTTCTGGCAGACCATGGTACTTTTTTAGGACAGGAAGATGTTAACAAGTGTTGATGTAGTCGGAAGTGTGTTGAGCTTTCAGACAATTCAGACTTGAGAATCAAGTGATGGAGGAAGAGCTAAAAAAAAAACCCCCAAAACAAAACACATTCTCCTTTATTGGGAGGAGAAAGAAAATGTCATTTCAATGAGACCAAAGTTCTTTAATGGAGGAATATAAAGATAGGCATTTCCTATCCTGGAAGTGCAAACTTTACCCGCAACTGTGAGCTCCAGCCCTTCCAGCACCAAAACTCAAATGCATCAATTCATCTACGATCTTCCTTATTCACTGTCCAGCTTTCACATGCATATGAGGTTATTGAAAATACCATGGCTTAGGTCAAGCACACCTTAGTTCCTCAAGCTGACATCTTTGCTCTTCAATATTTTATAAGAGGTCTTGTGCAGCAGATTTGTCTAATGCAATACATCATTTGATTTCTTGACTGCTGCTTCCATGAGTGTTGATGGTTGAGCCAAGCAAAATGAAGTCCTTGACAACTTCAATCTTTTCTCCATTTATCTGGATGTTGTTTGTCGGTCCAGTGGTGAGGATTTTTGTTTTCTTACAGTGAGGTTCTACTCATACCAAATGCTGTTGTCTTTGATCTTCATCGGTATTTTAAGTCCGCTTTGCTTTCAGCAAGCAAGGTTGTATCATCTGCATATTACAAGCTGTTAATGAGTCTTCCTCCAATCCTAATCCCACATTTTTCTTCATATAATCTAGCTTCTCTAATTATTTTCTCAGCGTACAGATTGAATAAGTATGGTGAGAAAAGCCAACAGCGGTGCACACCTTTTCTGACTTTAAGCCATTCAGTGTTCCCTTCTTCTGTTAGAACGACTGCCTCTTGGTCTACATACAGGTTCCTCATGAGTACGATTAAATATTACATAATACTCATTCTTCACAATGTTGTCTGTAGCTTGTCATGATCCACACAGTTGAAAGTCTTTGCGTAGTCAATAAAGCACAGGTAGACATTTTTGCTGATATTCTCTGCTTTCAGCCAAGATCCATCTGACATCAGTAATGATATCCTTCATTCCATGTCTTCGCCTGAATCCAGCTTGAATCTCTGACAGTTCACCGTGGATGTACTGTTTCAGCTGTTTTCTCTCGTTCTCTGTAGCAAAGTTTTACTTACATGTGATATGTTAATGATATTGTTTTGTGATTTCCACATTTCTGGTTAATGTTCGACTACTAACCAGAGGGAAGGTGGGCAGTTCGAAATCTACCCTATGGTACCACAGAAGAAAGACTTTGTGATCCGTTTCGTTAAAGATCACAGGCCAGGAAAACCCTATGGAACACAGTTGTACTCTGAAAAACTTAAAGATGATTGATTGACTTTGGTTTGGTTGGTTTTCAAATGGTTGCTTGTTGTTATGATTAGCCCTTCTCTGTTGCGGACCGTGTAAGACTGGTCAGAGGTTCAAGGCCCTATAGGCCCGAGTGTAACAAATGAAGCCACTTGGCAGTTAATAGCAGATTGTTTTTCATCAAATTGTTTAGTCATATTTATTTAATTCCAAACATGAGCCCTGGATGTCCACAGAGAAATGCAATATTCCCCTAAAT
>NW_006408643.1:3895046-3896140 GCF_000296735.1 Chrysochloris asiatica | reverse complement strand
TATTCTTTCGCTATCCCTATCGCCGCTGGATCGCCCCTCCTCATGAACCAAACCCTCGTGAACAACACAACTATGTCGAGGGCAGACGCCGACACTTCTCATTATTTTTGTTGTCACTCTCATAGTGCACTTTGGGGGTGCGGGGTGGCTGCCCAACCCATGAGGACTTTCTTGGGAATTTCATTTGACTTTGATCCTGCGTGACAACGATAGTGAGGTTGGCCCAGGATCGGGTAGTGTTTCGTTCTGCTGTGCATAAGGTACCGACTCGACGGCACCTAACAACAACAACAACAACATAGCTTCCAGGCCGTGCCCACTGGGAGACCTGTCCTCTGGTTTGGATAGATTGGACTAGGGTAGTTCCTACAGGCTAGCCAGTCAGGTTCCTGGGAGTTTGGGGTCAGGACCACCAGATACCTACTCTAGGTTCTAGGCACCACAGAGCAAGCCTTTGCCATGTTGTTGTTGTTATGTGCCGTGGAGTCGGTTCCAACTCATAGTGACCCTGTATAGGGTTTCCGAGGCTGTAAATCTTTACGGGAGCAGAAAGCCTCATCTTTCTCCCGCGGATCAGATGGTAGTTTCGAACTGCTGACCTTGCGGTTCACAGCCCGATTCGTAACCATTACGTTACCAGAGCTCCCTAGCCTTTGCCATATAGGGGAACAAACAAATTGAAGAATACAACGGATACATTCAGGTCGTGATGACTGCTGCAGAGACTTGTTGGGTACCTTGTCTAGTCCGTTCCAATTCATAGGGACTCCGTTTGACAGAGTAGAACTGCCTCAGGCTTTCCCAGGCTGTCATCTTTACAGAAGAAGAGTGCCAGGATTTTCTTCCGCAAAACTGCTCGGTGGGTGAACTGCCAATCTTTCAGTTCACAGCCAAGCGCTTAATCATTGCATCACCATGGTGCCTTCCTACAAGAGCTGTTGTTAAGTGCTGGCAAGTCAGTTCCTCTCACACACTCTCTGCATAGGATCTCCAAGGAGCAACTGGTTGGTTTGAATCACCAACCTTGCAGTTAGCAGTCCCTTCCTTATTGTACAGCACCACACCGGGACTCCCCAATGGGAATTGTTGTTGTT
>NW_006408643.1:3887324-3894403 GCF_000296735.1 Chrysochloris asiatica | reverse complement strand
CTGGCGCATTAATCCACAGTACCACACGGGAACTATTAAGAGTTGGAAAATCTTTAGCCAGGGTGTTGGGGCCATGAGGAAGGGTTGCTTTCTGAAGCGTTAACGGGTTACATGGAGGATGTTGTTGTTAAGTGTTGTGGAGAGTGAATTCTGACTCACAGTGACCCTGTATAGGGTAGGTTTGAACTTTGTGGTTAGCAGCCCAGTGCTTATCCTAGAGCACCACATCAGGATTCCACATAGAGTGTTTTGTTGTTAGGTGCCATTGAGTTGGTACCAACTCATAGTGACCTAATACGCAACAGAACGAAACGCTGCCCGGTCCTGCCCCAACCTCACAACCGTTGCTCTGCAATGATGGAGGCTAGAGAACTTCCAAGACAAAGTAAAGGTCAGGTGTTTGGAGTTCATTCTTAGGGTAAGGGAAAGACACTGGATTTTTAGTAGTGAAAGGATAACATTTGTGGTTTAGAAATGGTCCATCTGGCAGATGAAGGAGCAAAGTTTCCTGAAAATAGAAAAGTTAAGTCTATATTTATTTACCCAACAACTCCAGCTGCACACCTACCCATTGATGAGAAATAGCTACCTGGAGCTCTGTTAAAAAAGATTCTGAGTTCTGCAGAGAAATGAGTGCTGCAATCTATTAGTGGTGCCTGGGCCCCGATTCTCTGGGAAAAGAGTTCTATTATTGTTTAGTGATGTCTGTCAGGAGACTGTGGTCTACATGTTACAAGTTTGACTTCCCTGGGTTAGGGGACAGCTTCTGCTCAAAGAAAATCCTCCACTCCTTCCTGGAGACGGAGTAGGATGAATCCTCAACTCAGGCAGCTAGGAGAAGTCTCAGAGAGACTACTTGCTCCTTCTGTAACTTTGAGCAAGTTATTTCATCTCTGAATTCTATTATCTTGCTCTGCAAAGATGGGAGAGACATCTGACCCTTACAGAGTTATTGGGTGGCATATATGAAGTGATATGTGTAATGTATCCAGCACTTAGTAGGACTGTAGTTCCATACAGTCCAAGGTCTGACGCCGAATGTTATTATTTCTAGGCCTAATTCCAGGTTTAGTTCCAAATCTGCTTTAGAGACCTGGCAGACACCCTCAGCTGCATCTTGCACCTGGGCCCTGTCCCCACTGCTGCCAGAGCCTTGGTGCCCACTAGTCAGAGTCATGCCCCCACCTGGTGGCAATGTACACAAGAAAAAGTGGGCACATGGTCAGTTGGACCTAGAACTGCCAAGAGGGAAGCGGTCTACACCTGGGCTCCACTCGACTCTCTCCATCTAGTCTTGCCAGGGTGATCCTTGCCAGTCGGGCATGGATTGTTCTTATGCTTGGCTGCCTCCCAACACTTGGCTTAGTCCACCATGGTCAGCATTTATGGCTGCAGGTGGCTGGACCACTTTGCTTCTTTTGCTATTCAACATGAACTGGAGTTTGTCTGGCATAGGTAGGGGCCTTGGGGAGCTGGAAGGAGGAGGGTCCACCCAAAGCATCTTGCTTTGGAAAGTAGCAACTGTAGGGTGAGGTGGGGCACAATCAGTGTGGGGACCAGGTGGTGGTGGTGGTTATGTGCCGTGGAGTCGGTTCCGACTCATAGTGACCCTGTATAGGGTTTCCAAGGCAGTAAATCTTTACAGGAGCAAAAAGCCTCATCTTTCGCCCATGGAACAGCTGGTAGCTTCAAACTGCTGACTTTGAGGGTCATAGCCCAATTCGTAACCACTATGCTACCAGAGCTCCTTGGGGACCAGGAGGCAGATGTAATCTTTCCTGTTGCTTGGATTCAACTCTTCATCCCCAACACTCTATCCTCCACTCAGCAGCCAGACCACAACCCAATTCTGACTAAGAGTGACCTTGTAGGATGGAATCCAACTGACCCCTAGGGTATCATCATTATAGAAGCAGTGAGCAGCTGGTGGATTCAAACCAGTGACCTTTCAGTTAGCAGCTGAGTGCTGAACCACTGTACCACCAGGGCTCCTTTTAAGAGCCAGAGGAAGTAAGTTAAAAGGCACAGGCCGAATCTTGTCCCCAAGCTAAATCTCAGATTCCTCCTGAGGCCACTGAGCCACCAACCCACACCCACACCCCTGCCATGGCCCCTGAGTCATTCTCTTCTTCCTCACTAAGTCCTGAGGCTCTCTTGTCCTCACACAAGTGGCCCTTGGCCTTAGATCCTGGTCTTTGTACAGTCTGGTCCTTCTACCCAGAATGCCTTTCCTCCACTCCTCTCCTGGCCAACCCCTCAGCCTTCAAGTCTCATCTTTAGTGTCCTCTTTTCAGGAAAGTCCCTCTTGGTTCTGCTGGCTCAGATACACCGCCCCCCCCCCCTTGACTTTTGTAACTGTATGTCCACTCTCAAAGCTCCAATTGCCCAGTGTTGTAACTGACCATTGACTATTGACTCAGGAAGGAGAAAGCATGATGATTAAAAGCAGACTTCTCAGGTTCACATCCCGGCTGTCTTTGACCAGCTGTGTGACCCCACTGGGCAAGTCACTGAACTTCTCTGGACCTCTGTGTTCTCATCTGTAAAACAGTTGATGATGCCCACCTCATATGAATGTTGAGATGGGGGTCTCATGAATGTTGAGATGGGGAGTTGGCATCAGTTGTTGTTGTTAAGTGCTGTCGAGTTGGTTCTGACTCATAGCAATCCTGTATAGGGTTTCTGAGGAGCAGTGGGTGAGTTTGAACTGTCAACTTTGAGGTTCAAGCAGACCTCTTTCAGTTCTGTGTTATGTCACACAGATGTCATCTAAGCACTGCCCCTGACTTGAGTGTACTTTGTTCTGGCATTACCTATCCAGACAAAAAAATTCCTAAGACTAAATTTTTTTGAATATTGAATGAATGGTTAATGAGGAGCCCTTAGCGCTTGGCGCCCAGCCCATGGTTGATGTCCCCAGTCCCCGGAGCTGGTGAGCTCACCCTCTCTGTTCCCTGCTCCCATCCCTGGCCCTCTGGGGACCCAGTCTCAGAGCAAGTGACGCAACCTGGGGAAACCGAGTCCCTCTGGTCACGGGTTCTCCCACTACACCTCGCCTTCAAGGGTCCCCACCCCTTCTTCCCTCCCCCCCCCCTCCCGCATTCCATTCTCTGGGGAAGGTCGAAGGTGGGAAACGGCTCCAATTCAGCTTAATTAGCATCTCGAAGGAGCCGGTTGCCATGACGCCAGGAGGAAGTAGCTGACAGGGGGTGGAGTCTGGCCCAGGACTCCCCAGGAGAGACCCTATCTCCCTTCCTTGTCCCTCCAGCTTAGATTCAGGCTTTCTTCTCATCCTGTGGCATAATTCTTTATCTATGAAATGGAGCTAATAAAGAAATATCTTTCCAGGGCTGTTGGGAGAGTTTAACAGGATATACAAAGTAAGAGCTAGGTTAGGAGACCTGGTCCTTGACTCCCGCCCTCACCCTGCACAATCTTTTCTCCCCGCAGCAGCCAGAGGGCGCCCTTGAGCACCGGACTCAGGGCCGGCCCTTCCTCTTCGCACAGCCCTCAGTGGCTCCTATCTCCATGGAACAAGGCCGGTCCTGCACACCACGTCCCGTCCCCTCCTAGCCTTCTCGGCCTCTTCTCTAACCCCCTGCGCACTGCACACTCAGCTTCAGTTACACAGGCCTCCTCACTGTTTCTCCCACTCCCCGGATGCGATGCGGTGCTGCCTCAGGGCCTTTGCATAGGCTGTTCATGTTGCCTCTCTCTCTCTCACCGCCTCAGTGAGATCGCCCCAGACCACCTGATTAAAATTTACCTCCCCACATAAGCCCCATCCTCCTTTGCTGCATTCTGTTTTTTCCTTAACTCTTATCATCATGTGACTTTGTTTGTCTTTGAACATACACAATAAGTGATGAAAGATGCAAGTTTATTCATTTCTTCATTCTGTTTGGTCCCCCATATCCTAGCATAATACATGATACATTGATAGATCATCTTTGCAGAAGGAGGAAATATTTAAGGCAGGTCTCAACCTGTTTACTGAGCCTTGGTGGCACACTGGTTGAGTGCTCTACTGATAACCAATCAGGTGAGTGGTTTGAACCTACGCAGCAGCTCTTCAGGAGAAAGACCTGGAGAGGAGATCCATCAAGGTGGCAGCCTGGGAAACTCTATGAGGCAGTTGTATTCTGTCACGTGGGGTTGCTATGAGTTAGACTAGACTCGATGGCACATAACAACAACTAACAGGCAGATCCTGAAAAATGTAGCCAGGGAATGAGAAAGTACAATTAGGTTCTATGACACTGTCTTACTGATTCTGTGAGAACACCCATTCCCAGGGTGAACAGGATGATTCCAACCTTGGCCAGAGATGCTCAGCAAAAGAGAAACATCCTTCCTCTGTAGGTTTTTATTGGCTCTGGCTCTGCGCCCCCCGGGCCGGGGCTTCCTGAGACCAGAGTCTCACCTCCCTCTTGGACGACTTCATCTCCATCCTTGGCCTCTGCCCTCCTCTTATCCCTGGAGTCCCAGAGTCAGGGAAGTTTCTCTCCTGAGCATGTTCACAGAGCACTTTCACACCCTGGGCCAAGCATGGGAGCCTGGGGAAAAAAAAAAAAACAACGTAAAGGTCAATGTCTACAATTGAATTTTTCCCCAGATAAAAATAGCATCTTTGTAATCTTTTAAATGGTTTGGAGGGAATGAGGGAGGGTGAGAGAGACAGAGAGAGAGAGGAGAGATTCAAGGGCCTGTGGATTCTGTGGTCTTGTAGTCATTGGGTATATATGTGGGTGAGTGAGCGCGCCTGTTTTACTTTGTGCACACTAATAATATGTATGAGTATCTGCAGGTACATGCATGTGTGTACAGGAATGCACGTGTGTGCAGTTATTGTGTGTGCAAACTGAGGTGTACATAAGCATGCGCACATGTGTGTGTACAAGTATGTAGGTACCTATGTGTCCCATGTGTACGCATGTGTGTGTACATGCTTCCTGGAGTCATTCCTCAGGACCTGTGTTTGACAATGTCCAGACTCAGGTCTCATGCCCACCTGAAATCCAACCTGCCTTTAGCGCCCAGCTGGTGACCTGGGGCATGTCGCCCACCTTGCTGCGCTGCAGTGTCTCCCGACGTAGACAGCTGTGTGAAATGTTCATCATCACACATAGCTCCTGTTGAGTGCCCAAGTCAGGGCTTAGCCCAGGGCCAGAGCTCAACCAAAGTTAGGGTTCAGCTGGGGTCCTGGTCCCACCAGGGTCAGGGCTTGAGCTGAGTGAGCGGACAATCGCTGGACGTCCCTGGTGGTGGCACACAGAGGGGGAGGTGAATTTGTGCCCTTCTCTCTGGTCTTCAGTTTCCCTTCTCTACAGGGGGGCATGTGTGCCAAACTTGTTTCTCTCGCGATTCCTATTGGGAACGTTATTTCTTCGTTACACATGCCATACCAGAGCTCCCCTCTCTGCAGCCTATTTCCAACCCTCTCAGCAGGCTGTGTGTGGCCTGGGGGGCGGGAGAGGGGAGGGAGAGGTGGGTCCATGTGTCATTGAAATACAATTCCTCTCTATTAATTCTCAGCATGGGAAGGTTTCTCATCAGCTCCTTGTGTTTCTAGGAGCCCTGGTGTGGCGCTGTGGTATAAAGCACTGGACCTTGCTGTTGGTGTGAACCACAAGTTCGGCAGTTCAAACTCACCAGCTGCTCCTTGGAACCCTATACAGGTTGCTATGAGTCAGAACCAACTCCACGGCATTTACCAACAACCAACAACCTCATCTCTCTGCAGAGTTGACAGTCAATCAAAGAACTTCCCTCTTTCAAACAGAGGCTCTGTTTCCACAGACAGAGTCACATTTTTAGGTGCATGGGGCAAGACTTCAAAACATCGTTTGGGTTAACACCACTGAATCCATAACAGGACCCCCATGAACCCAATTCCGATTCACAGCGACCCTGTAGAACTCCTCCAGCAGGTTTCCAAGGTCGACATCTTTTCAGAAGTAATCACCAGGTCTTTTCTCCTGCGTGGAGTCACTGGTGGGTGAGGACCACAGACCTTTCTGTTGGCAGCTAAGAGCAAACTGTTTCCGTCATTCAGAGACTGGGATTCAACTGCAGGGATAGGGGGCCAGGAAACGCAGGTCAAGTTAAGAGTGGTGCCAGGATTTAGACTCTGCCATTACCAGTGAGGAATGGCCTTAATGTTCTCATCTGTAAAATGGAGAGAATAAAATCTACACAAACATATAGAGTCCTGGTGTGGTACTGTAGGTTAATGCACTAAACTGCAAAGCCGGTCTGAACCACAAGGTCGGTTCAGCTCATCAGCTGCTCTTTGGAAACGCTACACAGGGTCAGAACTGATTTGACAGCACTTAACAACACAACCATATGGTGAGATTGGATGAGCCCAGCCATGGAGGGCATTATATACCCTCCCAAGAAGCTGCCATGGTCTGTCTAGACAACCATTCCAGACGGGCCCTGCCTCCCAGCCTCCATCCCTGCCCCCAGCATCCCAAGGAAGACTCGGATTACATCTCTTCTGTCCTTGCTCAGACCTGCCTCTATCCCATGATGCAAATACGGCAGGTATCATGAACTCTTATTTAGCAAATAAGGAAACTGAGGTACAGGAAGGTTACACAGCTGCCACACAGCTATTGAGAGGAGCAGGTGCAGGATTTGAACCTGTGTGATTAACCACTGTAGCAACAGTGTATAGATTAGGTGAGCAAGGCCAGGAAGGGTGGATCAAGCTGAATTTATGTGCTACCTGGTTTAGGTACTTTTGAAAACTCAGCCACTGAAACCCCTGTGGAGCACAGTTGTGCTTTGACACATGTGGGGTCTCTGTGAGTCAGAATGGACTCAACAGGAACTGGATTGGGACTGGGTCCAAATAGCTGACCTTGAGCCTGTCACTTTGCCTCACTGAGCCTCAGTTTGCCTCTGCGAATTGGAAATATGAGTACCTTCAGCTTTTCTGAGGACCCTGCGTAGCACAGATGGTTTATACTCAGCTATTAACATAGTCAGGAGCTCTGGTAGCGTAGTGGTTACGAATCGGGCTGCGAACCTTAAGGTCAGCGGTTTGAAACTACCAGCCGCTCTGCGGGAGA
>NW_006408643.1:3884305-3885892 GCF_000296735.1 Chrysochloris asiatica | reverse complement strand
TTTGCCTAATGCAATACATCATTTGATTTCTTGACTGCTGCTTCTGTGAGTGTTGATAGTTGATCCAAGAAGAATGGAGTCCTTGACAACTTCAATCTTTTCTCCATTGATAGGAATGTTGTTTATTGGTCCAGTGGTGAGGATTTTTGTTTTCTTGACATTGAGATGCAATGCATACCAAAGGCTGTGCCCTATCCCGTACTTAGTACTTATTCACTCATTCATTCATTTGAATCCTCCCAGGTTCCCACCTTCCTGCATGCCCCGCCCTTCTGCCTCCTTGCCCTCCCCACCTCCTCTCTCCTCCTTCCTCACTTAGTAACTCCACCAGCCACATGGGTCTCCTTTCTGTTCTTCCAACCTTCCAGGCCCCATCCTGCTCCAGGGCCTTTGTACCAGTTGTCCCCACAGCCAGGAATGTTCTTCTCTCAGACACACTTGACTCTCTTCTGCCCATGTTCAAATCTGCTCAAAATCGCCTCCTCAGAGAAGCCCTCCTAGACTACAACAGCCAGGAAGCCACGTCTCCTTCACTGTATACTCACTCATCCTACTTCTCCTTTCTGCACAAAGCTTGTTGTGGGTGGGATTGTGTCCCTAAAAAGATATGTGGAAGCCCTAACCCCTAGTAGATATGAACTTGAACTTGACCTTGTCTAGAAACAGCATCTTTATGAATGTTATTGGTTAAATTTACCATTAGGTCACACTGGGACCCAGTGGGTCCTCATCCTTTTGGAACAGTGTCCCGATTAACAGAGGTGTAGCTGACAGAGTGAAGACAGGGACAGAGATTGGAATAATGCATTAGCAAGCCAAGAAACCCCAAGCATTTTCAGCTGCCAACCAGAAACGAGAAGAGAGGCCTGGATTATGTTCTCCCTGAGAAGCTCAGAAAGAATCAAGGCGGACACGCTGGCCCAGGACCTTCAGCTTTGGAACTGAGAGACAATACATTTCCAATCTTATAAACCATTACTTCATTGGAAAAAAAAATAATCTGTTGAAGTTGTCAAGGATTTCATTTTATACTTGGATTCACAATCAACACCCAGGGAAGCAGCAGTCAAGAAATGTCATGACATATTGCATTGAGCAAATCTGCTACAAAAGACCTCTTGAACATCTTAGAAATTAAAGATGTCACTTTGAGAGCTAAAGTGCACCTGCTCCAAGCCATGGTATTTTAAAACACCTCGTATGCATGTGAAGGTTGGGCAATGAATAAGGAAGACCACAGAAGAATTGATGCCTTCGAATTATGAAGTGGGTGATGAATATTGAATGAATATACCATGCATTGCTATAAGAATGAGCATATTTGTCCAGGAAGAAGTGCAGCCAGAATGCTCCTTAGAAGCCAGGATGGCCAGACTCTGTCTCGCGCACTTTGGACGTGTTTTCAGGAAAGGCCAGTCCCTGGAGAAGGACATCATGCTTGGTAAAGTAGAAGGTCATCAAAAAAAAAAAAAAAAAAAAGAGGAAGGTAGATGGATTGATGCAGTGGCTACAACAATGGACTCAAACAGAACAATGATTGTGACATGGTAAAGGAGCTCTGGTAGCGTAGTGGTTACGAATCGGGCT
>NW_006408643.1:3876852-3884105 GCF_000296735.1 Chrysochloris asiatica | reverse complement strand
AACAACAACAACAACGGGACCAGGCAATGTTTTTTCTGTTGTATATCAGCTCAACACTAGGTACAGTGGGTTAATGCGCTGGACTGCAAAGTCAGTTTGAACTGCCAGATCGGTGGTTCAAGCTCACCAGTTGCTCCTAGGAAACCCTATACAGGGTTGCTATGGGTTGGAACCCACTCAGCGGCACTTAACAACAACAACAATGTAGGGACTCCTTGTGTGGTGCTCTAGGATCAGCAGTGGACTGTGAACCACAAGATCGTCAGTTCAAATCCACCAGCTGCTTCTCAGAAACCTTATATAGGGAGGGTCTCTATGATTTGGAACTGACCCAACATAAGACATCGCTGCTTTCGAAACTCCCAGCTGTTCCGCGGAAGAAAGAGGAGGCTTTCTGCTCCCGTAAAGATTTACAGCCTCGGAAACCCTGTACAGGGTCGCTATGGGTCGGAACCGACTCCACGGCACATAACAACAACAACAACCCTCCTACAGCTCCATTCTCTATAGTCTACAGCTGTTGACTTAATCATTACTTGTGTCCCCACTAGATTCTCACCAACCCAAGGATAGTGATTTTTGTCTAATTCTTCAGCTGTCATCTCAAGACCTGGATCATGGCCTGGTACACAGTGTTGTTGTTGTTATGGGCCGTGGAGTCTGTTCCGACTCATAGTGACGCTGTACAGGATTTCCAAGGTTGTACATTTTCACGAGAGCAGAAAGCCTCATCTTTCTCCCGTGGAATAGCTGGTAGTTTCAGACGGCTGACCTTGAGGTTCACAGCCCAATTCGTAACCACTACGCTACCAGAGCTCCTTTGGTACACAGTAGGTACTCAATAAATACTTGTTGAATGAATGAATGGATTGTAGAAAGTGAAAAGTTATTCATGTTCCATATATAGGTGTGGAACTATGGTATCATGGCCACTTCATGTGTGTCAGAGCAGAACTGACTGACTTCCATAGAGTTTTCGACAACTGCTTTTTCAAAAGTAGATTGCCAAGACTTTCTTCCGGGGCACCTCTGGGTAGATTTGAACCTCCAACCTTTTGGTTAGCAGCTGAGCAATTCACTACCCAGAGACTCCTAACTGGCTGCCATGGGTCCATTCGTACTCCTGATGATCTCATGTGTGTCAGAGTAGAACTGGGCTCCATAGGTTTCCAAAGGCTGCTCTTTTGGAAGTAGATCTCCAGAGCTTTCTTCTGAGGTGCCTCTGACTGGATTCAAACTGCCAACCTTCCAGTAAGCAACTGAGTCCTTAACCATTTGCATCATGCAGGGACTCTGCGTTCCCTGGTAAAGAAGGGATGGCAGCCCACTTACTGAGTTTCTCTGGTTCTGCCCTGCCCCCCCTTGGATCACTCTGAGCATGCGAGTTACTGCTAGGAGTCTAGCTTCGACCTCCCAGCCATCGACCCACCTCAGGTTGCTCTGTGGGGTGTCTTTCCCGATTTAGGTGGAACACACTGAGCTCACTACAACATCCGCAGGATCAATGTCCCGCCGGGTGTCCAGGCCCCTGACAAACACACACACACTCTTGGCCTCTCTCCTGGGCTGAGCACGCAGCCCATGAAGCATGCCTTGTCCCCCGGACACATCCAGTCTGTGAAGAGAAGACAGAAAATGTCACTTAACTGGAATGAGGTCTCGATTCCTACTGATTAGATTGGGGAAGAATTGAGAGAGGAAAAAGTGGGTAAAATCAAGTATTGGTGAAGTGAGGGGATGGAATTCACATACAGCTGGTGTGAGTGTGAATGGGGGCTGCGGAGTCACAGCATCAGGTAAAAGTGGGCTACAGGGCCTCCAATATTCTTGCTGGCATGTTTGGCATGTTCTCTCAGTTACTGATTGTTGTTATTGGTTGTCGTTGAATCCATTCTGACTCATGGCTCCCCCAAGGGTGCAGAGTAGAACTGCTCCACAGGGTTGTCAACAATGTGATCTTTTGGCAGTAGATCTCCAGGTCTTTCTTCCTAGTCTTAGTCTGAAAACTCTGCTGAAACCTATTCCTCATGGGTGACCCTGGTGGTTCCAACAACACAGCAACATGCAAGGCCCCACAGTACAACACACTGATAGACAATGTTGTTGTTGTTAGATGCCATCAAGTCTGTACCAACTCATGGCGACCCCATGTGTGAGGAGCAGGGACTGTTCCACTAGTTTTCAAGGCTGGGGGTGTATGGTGGCTCTATAGGATAAGCACTGGATTGTGAACCACAGGGACCAAGGTTCGAGCCCACCAGCTGCTACGTGGGAGAAAGATGCGACAGTCTGCTCCAGCAAAGACTTGCCGTCTCAGATACCCTATACAGGGTTGTTATGAGTCGGAACTCAATAGAATACCAACAACAACCTTTCCGATGCTGATTGCCAGGCCTTTCTTCCACGTCTCCTCTGATGGGATTCCAACTACCAAGCTTTGGGCTATTGTTGTTTTTAGTTGTTAGATTCTGCCAAGTTGGTTCCAACTCAGTTCCGACTCATAGAGACCTATGCATAATAGAACCAAACACTGCGTGGTCCTGCACCATCCCATCCTCATAATTGTTATGTCTTAAGGTTGTTGTTAAAGATTTACACCCTCGGAAACCCTGTACAGGGTCGCTATGGGTCGGAACCGACTCGACGGCACTTAACAACAACAACAACAGCAAGGTTGTTGTTGCTGTCATTATGCCAACCCATCTCGTTGGGGGGGGGGGTGCTTCCTCTTTTTCGCTACTCCTCCACTTTACCAAGCATGATATGTCTTTCTCCAGGGACTGGTCCCTCCTGATAATATGTCCAACGGACAAGAGATGAAATCTGGCCATCCCAGCTTCTAAGGAACATTCTGGTTGTACTTCTTCCAACACAGATTTGTTTGTTCTTTTGGCAGTCTATGGTACTTTCAATATTCTTTGCCAACACCATAATTCAAATGCGTCAATTCTTCTAGGGTCTTTCTTATTGATATTCCAACTTTCACATGCATATGAGGTGATTGAAATGATCCTGTACACCTTAGTCCTCAAAGTGACATCTTTGCTCTTTAACACTTTAAAGAAGTCTTTTGTAGCAGATTGGCCTAAAGCAATATGTCCTTTGATTATTTGAGTGGTGCCGTGGGCTAAGGCACTGGCCCTCAAGGTCGGTTTGAACCAGAAGGTCAGTTCAAACTCTCCAGCAGCTCCTTGGAAACCCTCCACGTGGTCGCTATGAGTCGGGACTGATTGATGGCATTTGTCAACAACAACAACTTCCGATCGGCTAATAGCCAAGTACTTAACTATCTGCACCACCCAGGGACACTAGTGCCTGGTCTTTAACCCAGACAACATGTTTGCACAAAGAGGTGAGTCTGAGGATATGTCCCAGGGGGTTGTTTGCTATGTGTATCTACCAGGTTTTGTTAAGTACTGCCAAGTCAGTTTTGACTCATAGCAACTCTGTATAGCGTTTCTGAGGAGAGACTGGTGAGTTTGAACTACTGCCCCTGCAGTTCAAACCGAACTTGCAGTCTACTGATTATCCTACAGCCACCACTCTAAGACTCGTCTATCAGATGTTGTTGTGAAGTGCTGTCAAGTCAGTTCCTACCCATAGTGACCCTGTATGCAATTTCCAAGGAGTAACCGGTAAGCTTGAACCGCCAACCTTACAATCCAAAGCGACCTTGCTGTCCAGAGCATTAGCCCACAGCGCCACACCAGAACTACCATCTATCAGATACACCTGGTCACAGGTTGGAACCCACTAGTTACAAGAGAAAAGAGCCAATGATGATCTGCTCCCAGGGAGCTTGCAGACTAACAAACCCTGAGAGGCAGTTCTACTCTGCTCTAGGGTAGCTGTGAGTCTGAATCAGTTCAAAGGCAAATGATAACATCTATCTGGTGGCACAGTAGTGAAGCACTGCAAAGAGAAAGATGGTGGCTTGAACTTACCCAGTGTTCCAAGGAAGAAAGACCTGGCAAGTTCCTTCTGTAAAAAGTACAGTTTGACATTGTCATTTTCACTGTGAGTCAGATTCAGCTCATCAACAACTTCCTGGAGTTCCTTCTGGATTCCTGCTCCTCTCTGGGTTGCTCTTTCTGTGTTTGATCTCAGTTTCTGGGGGTCTCTCCCTCCCACTGCCTCCTGTTGGCGCTCTCTTCTCTACTTACCCACTCTTCTTATGCAGTTTCTGTTCCTAACCCTGAACTTCCTGGTGCAGCAGCTGATCCCGGGCTCTACCATCCTGACACAGGCAAAGAGACAGGAGTAGGGGCTCCCTCTTCCCTGCCCACCTTCTCTTCCTGTGTGATCAAGGGCAGTCACTGGCGCAATCTCCCATGCCCTCCCATCCTCAGGCTCTGACAGCAATAAATGCCACTCCCAACTGGTCAAAATTTTTAAAAATGGTGGTGGTGGTTATGTGCTGTGGAGTCAGTTCTGACTCATAGCGATCCCTGTATAGGGTTACCGAGGCTGTAAATCTTTACAGGAGCAGAAAGCCTCATCTTTCTCCTGTGGAACCGCTGGTAGTTTCGAACTGCTGACTGTGAAATTAGCAGCCCGACTTGTAACCACTATGCTACCAGAGATAGGCAGGTGTTAAATAAGCTATGGAGCATGGATTTATAAAAAAACCAATCAGTTGATTCTGCCTCTTGGTGACACCATGTCAAAGTAGACCTGTGCTCCTCAGTGTTTTCAGTGGCTGAAGTTTACAAGTAGATTGCCAGGTCTGTCTTCCATGGTGCTTCCGGACAAACTCGAACCACAAGCCAACCTTCTGGTTGGCAGCTAAGCAAGCTGTTTGCACCACGCAGGAACTCCTTGTGGAAAATGACCTGCCCGTTGAAAAAGAGGCTCACTGATTTGCACTTGGAGAAGTTGTTGAACAGGTGTAGGTTCTGCTGTGTATATTTTCAACAACTACAAAATTAATTAAAAAAGAAATGTTTATATAAAACGAAAGAGATTGGTTCATGTGTCTGGAGTTGGTTTGAAACACAATAGTGCAAGCTCCCTAGTTGCTCCTTGGAAACACTATACAGGGTCGCTATGGGTCGGAACTGACTCAACAGCACTTCACAACAACAACCAGAATGGAAGAAGTTTGTTAATCCTGTGAGTAGGCTGCTGGATTTGGCAAGGTCCCCGGGATGGAGGGGAGTAATAGTGTGGCGCTGTGGGTTAATGCACTGGATTGCAAAGTTGGTTTGAACCTCGAGTGGCGGTTTCAATGCTTAGCCCACTGTATCACCAGGGTTCCTTACCAGACCCCTTGGAGATGGTGGTGGTGTGTGCCGTGGAGTCAGCGCCAACTCATAGCAACGCTATGCACAACAGAACAAAACACTGCTCAGACCTGCTCAATCCTCACAATCGCCACGCTTGAGCCAATCTCGCTGTGGATCTTCCTCTTTTTCTCTGACCCTCCACTTTACCAAGCATGATGTCCTTCTCCAGGGACTGGTCCCTCCTGATAATATGTCCAAATTATGAGAGATGATGTCTGGTCATCTTGGCTTGCCATTTGAACTGCAAGGTTGGCAGTTCAAGCTCACCAGCATCCCCATGGAAACCCTATACAGGGTCACTGTGGGTCAGAACTGACTCGACAGTACTTAACAACAACAATGATGAAGTTATGGAAAATACCATGGCTTGGGTCAGGTGCACCATAGTCCTTAAACTGACATCTTTGCTCTTCAAATTTACGCACGAACCACTAAAGCCAGTGATGATGAAATGGAAGAATTCTACCAATTTCTTCAATCTGATATTGAACAAACATGCAATCAAGATGTATTGATCATTACTGACAACTGGAATGCAAAGGTTGGAAACAAAGAAAAAAAATCAGTCACTCGAAAATATGGTGATAGAAATGATTCTGAAGATTGTATGGTAGAATTTTACAAGACTAATGACGTCTGGTAGCGTAGTGGTTACGAATCGGGCTGCGAACCTTAAGGTCAGCGGTTCGAAACTACCAGCCGCTCCGCGGGAGAAAGATGAGGCTTTCTACTCCCGTAAAGATTTACACCCTCGGAAACCCTGTACAGGGTCGCTATGGGTCGGACCCGACTCGATGGCACTTAACAACAACAACAACAACAATGACGTCTTCATTGCAAATACTTCTTTTAAAACAACATGAAAGAAGACTATACATATGAATCTCACCAGATGGAACACACAGATCAAACTGACTACATCTATGGAAAGAGATGGTGGAAAAGCTCCATATCATCAGCCAAAACAAGGCCAGGGGCAGACTGTAGAATAGACCATCAATTGCTCACAAGCAAGTTCAGGCTGAAGCTGAAGAAAGTTACAACAAGCCCACAAGAGCCAAAACATGACCTTGAATATATCCCACCTGAATTTAGAGATCATCTCAAGAGCAGATTTGATGAACTAGACACTAATGACTGAAGACCAGAAGAGTTGTGGGATGACATCAAGAATACCAACCATCAACACTCATGGAAGCAGCAGTCAAGAAATCAAATGACGTATTGCATTAGGCAAATCTGCTGCATAAGACCTCTCTAAAGTGTTCAAGAGCAAAGATGTCAGTTTGAGGACGAGGACTACGGTGCGCCTGACCCAAGCCATGGTATTTTCAGTAACCTCATATGCACGTGAAAGCTGGACAGTGACTGAGGAAGACCGTAGAAAAATTGATGCATTTGAGTTATGGTGTTGGAGGAGAATATTAAAAGTACCATAGTCTGCCAAAAGAACAAACCTATCTGTGTTGGAAGAGGTACAGCCAGAATGCTTCCTGATTCATTAGTTTTGTTTCTCTAGAAAACCTAGCCATGTGGTACAGAGAGAGTGAGGTTCTAGGGAAGCAAAATCACTAGGATGAGTTTTCTAAAGTGGTTCTCACGTCTGACTAGTTTTAAAGGCACTGATATCAGATGGAGGCATGTCTGATTCATTGGAAAGGGCCTTGGGCTGATTTAGAGTTTGATTCTCTTTCCCTCTGTGGAGTCAGAAGAAGTCAGACTTGATTTTTGCAGTCACGTCAGGAATGGGATTCAGTACCGTGGCTCCAGACTCACAGAAGCATGAGATTTTGTAAGAGAAAGAACTGAGGAGCAAGAGAAGTGAAACTTTTGATTTTTAGATGGTTAATTTGGAATTTGTTAGCTGTAGTGGCTGGTAGCGTAGTGGTTACGAATCGGGCTGCGAACCTTAGGGTCAGCGGTTCGAAACTACCAGCCGCTCCGCGGGAGAAAGATGAGGCTTTCTAC
>NW_006408643.1:3871792-3876157 GCF_000296735.1 Chrysochloris asiatica | reverse complement strand
AGCATGACATCCTTCTCCAGCGATTGTTTCCTCCTGACAATATGTCCAAAGTAGGAGAGACGAAGCTTAGCCATCCTGGCCTCCAAGGAGCACTCTGGCATGTGATAGAAATTAATATTGGGAATTAGGATTACAGAGAGTTTGTAAACCCACCTTCAGCCTATACTTGATTGGATTTGCTAAAAGGGGAGTTAGAATTTGCCCAGAAAAAGTAGACTTTTGGGTTTAAGTCTTTGTAGAATATGGGACTTTGGTGAAATTCTGAGCCCCACCTAGAATCTTCAAGTCCTGGTGTGGTGCTGTGGGTTAATGCACCAGACTGCAAAGTCATTCGAACTGCAAGGTCGGCAGTTCAAGATCACCAGCTGTTCCTCGGAAACCCTATGCAGGGTTGCGATGGGTTGGAACTGCCTGGACAGCACTTCACAACCACAACCCCCAGAATCTTCAGAGTTAGGACATTTGCATTTGAAAGACATGCAGACCAACCCAGACCTGCTGAGGGAACAGGGAGATTCCTTCAGAAAAAAACAGACTTTTTAAGTTTCATGCAAGCTATTTGATTTGGAGGCATTAAGGCAAGAAAAGTCGGTCCATCAGAGAAAATCCCTTCCTAGGAATGAACGTTAAAGGGAACCCACAAGCCATCTAGTATGCTTGTTGGTGACCACTCGAGTCTACTTGTGAGTAGAATTGGGAATTGCGGAAAATGCAACAATGAAGACCCGGACTGAGTTTGGACATGTTCTATTGGTACCCATTGACCTTGAAACGCAGGCTTAACAAGTGTGTGTGAATCTCTAAACTTGAAGCTGGTACCCATTTGACCTAGCTTGGATGGCTAGGGCTGAGCCGTGACCAGAATCTAACCAGATGAAGATAAAGATGTTTGATACTGTGAGCAAATGAGAATTGCTACAATTTGATGAACTGGACTTTTGCTTACGGATGCAGATGCTCAAAATTCCAACTAGAATGGAAGATTCTTCAGATCAAGGACTGTGCTTGTCTCCTCAGTGTACTGGTTTGATTTATTGTTGTTGTTGTTAAATGTCGTCCAGTTGATTCTGACCTATAGAGACCCTGTATAGGGTTTCCAAGGAGAAGCTAGTGAGCTTGAACCACCGACCATGCTTTCTTGGAATCCTTAGTTTCAGAAAGAACAGGGTACAGTCAAAACCCCACTGATTATAGATTTCCTCTTTTCCAGATGAGTCTGGTGAAAGGCTTTAGGGAATGATGCTGATAGGATTTCATGCTTTCAATTGTGAGTAATTGTTAGTAGGATTAATTGTGATTGTCAAAAGTGTAATTGTAGAACATGTGTAAGTAAAAGTGGGGAGTAGTTAATCTTTCATTTCAGAAACAGAGGATGCCAGGACCATCAAAAAGAAAGAGTGTGAGTGGATCGTGGGAAACCTGCCTGAAAAGTTTCGGACAGCAGAGACAGTGGCAGAGACGGTGGCATGGAGAGACAGAGAAGATGTGGGCTCTGGGCCCATGGACTGCGTAAGGCTGTGTGCCTGTGGGCAGGAGGCTGGCTTGCAGAATGCGCCGTTTGTACAGTTAAGTAAATATATATTTTTTGTTGTGTTTTGCACGTGTGCATCAAATCTTTTTGCTTTGTTCATTTGTTACATATAAGATATAAATGGGACCAGTGTGTTTCCAGTTGTATGTGCTTTAGTTATAGCATATCAGGCACAAATATGACTTTGCATTTTCTTTATCCAAACGTATATATCATATATATGTAGATAGCATTTATAGCATACATATCGTTTGTAGATTTCAAGTTGACAAGGGTGGACTATACGTACTAGTTAGGATTTTGTGTTAACTAGGCTGGGCCAGGATTCCTAGTGAGTTGGCATTTGACATGTGACTATCCGCATAGTGAAACCTAATACAGTAGCGCTAACTCTGTGCTGATTGGCTATGAGCAACCAATCAATCGAAGAGATGCTTCCTTGGGGGTGTGGCCTGCTCCCAATATAATGAACAGTGGGGACCTGAGCGTCTACAATTGTAAGCCATTTCCTTGATGAAACGCTGCTCTTTATATCCTGTGATTCTTGGTGTTGGGTACCATTGAGTTGGTACTGACTCATAGCAACCCTACGCACAACAGAATGAAACATTGCCCGATCCTGGGCCAACCTCACCATCGTTACTCTTGAGTCCATTGCGGCTGCCACTGTGCCAATCCATCTCATTGGAGGTCCTTTTTCTCCAACCTTCCACTGTACTAAACAAGATGTCCTTCTCCAGGGACTGGTCCCTCCTGATAATATATCCAAAGTATGAGAGACAAAGTATGACCATCCTGGCTTCCAAGGAGCACTCTGGCTGCACTTCTTCCAACACAAATTGCTTTGTTTTTTTTGGCAGTCCATGGTACTTTTGATATTCTCCTCCAACACCATAACTCAAATGCATCAGTTCTTCTATGGTCATCCTGATTCACTGTCCAGCTTTTTCATGCATATGAGCTTATTGAAAATGCCATGGCTTGCATCAGGCACACCTTAATCCTCAAGCTCTTGAACACTTTAAAGAGCTCTTGTGCAGAAAATGTGCCTAATGCACTATGTTGTTTGATTTCCTGACTGCTGCTTCCATGAGTGTTGATGGTGAATCCAAGCAAAATGAAGCCTCTCACAACTTCAACCTTTTCTCCATTTATCTTGATGTTATTTATTGGTCCACTGGTGAGGATTTTTGTTTTCTTTACACTGAGGTACAACCCATAATGAAGGCTGTAGTCTTTGATCTTCATCAGTAAGTATTTTAAATCCTCTTTGCTTTCAGCAAAAAGGATATTGGTATGTAATTTTCTTTCTTAGTTATATTTTCCTCTAGTTTTGGTGTCAGAGCTATGCTTGCTTCATAAATTGAATTTGTGTGTTTTTCATCCTTTGAGTAGAATTGGTTTCAGGTCTTCTCTGAATGTTTGGTAGACTTCACCAGTAAAGTCATCTGTGCCTGCACTTCTTTTTAATTGGGAGGTGTTTTTTTTTTTAATGATTTGATCAATTTCTTCTTTTATTACAGGCCTGTTCAAGTTTTCTACTTCAGTCTCTGTTAGTTTAGGTAGGTCATGTATTTCTAGAACTTTGTCCATTTCGTCTAGATTTTCAAATGTATAATTTTTCGTAGTATACTGTTATTACCCTTTTTATTTCTGTTGGTTCTGTTGTAATGTCACCCAAACCGTTTCTTATTCATATTATTTGTATCTTCTTCTTCTTCTCTTTTGTTAGATTTGCCAATGGTTTGTCACAATTTTATTAATTCTTTCAAAGAACCAACTTCTTGTCTTATGGCTTCTTTCTATGTTTTTCTGTTTCCTAGTTCATTTATTTCTGTACTAAACTTTATTGTTTCGTTTCTTCTGGTGGCTGTAGGCTTCCTTTGTTGCTCTTTCTCTAACTGTTGGAGATGTTGGGTTCAGATGTTCATTTGGGGTCTTTCCTTTTTTGAATGTGTGCATGTACTGCTATAAATTGCTGCTTTTGCTGGGTCCCAGAGGTTTTAGTAAGTTGTGTTTTCATTCTCATGTGACTCGAAGAATCTTTTTATTTCACTTTTTTATTTGATCTATGACCCAGTAGCTTTAAAACAGGGTGTTGTTCAATTTCCATGTATTTGATTTTGTTTCCTTGGTCTTCCTAGTGTTGATTTCTAATTTTATAGCATTGTGATCTGAGAAGATGTTTTGTAGTATTTTGATGTTTTTCAATTTATTGAGGTTTACTTTTGGCCTAACTTGGGTGTATTCTGGAGAATGTTCCACGTATACTAGGAAAGAATATATATTGTGCTGTTGTTGGGTTGAGTGCTCTGCATACATCTGTGAGGTCTAGTTGGTTGATTGTGTTGTCTAGTTCTTCTATGTCTTTGTTTAGTTTCTTTCTAGTTGCTTTGTCCATCAAAAGTCGTGTATTACAGTCTCCTATTATCATTGTTTGTTGTTGTTAAGTGTTGTCGAGTCAGTTCTGACTCATAGCAACCCGGTATAGGGTTTCTGAGGTACAGCTGGTGTGTTTGAACTGCCGACCCTGTAGTTCAAACCAACCTTGCAGTCCAGTGTTAAATTCCACAGCACCACACCTGGATTCTACTATTCTTCTTCTTTTTCTTTTAATGTTTTATTGTGAATTATGTGATAGTTTACATGGGAGAACATTGGTTTTACATTCATTCTATCGTATATCGTCTCATTGCCATCGTTACAATCCCCTCCATGCAATCCTTCCCCCGTGCCCCCCAGGTCTTCAGCACACAGTCGCTCTCCCTCTCTGGATCTAAAGTCTCCAGCTGCTCCATTGCTCCACGTCATCATCTCTGGCTTCATTTCAGGCA
>NW_006408643.1:3869806-3870955 GCF_000296735.1 Chrysochloris asiatica | reverse complement strand
CACTTGCCTTGATGTTTCCTGGGCAAGCATGTTGCTTGTTCTTGTAGTAACAGTCGGTCTAGCCTATGTTGTTTTATACTCTACTATTCTTCTTGTTGTTGTTGTTAAGTGCTGTCCAGTCAGTTCCAACTCATAGCAACCCTGTATAGGGTTTCAGAGGATCAGCTGCTATGTTTGAACCGCCGACTCTGTGGTTCAAACTGACCTTGCGGTCCAATGCTTTATCCCACAGCACCACACCAGGACTCCTTTGTAGAGTTGTCTAATTTTTTCTTCAGTTCCATTAGAGTTTGATTTATGCATTTCGAAGTTCTTTCATTGACGACATAGATATTTATTATGGTTATAACCTCCTGTTCAATCGACCCCTTAATCATGATATAATGTCTATCTTTGTCTCTTATGCTGGCTGTAGCCTTAAAGTCTATTTTATCAGAGTTTAAAATTGCCACTCCTGCTCATTTTTGATTGCCATTAGCTTGATATATTTTTTTCAACCCTCTGATTTTTAGTCTATTTCCGCCATTGTGTATAAGATGGGTCTCTTGTAAACAGCATATTGAATGACCCTCCTTTCTTATAAATTTTGCTACTCTCTGTCTCTTGACTGGAGCACTTAATTCATTTACATTCAGTGTAATTTTCCATAGGTATGAATTGATTATTGTCATTTTGCTGTGTGATTTTTTGTGACGCTGCTGGTTTCTTTGTTGCATGCAATTTTCTGCACTGACTTCATTTTGTTTGTGGGTTTTCTTTCATTCTTTTCATTTCTGTTGTGTTAATATCTATTAAATCTTTCTGATTTTCCTCTTTTTCATTTTGATGTGAAGATGTTTTGTTATTGGAGGTTATTCTGTAATTCATTAATATTTCCATAGTTTAAAAAAAATCTGTTTTATATTGAAATCTACTTAACTTCCTTGCCATTTAGAAGTTCTGTATCTACACTATTCCCTTTTTGGGCTTGTTGTTGTTAGGTGCCATCGAGTTGGTACCATCTCATACCAACCCTATGCATAACAAAAGGAAATACTGCCCAGTCCTGGGTCAACCTCACTATTATTGCCACGCTTGAGCACATTGATGCTGCCACTTGGCCAATCCATCTCGCTGGGGGTCTTCCTCTTTTTCTCTGACCCTCCACCT
>NW_006408643.1:3849849-3869276 GCF_000296735.1 Chrysochloris asiatica | reverse complement strand
TTTAAGTCCTCTTCACTTTCAGCAAGCAAGGTTGTATCATCTGCATATCACAGGTTGTTAATGAGTCTTCCTCCAATCCTGATGCCACAGTTTTCATCACAAAACCCAGTTTATTGGATTATTTGCTCAGCATACAGGTTGAATAAGTATGGTGAAAGAATACAACCCTCTTGTACACCTTTTCTAATTTTAAACCATTCAGTGTTCCCATGTTCTGTTCCAACAACTGCCTCTTGGTCTATGTACAGGTTCCTCATGAGCACAATTAAGTGTTCTGGAATACTTATACTTCACGATATTGTCCATAGCTTGTCATGATCCACACAATCGAAAGCCTTTGTGTAGTGAGCTTATTTCTGGTATTCTCTGCTTTCAGCCAAGATCCATCGGACATCAACAATGATATCCCTCGTTTCACATCCTCTTCTGAATCTGGTTTGAACCTCTGGAAGTTCTCTGTCAATGTATGCCAGCAGCCATTTCTATATTACCTTTAGTAAAATGTTACTCTCATGGGATATCAAAGAGATTGCCTGATGATTTTCGCATTCCATTGGGTCACCTCTCTTTGGAATGGGCACAAATATGGATCTCTTCCAATCAGTCGGCCAGATAGCTGTCTTCCAAATTTCTTGGCAGAGATGAGTGAGTGCCTCCTGTGCTGCTTCACTTTCTTGAAAGATTTCAATTTTTATTCCATCAATTCCTGGTGCTGTGTTCTTTGCTAATTCCTTCAATGCACCTTGGACTTTTTCCTTCTCAGTATCATTGACTCTTGATTATATGCTACCCCTTGAAATGGTTAAACATCCACCATTTCATTTTGATACAGTGACTCTATTCCTTACATTTTCTTTTTATGCTTTCTGAATCATTCAGTAATTTGCCTAGAGAATCCTTCAATAACGAAAGTTGAGGCTTGAATTTTTTCTTCAGTTCCCTCCACTTGAGAAATGCTGAGCGTGTTCTACCCTTTTGGTTTTCTGACTCCAGATCTTTGCACATTTTGTTTTAATATTTGACTTTGTCTTCTCCAGCTGATTTGCAAATTTCTGTGCAGCTCTTGTACCTCCTAATTTCTTCCATTTGCTTTAGCATCTCTACATTGGAGACCACGTTTCAGAGTCTCTTCTGACATCCATTTTGATCTTTTCCTCTTTCTTGTCTTCTCAATGACTTGTTGCTTTCTTCCTGTATGATGTTCTTGATGTCATCCCACAACTCTTCTGGTCTTCGGTCTTTAGCGTTCTTCATATCTGTTCTTGAGATGATCCCTAAATTCAGGTGGGATATATTCAAGGCCATGTTTTGACTTTTGTGGACTTGTTTTCATTTTCTTCAGCTTCCGTTTGAATTTGCACATGAGCAACTGTTGGTCTGTTCCACAATCTGGCCCTGGTCTTGTTTTCACTGATGATATGGAGCTTTCCCACTTTCTCTTTCCACAGATGTAGTCAGTTTGATTTCTATGTATTCCATCTGGTGAGGTCCATGTGTTTAGTCATCTCTAATGCTGTTTAGTATGGGTATTTTAAGCATTTACAATAATGGTCTTATGCAATATTTGTCCTTTCGTGACTAATTTCACTCAGTATAATGTCCTCAAGGTTGACCCATGCTATATGCTGGCTTGCAGCTTCCATGTTATTCTTCAAGGTAGCATAATATTCCATTTGTGTCTATTCCAAAGTTTGTTTATCCATTCTTCCATAGATAGGCACTTAGGTCTTATGCTATTTTAAAAAGGTATTTTAAGTGAACAAATCATTGGTTTTGCAGAATTCTATCATGCGATCTCCAGCATCATTTCTATCACCAAGGCCATATTTTCCAACTACTGATCCTTCCTCTCTCTGTTTCCAACCTTTGCATTCCAATCGCCAGTAATTATCAGTATATCTTGATTGAATGTTTGATCAATTTCAGATAGAAGAAGTTGGTAGGATTCTTCTATTTTATCCTCACTGGCTTTAGTGGTTTATACATAAATTTGAATAATAATATTAACTGGGCTTCTCTATACAGTAGCATGGGTAGTATCCTATCACAGACAGCGTTGTACCTCATGACTGATCTGGATATTTTCTTTCTGACAATGAATGCAACACCATTCCTCTTTAATTTGTCATTCCCAGCATAGTAAACCATGTGGTTATCAGATTAAAAATGGCCAATACCAGTCCATTTCAGCTCACTAATGCCTAAGATATCTATGTTTATGCATTCCATTTCATTTTGACAATTTCCAATTTTCCTAGATTCATACTTTGTACATTCCATGTTCCAATTGTTAATCGATGTTTACAGATGTTACTCTTCATTTTGAGTTGTGCCCCATCAGCAAATGAAGGTCCCGAGGGCTTTACTCCATTTGCGTTATCAAGGTCAAGTCTACTTTGAGGAGGCAGCTCTTCCCCAGTCGCATTTTGAGTGCCTTCCAACCTGAGGGGCTCATTTTCTGGCACTATATCTGACAGTGTTTCTCTGCTATTCATAAGGTTTTCAGTGGCTAAACATTCAGAAGTAGTTTGTCTCTCGTTCTTTCTAATCTTTCTTCATCTGGAAGCTCATCTGAAACCTATCCACCATGGGTGACCCTGATGGTATTTAAAATGCCGGTGGCATAGCTTCCAGAATCACAGCAACTCACAAGCCACCACAGTACGACAAACTGACAGACGAGTTTTTGCTTGGTAGTTGACTTCATTATACATTGATAACTCTGGTTCCCTATAGTCAGTCTTGTAGGTTTATTTTACTTTAAATACTTCTATATATGGATGGAAGGGGCTGGAGCTCTGGTAGCTTAGTGGTTATGAGTCAGGCTGCTAACCTCAAGGATAGCAGTTCAAAACTACCAGCCATTCTGTGGGAGAAAGATGAGGCTTTCTGCTCCCATAAAGATTTACAGCCTCAGAAACCCTGTGCAGGGTCACTATGGGTCACAACCAATTACACAGCACACCACCACCACCACCACCACCGCATCTGGATTGAATTCTCAGTGGTATTGTTGTTTATGGTAGTATTAGGTTGTTACAAAGATAGTTGTACCATATCTGGTTGGCATTTCCAGTCATGATACATACATAAGAGGCAGAATGGATGGGAGAAGAAAGGCTAGGTGGGGGTGGAGGAGGGAGTCTATGAAAAGACATATGAGTTATGAAGGAAGGGCATTCCAGAGAGAGGGACTAAACAGCCTGTGCAAAGGCCCTGAGGCAGGATTGGACTGGAGAGTTGGAGGAACAGCGAGTAGCTGGAACAGAGTGAGTGAGGGAGAGAGAGGTGGAGGGGAGGTTAGTTTTGGAAAGGAAGGGGCAGGGCATGTAGGGACCTATCGGAGTATTCGGACTTTGACTGGAGGGAGGGAGGAGCCCTGGAGGGCAGTGGGCGGAGGAGGAACAGGTCTAACTCAGATGGTCACGGGTGCCCTCTAGCTGCCGCAAGGGGAATAGACTGAGGGAGCTAGGAGGAAGGAAGTCAGGGACGGAGCCGAGGCAACAAGGGTGGGACAAAGCATAGTTAGAGGAGGGAAGCCTGAGTTTACATAAGCATCCCAGCCTCACCTCCCACCCCTTTGAGTAACTCGTCCTCTGCCATTCTGACCAGAGACGCCCTCAAGAGAGACCCAGAGGACCTGAGCATCCTCCTGGGGGGTCACACAAGCCCCATGAGGGGTTTGGCCAAGGGTCCCTGGCGCCACCTCTCTGCGGGCCCCACGGTGGCTCTCTACCATCTCTTCCAGGACCAAAGATGAGCAATTTAGTTACTGATGATATTTCTATTAAAAACTTTTTTTCTTTTTAAACAGGGCTTCAGACTGGTCCAGCCCAGTTCACCC
This sequence comes from Chrysochloris asiatica, assembly GCF_000296735.1. Classification (NCBI taxonomy): domain Eukaryota; kingdom Metazoa; phylum Chordata; class Mammalia; order Afrosoricida; family Chrysochloridae; genus Chrysochloris; species Chrysochloris asiatica. Next base: position 3,865,432 of record NW_006408643.1, on the reverse strand, counting down.
TTCAATCATGGGAGACAAAGTAACCCCAGAATGGACTTGAATTTTTTAAATGTGGGTGACAAATAAAATAAAATTTGAGTTAACCGGAACCAGAAAAATAATGGGTCACAATTAGTGACCCAGGACACTCTGCTAGCAGCAACTAGCATTTCCAAGAGCTCATATGCACTAGACATGATGCATGATGCTGGGGCCAGATGTCTCCAGAACCCCCACTTCACAGAGGAGAACAATGAGGCTCATGAAAGGGAAGCCAGTAGTTCCAGGTACCGCAGGACAATACGCATTTGGTCAGCCAGGCTCACTCCCTCACGGCACCACTGCCTGGCTCTATGCCCGGTTACTTGGTGGCATTTTGCTTTATTATTTTCTGGGCACCCTGTTAATCGTCTGAACCAAGCGATTAGCACATCCTTTATATATGGCCCGATGTCTATTTGTCCGAACCCTGGAGCTGGTGACTCAGAACCTCCCCTCCTAATTGTCTTCCCTGCGTAATTAGTGCCTCATTATATACGGCTCTCTGGTCACCCAATCTTCTATAGTCTACCAGCCTCGGCTCTAATTGTGCGGGCTCTGTAATTAATGCCTTGTAATAGCCCGTCTGCTCGGCTCTGCCAAGTCAGAATCACCCTCGTTTTGGGATGTGAGGAAGGAGGTCATTGTCTAAGGTGAACAGATGACAGGCTTTTGTAGACTGGTGTGCGGAGCAAGGGCGCCCTCTGCTGTAAGAGGGGCAATGACAGCTGGGCCATGCAGGATGCATAGGAGTTTGTGAGGTGGAAGGGCATTCCCAGCAAAGGGAGCAGCATGTGTAAAGCTTCAGAAGCTGAAAAAAGCTGGACATTTCAAAAGGAAAAGATAAATCTGGCTGGGCTGTAGAATTGAGGCAGGAGAAAAATGGAGGAGGAAGACGGCACAGAAGTTAGTGGGTGGCAGATATGAGGGCATTGGAGTGTAGATTGAGGAGCTTGAATTTTATCCTCTGGGGATCCAGGAGACAGTCTGAGTCCATCAGGTGAGATTTTTAAGAGCAGAAATAATCAAGCTCATTGCTGTGTTGTGATGGTGCTATCAAGTCAGCCCTGACTCAGAACAGAACACAATGCTTGCGGGGCTGCATCATCTTCACGATGGCTGGTGTGTCTGAGCCCGTTCCGTAGCCACAGTGTCAGTACATCTCCTGAGGGTTTCCTTGTCTTTGCTGACTCTCTGTTTTACCAAACATAATGTCCTTTCTAGCCGTGGGATTGATCTTTCCAGATGATACGTCCAAAGTAAGCAAAAGGAGGTTTTGCCATTGTCATTTCTGAGGGTCTTGCCTAAGGGGGAAAATGTTGCATTTCCAGGCCTGGGGCACAAAAACGAGGTCAGTTTGGACACATAGACTTGGGAGCTTTAAAAGAAAGCGAGTTCACTGATAGAAAACAAGACAACGGAGCCCCGGGAACAAGAAACTATATTTGTTCCTGGGTCGGCGGGAGAGTCACTGAGATTTAGGTGGTAACATAACCCTATTACAGCACTAGCTGACTGCTGTTAAGGGTGTTGGTGGTTTCGTGGGAGAATTCTCACCTTCCATGGGGAAACCTAGGTTCGATTCTCAGCCCCAGTCTGTTCACTGGAGGCTTGTGTGTTGCTAAAATGCAAACAAGTTACAGTAAAACTTCCACATTAAAATGGATTAGGGAGAAAGGTCCCACAGAGCTGTCAGTTTGTCCTGCCACAGTGGCTTGCATGGTGTTGTGATGCTGTTAGCTATACCACCGGAGTTTCAAAGATCGTCAGGGTCATGAAAAATGGAGAAAAGATCGAAGTTGTTAAGGATTTCATTGTATTTGGATTCATACTCAGTGTTCACGGAAGGAGCAGTCAAGAAATCAAATGGCTTATTGCAGTGGGCACGTCTGCTTCAAAAGACCCCTTTCAAGTGTTAAAGAGCAAAGATGTCACTTTGAGAACTAAGGTATGATCCTGACCTAAGTCATGGTATTTTCAATCACCTCATATGCATGTGAACGTTGGATAATGAGTAAGAGGGCCCCTAGAAGAATCAATGCCTTAGAATTATGGTGTTGGAGAAGAATATTAAAAGTACCTGAACTGTCAGAAGGAGAAACAAATTTGTCTTGGAAAAAGTATAACCTGAATGCTCCTTAGAAGCCAGGATGACAAGACTTGGTCTCATACTTTGGACATGTTGTCAGAAGGGACCAGTCCCTGAAGAACATCATGCTTGGTAAAATGTTGTTGTTGTTGTTGAGTGCCATCGAGTCGGGTCCGACCCATAGCGACCCTGTACAGGGTTTCCGAGGGTGTAAATCTTTACGGGAGTAGAAAGCCTCATCTTTCTCCCGCGGAGCGGCTGGTAGTTTCAAACCGCTGACCTTAAGGTTCGCAGTCCGATTCGTAACCACGAGGAAGGCCTCATCCAGATGGACTGACACAGTGGCTCCAACAATGGGATCAAACATAACAACTGTGAGGACATCACAGGACCCGGTAGTGTTTTATTCTGTTGTACATAAGGTCAGTGGCAGCTAACAGTAGGGAGAAAGGCCTGGTGATTGACTTCCAGAAATCAGCCAATGGAAACCCTTTGGATCAACACAGCCCTTTCTGCAACTCATAATAGTACAGGACTCGGCAGCATTTTGTTTCCTCGGGCATGGAGTGTCCGTGAGTCAGGAGCCAACAGGACCCGAAACCAACAACAAGCTAAGCACTGTAAGTCTCCATACAGGACTGTGAGCTCCCTGAGGCCAGGCTTCTCTGGATAGACACAGAAACAGAGAAGTTACAGATCCTACTTTTTTGTATCATCCGGCCAGCTCCATTAGCACGTCTCAGAAATCTCCAACTAGGCAAGAATTCATTCCACCTCCTGCGGCTGCTTCCTGAATTAAAAAAGAAAGAAAGAAGGAAAAACACACACACACACACACACACACACACACACACACACGGGGTTCCAATAGGTTCTGTGGTAAATTGTCCATGAAAGTACCAGGGGAAACCCAGCTTCTAGGGGGGTGGGGGGTGCGGAGTGTGCAGGGAGAGGAAGATCTGCAATGATATATCTTCAGTAACAACAACAAAAAAAGATTTGGGAGGCAAGCGGCGGAATGTTCTATAAGAACCTTTTAAAAGCAAACACAGGAGACATGAGCCATTTTTAAAATGACAGACAATACAATGGAAGATAATATATTTAAAACCCATATCAGTTGTTAACAGACCATAAAAATACAGCTACATTAATCTGAGCTGTCTGTCACAGACCCTCCGAGCAGCTGTGTGATTTTATAGTTTCGCTCCTGGAGACTTCTTGACACTAACACAAATACGTCTCAATTTATTTGGATAAGGACAATACAAATATTGCTGTTTGTTTTGTTTTGTTTTTAGGGTGTTGTTTTTTTTTTTTTTTCTGTCTTCTCCTTCTTCTGCCCCCCAAACACCTGGGGGAGTTGATGGGGCCAATCATGTGGGCCTTTTTGTTGTTATTTTTTCACTTGGAGATAAGTTTTATCCGGGCCCCTGACAATATCTGAATTTTGGGGCTGTGGTGGAAAGGTAGAGTTGGGGCATGTTATTGCTGTGTGTCTGCAGGCCAATTCCTCACCCTCTCTGAGCCCTCTTGGTGAGGTTCTTAGCCACACCTGCTTCTCCTCCTGGGCTCCTGTGGTTGTAGTGACCAAATTCCACCCTCCCCAAGTCCAGGCCTCCTCACCGTGATGAAATCGCCAGACTGCTTCCCACCCTCCCCTCCTACCCTTTCTGCTTCCCTCACTCAGCTCCAGTCCTACGGCCCTCCTCCCCCATCATGGCTGCTCTCTCTCCTGTTTCAACACTCAGTTCAAATGCCACCTCCTCAAAGAAGCCCTCCGTGATCACTCCAGCTAAAGAAAGCCCGGTGGGTCAGGTCTTTCTGCTTCACATCCTGTTAAGTTTCTTTGCAAGCATTTAGCACTATTTGAAAATAGTCTTATTTATTCATTTGCTAACACATTGTCTGTATCTCCCACTTGCTCTAGCTCCACAAGGACAGTGATTTCTTTGTTCTTTTTGGTCTGTTCTGTTTGCTGCTGTCTCCCTGGTGACTGGCACCGTGTTCTTACTGTTAGCTGTCCTTGAGTGGATTGTGACTCCCAGCAACCCCTTGAGTAGAACTGTGCTCCACAGGATTCTCAGTGGCTGACTTTTCAGAGCAGATCAACAGGCCATTCTTCCAAGTTGCCTCAGGGTGATCTGAACCACCAACCTTCTGGCAAATATAGTAGAGCCCTCCACCGTGTAAACCACCCAAGGGCTCCCTCAACACATAGTAGGTGCTCCATAAATACTTATTGAGGGAATGAATGAACATAATGATGGTGAAGTAGGGACCAGCCCCAGCAAAGGTGTGGAGGTGGGAATTAGAGATTGTAAATTATGAGCTACAGTGTCCGATGTTGAGGTCCCAGGTTTCTCTCCTTTGGGAAAGGGGCTCAGTTCTGACCTTCCTATGAAGCAGACCTCACATCTCCTTGTTGTTATCAACTTGGATTCCATTGCATGGATGGATTACACTTTGTTTTTCTATACAGGGTTGCTTTTGGTTGGAACTGACTTGATGGCACTTAACGACAACATTCCCCTTTGATGGATGTTCAGGTGTTTCTGGCTTAGGCTGCTACAGATAAAATCTGGGTACTGTTACCTGTCTCATATACACACCCTTACCTCATCTCAAGAATAAACTTGACACACTGAGCACTAATGACCAAAGTCCAGATGAGTTGAGATATGACATCAAGAACATCATGTATGAAGACAGCAAAAGGTCATTAAAAAGACAGGAAAGAAAGAAAAGACCAAAATGGATGTCAGAAGAGATTCTGAACATAAAATAGCAAAATTGAAAGGAGGAAATTATGAAGTAAAAGAGCCGATTTCAAAGAGTAGCTTTAGAAAACAAAAGAAAATATCATAATGAAATATGCAAAGACCTGAAGTTAGAAAATCAAAAGGGAAGAACATGCTCAGCATTTCCCAAACTGACAGAAGTGAAGAAAAACTTCAGGTCTTGATTTGAAATAGTGAAGGATTCTATGGGCAAAATATTGAAAGGCTCAGGAAGTAACGAAAAAGATGGAAGAATACAGAGTCACTGCATGAAAGTCATTGGGTCGATGGTCAACCATTTCATGAGGTAGCATATGATCAAGAACCAGTGTTCCTGAAGGAAGAAATCCAGGTGTACTGAAGGCATTGGCAAAAAAACAAGACTCCAGGAATTGACAGAATATCGATTGAGATGTTCCAGCAAATGGATATAATGTTGGAAGCACTCATTCATCTATGCCAAGAAATTTGGAAGACAGTTACCTGGCCAACCAATTGGAAAAGATCCATATTTGTGCCCATTCCAAAGAAAGGTGACCCAACAGAATGTGTAAATCATCAAACAATATCATTAATAAGACATGCAAGTAAAATTTTGTTGAATTAAAAAGCTGTTGCAAACCTAGACATTGGCTACCCAAAATGGGGGGGCTACAAAGGCAAGAAGCGACTGGATTACAAACTTTCAAGAGGGAACCTAGATCCAGAGGGCGTGGAGGAAGGTAAAATCTCCACTGAGTAGTATCCAATCTGTCTAGGCGGGGCTGATAAAATGAAATGCAGATGGGTCTCTTGTGATACAATAGTGAATAATTGTTATCAGGACTGCTTGTGAGGGTTGTAAATGTAAAGGTAAAGGTTTTGTAGCAAGGAGGGGAGTGATTAACTTTGCAGTCTAGGAGCAGAGGTCCCTGGAACCATGAAGGGAGAAGAGTGGAGAGCGGGACCCTACCAAGAGAAACAGTGATGCCTGAGATGGAGGCAGAGATGATGACGTGGAGAGATGGAGCAGCTGGGGACTTTAGACACAGAGAGGGAGAGGGGCTATGTGCTGATGACCAGGGAGCAGGTTTGTAGTGTATATACCCTTTGGTTGGTTGATGATGCATGGAAGGGATCGTAACCATGGCAATGAAACGATATACAATAGGATGAATGTAAAACTAATGTTCTCCCATGTAAAATATCACATAATTCACAATAAAACATTAAAAAAAAAAAGATAATGAAAATTTTCCATGAACTTTTGAATTCCCCTCATGTTTTTTGATTACCTACCATGTACCAAGCATTCTGTTATCTAAAGATACTGTTGGTCATTAAAAGACTAGTTAATACATGGTCAGGGATTTCTGTTTATTACCATATGCATTTAGCCATCTTAAAACTTTTTGGACAAAAGTGGCTTATGAATTATAATTAAGTAAATTAAATAACTTTCTTTTTTAAAAAAAAAAAAGCTGTTGCAACAAGAACATCCCAAGTTGCAGACAGTACCCACTTGACCTAGCCTCAATGGCTTGATAATCAGAACTCAACTAGAGGAAGATTAAAAAAAAAAAAAAGAACAAAACAATTTTTGATAAAGGAAATGCAGGTAAATTGCTACAATTTGATTAACTTGACTTATACTGATGGAGGTTGTTGTTGTTAGGTGTCATTGAGTTGGTACCGACTCATAGCGGGTAGTAACTTTAAACACCAACAGAGAGGGAAGGAGTCTTCACATTAAGTATTAATGCTCTCCCCTCTGTACACAGGGCAGATACGGACGGGCAACTTAGACACCGGCTATCTAAAATGAGGGGGCAATAAAGGCATGAAGTGAGTGGCTTACAAGGTTTCAAGGGGGAGTTTAGTTTAATAGTGTGTGGGGGGGAAGAAAGAGTTGCCACTGAATAGTTTTCATCTTGTCTAGATGGGTCTGGTTAAAAGAGACAGGGATAAGATTCTTAGGAGTCAATAGTGAGTAATTGTTATCATGACTAATTGCGACTGTCACAATTGTAAAGGTAGAAGTTTTGCAACAAAAATAAGGGTATAGTTAATCTTACAGTCCAGAAACAAAGGACCCTAGGACCATCAAGGGAGAAGAGCACAAGCGGAATGCGGGACCTTATCCAGAGAAGCAGCATTACCAGAAATGGAGGCAGAGATGGTGACATGGAGAGAGGGAGCAGCTGAGGACTCCAGATTCATGGGACGAGAGGGACTAATTGCTGAAGAGCTGGTGGCCGGGAGGCAGACTTGCAGAATGTGCCCTTTGGTGGTGTAAATTATTATATATGCCTGAGTGTTTAAAAAAAAAAGTTACAATGAATAGAGAGAAATTCCGTTAACGGAATGGAGGGGATTATAATCATTGTAATGAAACAAGGTGTATGATTTGTTGAATGTAAAACTGATTATCTGCCCTGTAAACTTTCACTCAATCCACAATAAAAAACTTAAAATAAACAAAGTTGTTACATCAGTACGTGGACAGGGAGCTGCCCGAAATATAAGTCAGATTCAAAAGAGGATGTGGAATGAGGGATATCAGATGGATCTTGGCTGAAAGCAGAGAATATGAGATGTTTACCTGTGCTTTATTAACTATGCAAAGGCATTCAACTGTGTGGATCATAACAAACTATGAATTACTTTACAAAGTATATGAATTCCAGAACACTTAAAATGCTCACGTGGAACCTGTACAGAGACCAAGAGGCAACCCTTCAAACAGAACATGGGAACACTGAATGTTTTGAAATCAGAAAAGGTGTGTGTCAGGGTTGTATCCTTTCACCTTACTTATTCAATCTGTACATTGAGAAACTGGATTATATGAAGAACATGGCACCGGGATTGGAGGAAGAATCATTAGCGACCTGAGCTACACTTGTTGAAAACTTTGCTTGCTGAAAGTGAAGAGGACTTGAAGCACTTACTGATGAAGATCAAAGACTACAATCTTCAGTATGGATTACCCCTCAACATAAAGAAAGCAAAAAATCCTCACAACCGGACCAATAAGCAACATCATAATGATGGAGAAAAGATTGAAATTGTCAAGGATTTCATTTTACTTGGATCCACAATCCAAGTAAAGCAACAGTAAGAAATCAGATGGCATACAGCATTGGGCAAATCTACTGCAAAAGACCTCTTTAAAGTGTTAAAGAGCAAAGATGTTGCTTTGAGGACTCAGGTGTGCCTGACCCAAACCATGGTATTTTCAATCACCTCATATGCATGTGAAAGCTGGCCAGTGAATAAGGAAGACCATGGAAGAATTGATAGATTTGAGTTACGGTGTTAGAGACGAATATTGAAAGCACCATGTTGTTGTTGTTATGTGCCATCGAGTCGGTTCGGACCCATAGCGACCTTGAACAGGGTTTCTGAGGCTATAAATCTTGACGGGAGCAGAAAGCCTCCTCTTTCTCCCGTGGAGCAGCTGGTAGTTTCGAACTGGTGACCTTGTGGTTCGCAGCCCGATTCGTAACCACTACGCTAATGGACTGCCAAAAAAAAAAAAAAAAAAGAACAAATCTGTCTTGGAAGAAGTACAGCCAGAAAGTTCCTTAGAAGCCAGGATGCTGAGATTCCATCTCATGTACTTTGAACATGTTACCAGGAGGGAACAGTCTCTGGAGAAGGATTATCAGGCTTGATAAAGCATGTTAGGTGTTGTTGTTAGGTGTGACTGCACGACAGAACAAACCACTCTCTGGTCTTGTGCCATCTTCACAATTGTTAGATTTGAGCCCATTGCTGGCTGCTCCTGTGTTAATCCACCTCCTTGGGGGTCTTTCTCTTTTTTTCTGAATCTCTTACCTTTCTAAGCATGATGTCCTTCTCTAGGGACTGGTCATCCCTGATAAACACGTCCAAAGTATGAGACTTTGCGTCTAAGGAGCATTACTTCCTCCAAGACAGATTTGTTTGTTTTTCTGTCAGTCCATGGTACTTTTAATGTTATTCTCCACCACCATAATTCAAATGCATCAATTTTGGAAAAGTAGAGGGTCACTGAAAAAGATGAAGACCCTCAAAGAGATGGGTAGACACGTGGCTGCAACATGGGCTTTAACAGGAACGATTGTGAGGAACGTGCAGGTTGCTAGGAGTCAGAACTGACTCAATGGTACCTAACAAAAACAACCCACCTCAGCTTCCTGGCCCCAGACCAAAGTTCCCCCTTAGGTCCCAGCCATTCCCTGCCTCTTCCATCCCAGGCCTCCCAGACATTGCTGCTGCAGAGAAACCCAGCTTCCTGCTGGAGAAGGTCTGCGCAGCTGTCCCCTATGTGGAACATCTGGACGCTTGTAGCTGGCAGCTGGTGGGAGTCAGGCTGCTGTGAAGCACAGCAACGTCTCTGGGCAGCCCCCAGTCTCCGTCTGGTTCCCCATCTGTCTGCAGACAGTTTCCTTGATGATTTCTCAGGGCAATGGAGGGAAGAGTCCCAAATCTGACCATTACCCCAATTCCTCCATTTCACTCCCTCCCCATGTCTGCCCATCAGTGAGGCTCTGCCTCATCTTTTCACTCCCCCCTTCCAGCCCACCAGCCACACCAGCCTCCTCGCTATTCCTCCAACTCCCCAGGTCCAGTCCTGCCCCAGGGCCTTTGCATGGGCTGTTCCTTCTGCCTTCAATGTCCTTCCCTGCAACTCCTCCACAGCCTCCAACTCTCAGCGTGGATGCCACATCTCCAAGAAGTCCTCAGACTTCCAGAGATTATTTCCATTCCCTGTCTGCCCTTCCTTTCTCCTCTCTCCCCCTCCTTACTCTGCTCCAGTCATATGGACCTCCTCCAACTTGCCAGGTCTGGTCCTGCCCCAGGGCCTTTGCATGGGCTGTGACCTGTGCTCCAGATCTTCTCTTTTGCCTGGAAAATCACTGCTCATCATTCAGCCCAAATTTCTGTATCCTCAGTTACAGAAAACCTTGGGTGCAACTCCCCCTTCCCATCTCTGGACTCCTAAAGTCCCCAATCCCTCCCATTCTGCCCAGTCTCGCCCCAGGACCTGGGATAGGGTGAGTCTATGTCTAACTCTGTGCCCTTGCCCACTCTTTAGGGATCTCTCAGCCTAAAGCTGGGTACACACAGGCCATCAGAAAGCACTTGGTACCCTAATTTCAGTTTTCCTTCTCGGACCCCTCTTGGATCAAGCCTCCTTCCAGTGCTATCCCAGAGGGAGTTGGTTCGTGTCTGGTTGGAAGCCAAGGCTCAGGGTCTAAGATGTCCATCTGGGAGCCGGGCTGGTGGGCAGGTTTTCTTCTTCTACTCAGAGTGTCATTTGGATGTGATTAGGGGGCCCTGACAGACATTTTGTTGTGATTTTCAGGGTGACCCCAGCACAATGGAGGGAAGCCCTGCTCAGATCTGTGCTGTCCCTATGGTGGGCTGCAGATTGGACCGTTGTGATCCATAGGGCCTTCACTGACTGCTTTTTGCAAGTTGATGACCAGGCCTTTCTTAGTCTGAAAGTTTCACTGAAATCTGCTCAGCATCCTAGCGACACGTAAGCCTACACAGACAGACAGGTGGAGTGGGGAGGGGAGGTAATGGTTATGCATGAGGTGCATTGGCTGGGAATCGAACTTGGGTCTCCCACATGGAAGGTGAGAGCTCTACCATTGATCCACTTCTTGGACAGAGATTTTAGAGGGTTTGTTGTTATTGTTAAGTGCCCTCCAATCAGTTCTGACTCATACATAGCCACCTGTATAGGGTTTCCAAGACTTTTTAAATCTTTGCGAGAGCAGAAAGCCTTATCTTTCTCCCGCTGAATGGCTGGTGGGCTCGAACCCTGACCTCGTGGTTTGCAGTCCTGTGTTTATCCTATGGAAGCCACTGCTCTCCCTTGTTGTTGTTGTTAAGTATCATCAAGTCAGTTCCAACTCATAGTGACCCTGTCTAGGGTTTCTGCAGAGCGGCTAATGAGTTTGAACCGCCAGCCTTGCGGTTCAAACCGACATTGCGATCCTGTGCTTTATCCTACAGCGCCACACCAGGACTCCCTCACAAGGGTTCAATGAGCGTTAATACATGTTGATACCTGAAACAGTGCCTGGCACACGGAATCACTCTCCAATCCCTGTCCCCAACCTGCTTTCTCTGCTCACAGGGAACAAGTTAATCAGTTACCATCCAGGAAGGGCTGCAAACTGGGGTGGGAGCTCCCTGGTGCCACAGTTGCTGAGTTGAGCCCAGTACGTGGACAGAAGTTTTGTTCAGGACTTTGGGGAAACTGTTGTTGGAGTCCATCAAGTTGATTTTGATTCCTAGAGATTCCGTGTGGCAGAGTAGAACTGTCCCCATAGGGTTTTCTAGGCCGTCATCTTTATGGGGTGAACTTTGGTGACACAATAGTTAAAGCTCTAGGCTGCTAACCTGGATGTCATAGCTGCTCTATGGCAGAAAGATGAGGGGCCAATCTGTTTCTATAGAGATTCACAGTCTTGGAGACCCTATGGAGTGTTCTGCTCTACCCTATAGGATCGCTGGGAGTCAGAGTGGACTCAAAAGTAGTAGGTTGGCTTAGGTTTAATCTATACTGGAGCAGATCTCCCACAGAACCACAAGCTGGGATCAAACCACTCACCTTTCAATTGGTAGCCAAGTAAGTGCTTAACCATTGTGCCACCAGGGATCCTTTTTGGAAGATTAAAACCTTAACCCAGAACCACTATCTTCAAGTCAATTGTAACTCATCCGCAACCTCCTGTAGCATTTCCAAGGCTGTAAAACTTTACGAGAGCAAAAAAACCTCATCTTTCAACCACGGAGTGGCTGGTGAGTTTGAAATGCAGACCTTGAGGTTAGCAGTTCCATGCTTAGAGGCGCCAAAGGTCCCCCCAGACCAAGCCCTCCTATGGAGCTGAGTGGCTCTAGTCAATTCAGTCCACTTCCAACTTTCTCAGCATCCCCGGGGGCGAATGAGTTAAAAAAATCCAGCTCATGGCCAGAACATTCTTTTCCTTGTTCCTAAGACCTGGAATGAAGCCAGCCCCAGTCCCTAGAAGTGACCCCTAGGAGTGACCTTTGCAGACAGACTCGCCCAGCCAATGGGGAAGCGCCGCTGCGGGTGCCTGGAAACCGTTGCCATGACACTCAGCAGCTATCCCGGGAAGGGCCTGAATCAAGGGTGAAGGGCTGGTGGGAGACTGGGGGGTACGCTTGCTCGGTAACCATGACAACGCCAGCAGCTGCAGGAGGCAGCCCCAGCTGGCACAGAGGCACCTACATGCCCCCTGAAACCCAGTGTTGCCCCCGACTACCCTTCTGGTGACTGAGGCTCAGAGACACTTGTCACCGGCTTAGGGTGGACTTCCAAGATAAAAACTGCACGCTGTGAGCGCCAATGTGGAGGTTCCAAGTGGGAAAATGTGGGACCTTCGTAGGCCTTTAGAAGCCCTGTGGGCTGGGGCGAGGCAATCTAGGAGGACTTCCTGTAAAAGGCGAGTGTTTACATAGCTTCACCAACAGGCACCACGGGCCGTGGGTAGTTGTCACGTCAGTGCCTCACCTGTTCCACGATTTATTTATTATTTGCCTCTCAACTGACTCATGTCTTCTCAAGTAAGCATATTTAGAAACAGCGGCTTCGCCTGCGTCCTCGAAATGGAAAGCCAGTTGCACCTGCCACAGATAGAAGGTGGGTGGCAAGACGCACACGGTGGAAACACAACATGGTTATTCCGTTCTGGCACGATGCCGCTGTGCGCCTGCCAGCCCGCCCCAGACTCAGAGCCAGCAACCCACTCTAGCTTTGTTTCCTGCTTGGGCGAGGAATGGGTTAACATCCCCCTCCCCCCCCCACCAGCCAACAGCCCCCACCAAACATGAGTGGAGAACCAGAATGTGATCTATTCCTGCAATGGAATCTACACAAGGGCCCGCGAAGGAGTGAAGTATGGATACTACTATGACAGCGGAGAAGAAGAATATTGGAAACGTGATGCTGGGTGTAAGAAGCCAGACACAAAAGACCACATAATGTAGCATTCTATTTATAGGGAATGTCCACAACAGGCAAATTCATAGAGACAGGAAGTGGGTGAATGAATGCTGAGGAAGGAGTAAGTAATGGAGGACCCACATCCACTGCTGATGAGCACGGGTTTATTGGGGTGGGGGAGGGGATGAAAAGGTTCTCAGCGTAGACTGAAGAGATGCTTTCGGACCCTGGAGAAGGACATCATGACTGGTCAACTGGAGGGAGAGTGGACAAGAGGAAGACCCTTGATGTGGCGGATTAGCACAGTGGCTACAGCAAAAGGCTTTACCACGACAACCATTGTGAGAGTGGAATCGGTCTGGGCGGGGGGGTTTCATTTTGTTGGGCATGGGGGTCGCTATGAATGAGAGCCAACCCCATAGCATCTAACACCAACATACACCTTATATTGTGGCTCTGGAGTGGTTGTCACTTGTTTATATACCAATTTCAAGTCCTGGGGAACCCACGTGTGCAGAGACTAGAGCTGTGCTCCCTATGGTTTTCATGGGTATGACCTTTTGAAAGCAGATCACCAGGCCTTTCTTCTGCGGTGCCTCTCCATGAGTTCAAACCCCCAAACTTTAGGCTGGAAGGAGAGCACTTAAAGGTTTGTACCACCCAAGCATTCAATTACACACTTTAAATGGGTGAATTGTATGGTACATATAGCTCTATGAAACTGTTTTAAAAAATTTTTTTAATTAAAGAAAAATATTGTATGAGCTCATTTATAGGAAATATCTAGAAAAGGCAAATGCATAGAGATGGGTTTTAGTTGTTACCAGGGACTGACAGGGGGGTGGGGAGATATTGTTAAGTAGGTATTGAGTGTTGGTTTGGGGTAACAAAAAAGTTTTGGAAATGAATAATTGTGATGGTTATATAACATGGTGACTAATTAACATTGCTGAATTGTACAAATAAATGGCTAAATTGGCAAATTTTGTGTTGTATATTTTAATCTCAACCCAAAACCAAACCTACCACCATGGAGTTGGTTCTAACTCATTGTAACCCTGTATAGGGTTTCCGAGGCTGTAAACCATTACAGAAGCAGGGAGCCTCATGATTCTCCTGCAGAATATCTGTTAGGTTTGTTTGAATGGCCAAGGTTGTGATTAGATGTTGTTGTTGTTAGGTGCCCACTCATAAACAACCCTATGCACAAGAGGACGAAACCCTGCCTGGTCCTGTGCCATCCTCACAGTCCCTGCTTACCCTTGACCCATCGCTGCAACCACTGTGCCAATCCATCTTGTTAGGGGTCTTCCTCTTTGTCACTAATCCTCCACTTTACCAAGCATGATGTCCTTTCGCAGGGACTGAACCCTCTTGTTAATATGTTCGAAGTATCTGAGGTGAAATCTCGCCATCCTGGCTTCTAAGGAGCATTCTGGCTGCACTTCTTCCAACACAAACTTGTTTGTTCTTCTGGCAGTCCATGGTACTTTTAATATTCTCCTCCAACACCATAACTCAAAAGCATCAATTCTTCTACGGTCTTCCTTATTCACTGTCCAACTTTCACATGCATATGAGGCTGTTGAAAGACCGTGGCTTGTATCAGATGCACCTTAGTCCTCAAACTGACATCTTTGTTCTTGAACATTTTCACGAGGGCTTGTGCAGCAGATTTGCCTAAAGCAATATGGTGATGAGTTCTTGACTGCTGCTTCCATGAGTGTTGATAGAGATCCATGCAAAATGAAGTCATGGACAAGTTCAATCTTTTCTCCATTGATGATTATGTTATTTATTGCTCCAGTGGTAAGGATTTTAGTTTTCTTTTACATTGAGATGCAACCTGTACAGAAGAAGGCTGTGGTCTTTGATCTTCATCAGTAAGTATTTTAAGTCCTCTTCTCTTTCAACAAGCAAGGTTGTTAGTAGTCTAGTGCTTATCCTACAGTACCAGGGCTCCTATGTATATAGTAATACAAGAAGAAAATTAATAATTGATTCAACTGAAAATCAAAACAAACAGAAAGCAAAGTCCTGAATACCCAGAGGAGATAACTTTCCTTTGAATCTTAACAGTGAAAGTGATTGAACAGGGTTGACTTTTGCACCAGGTCCATGGATGATAATGAATGTGCCATTTGGGCCCCATCCAGGATCACACCATGTCCCATTCACTGTGGAGGGGAATCCTGGTCTGTAGAATGAAGATTTGGTTAGATGGAGGGCAAAGGTCGTCTAGGCAAGGGGTACAGAATAACCAAAGGCTCAGAAGATGGACAGGAAAAAAACGTAAATGTCTGTGTCACCAATGGTCTCTCCTAGTCTAGAGCAAAGAAGAGTGAAGATTGATGGAAATAATTAGTCCAATGGACCAATGAACCATGAGCACATCAGCCGCCATTACTCTGAGACCAGAAGAACTAGATGGTGCCTGGCCACCACTAACAACTGCTCTGAAAGGGATTGCTTTAAGTGGTCCCAGATAGAATGGGAGAGAAATGTGGAGCAAAACTCAAAATCATTTTTAAAAAAAAGAGAAGGAAAGGACCAGGCTTACTGGTTGGATAAAGACTGGTGAAACCCCCCAAGACTAATGATGATCCTTCAGGTCTGGAAATGAACTCACCCCATGACTCAATTTTCAATTAAGTTGTTGTTGTTGTTGTCAGGTGCCATCGAGTCGGAGCTGACTCAAAGCGACCCCATGCACAGCAGAACGAAACAATGTCCAATCCTGGGCCAACC
>NW_006408643.1:3848064-3849089 GCF_000296735.1 Chrysochloris asiatica | reverse complement strand
ACACCTGCAGTCCCCTCCATGTATCAACAGTTAACAGTATATACCTACCTCTTAGATATGTGCTTTAGCTATTGCATTCCTCCCTGCGTTTCCTGCTACCTTCATCTTCCCTCTGACAACCTCCCTCTTGTGGTCTATTGCCTGCCCTATCACCCATGTTAATATGTGTCTACCCTCTAGCCAGTGAATATTTTTCCCTCCCTACCCATCACCCCTGTAATCATCATAGATTGTTTCTTTCATCAAGAAAACCTTTCTTTTTTAACTTTTACAACATCGGTCTCATGAAATGTCCTTGTGTGATTGACTAATTTCATTCAGCATAAAATCCACCAGGTTCCACCATATTGTGAGGTTTTCATAGATTCATTCTTATTCTTCAACGTTTTGTAGTATTCCATTGTGTGTAGGTACCAAAGTATTTTTTAAGCATTTTTCTGTTTTTAGGGCTTTTAGGCTACCTCCATCTTTTTGATGTGTCTCGTATAGACAGCATATTGAAGAATCCTGTTTTCTTACTCATTCTGCTCTCTATCTCTTGACTGGTATGTTTCATTGAACCCATTTACATTCAGTGCAATTATCAATAGGTATGAATTGATTGCTATCATTTTTCTGTGTGTTTTTTTTTTGTAGTGCTGCTGGATTCTTTGTTCCACATAATTTTCTATGCTGAGTTCATTTTGTTTGTGCGTTTTCTTTCCATTTCTGCTGTATTGATGTTTGCTAAATCTTTCTGACATCCTTTTTAAATTTGATGTGCAGGTATATTGTTTTTCTTTGAGGTTACCCTGTAATTTATTAATATTTTTTCCCTGCTTAACTCTTGAAATCTACTTGACTTCCTTGCCATTTAGAAGTTATGTATCGACAGTATTTCCTCTTTTGCTTTGTATTGGCTTCATTATATATTACTATCTCTGGTTCCCTATTTTCGTTCTTGTAGGTTTGTTTTACTTTAAATATTTCTATATCTGGATTGTGTTCTGGTGGGGTTGTCATGTATGGTGATTCAGGTTGTCATG
>NW_006408643.1:3840804-3842318 GCF_000296735.1 Chrysochloris asiatica | reverse complement strand
GCACACCAGAGTGGTGAACTGACTCCCAACTCACCCTGATGTGACTCCCAACCTCACTATTCCGAACTCCTGGAGAACAGGGTCTATACTGGGGGTGGATGAGGGTGGGTGCTGGACACACTTCTGGTCACCAGGGAAGCGTTGGGGGGAAAAAGCAATCGCACCTTTCCCATTGCCTGCTTGAATCTTGTCTGTCACCAAAGCTGCTCACAGACAGTGGAGTCATGTCTGGCCCACCGTCCACCAGTCAGTCTCTCCCTCTAGCCATTCCTGCCCAGCCCCTCCTCCTAGAAAACACTCCATCCACCTCTCTAGCCTTTCTTCTGAACTCAGGGTGCCAGAATTTTCATCTGTGTCTGTTTTAGTTGGCCTCTTGTATCTTTATTGTGGAAGGTACGTGTAGTGAGTCTGCCGAGTCCGCCATCTTACCGGAAGTCTTCTTGATACGATGTTTGAAACAGGCTTTCTCTCTAGGGTAAGGGCATTATTCATAATAACATTTGGGTGATGTCTACTGGTATTTCTGAGGTTTTGTATCAGGGGAGATAAAGTCACATCAATAACCATGTCCAAGAGAAGGCTGTCAGGTCAACAAAAGTGCAGAGTCTGGGGCTATCTGAAGTAAGGAAGATTTATCTGGAAAGAGATCCCAGGAAGAGCAGGACGGGAGGAGAGATGTGAGAGAGTTGGAGAAGGAGTCCAGAGGGGTTCTTGCTGGGAACCTCTGAGAAACTATGTCCAACACTCCACAGAGCTTTCCCAGCTGAAGGGCAAGGCAGCTGGTGTATTGGTCCTTTAACACCAGTCAGTCCTTGTTTGAGGAAACTTCCGGAGAGTGTTAACTCCATAGCCTGTCATTTCTCCTCTATAAAGAAGAGGTTAGATCATCTAGTAGGTGTTTGTTTAACTTCTTAAGAAACTGCCTAACTGTTTTCCAAAGCAGCTGTGCCATTTTACATTCCCACCATCAATGGTCCTGTTTGTCAACATCCTTGCCAACACTTGGTATAGTCAGCTTTTCACTGTAGCCATTTTTAACAGGTATGAAATGAGCTTTCCTGGTGGTTTTGACTTTACATTGCCCTATAGACTAAGGATGTTCAGATTCTTTTCATGTGCTTAGTTGTCATCCATATATCTTTCCTTCCACCACATGCCAAACATTTCAAGTCCTAGACTGAAGTACAATGCTGTGAGTGATAAGATGATATCCATATGCCTATAAGAAAGACCAGTTAATAGGACTATTATTCAAATTTATGCACAACCACTAATGCCAAAGATAAAGAAATTGAATTTCCACCATCTGAAATTGATCAAACAGGCAATAAAGATGCATAGATAATTACTGGAGCTTGGAATTTAAAACCTGATGGAAAAGGAGCATTGGTAGTTGGAAAATACAAGCTTGGCGACAGAAGTGACGTCAAATGATATATTGCATTGGGAAAATCTACTGCAAAAAAGAAACCTGTTTAAAGCGTTAGAATGCAAAAATGTCACTTTGAGGACTA
>NW_006408643.1:3838168-3839349 GCF_000296735.1 Chrysochloris asiatica | reverse complement strand
TTTGTACGTGTGTTTTGTAGTAACTCAAAGTTGAGGCCTAATTGAATTACTATTTTGCATGGGGTCATTGTGGTTGAGAGGTAGAATTCTCCCTTTCCACATGGGAGACCCAGGTTCAATTCCTGGTCCAGACATCTCATGTGCAGCCACTACCTGTGCATCAGTGGACGGTTGCATGTGGTTATGAGGTGGAACAGGCTTCAGTGGTGCTTCCTCATTAAGACAGATGAGGAAGAAAGGCCTGGTGATCAGCTTCCAAAAATTCAGCCAATGAAAACCTTATGGAACGCAATGATGAGATTCCCTCACTAATCATGGGCAAGATGCAGGATTGGGAAGTGTTTTGTTCCATTGTGCATGAGAGTCCTATGAGTCAGGGCCAACATGATGATATCTAACAACAACAACAAGTGCTTGTCTAAACCAATCATTGCTGACATTCATGAGTTTCTATGTGACGCTCCATCCTCATGAGAAGAGTCCTCAGCTCAAGAAACCCCAGACTTGAGCTGAGCTTTGGGGAAAGACCGAATCCTGGTGAGGCACCAACTTTGAGAAGAGGAAACCTGGAGCCTCGGTCAGGTTCTCTTTCCATTGTGTTGTTGTTGTTAGGTGCCAGGAAGTCAGTATCAACTCATACTGACCCTGTGCACAACAGAACAAAACACTGCCTGGTCCTGGGCCAACCTCACAATTTTGAGCCAATTGATGCTGCCACTGTGCC
This sequence comes from Chrysochloris asiatica, assembly GCF_000296735.1. NCBI lineage: Eukaryota > Metazoa > Chordata > Mammalia > Afrosoricida > Chrysochloridae > Chrysochloris > Chrysochloris asiatica. Next base: position 3,838,625 of record NW_006408643.1, on the reverse strand, counting down.
AATCCATCTGGCTGGGGGTCTTCCTCTTTTTCTCTGACCTTACCAAATAGGATATCCTTCTTCAGGGACTGGTCCCTCCTGACAGTGTGTCTAAAGTATGAAAGACAAAGTTTAGCCATCCTGGCTTCCAAGGAGAGCTCTGGCTGTACTTCTTCCAACACAGATGTTGTGAAGAAGGGAATTTACACAGGTTTAAGGCAGAAAAGAAACACCCTAATTTTGCACAAATTCCCCACACTCGTTTTTCAGTTTGTTATACTGTGGTGGCTTACGTGTTGCTGTGATTCTGGAAGCTATGCCATCGGTATTTTAAATACCAGCAGGGTCACCCAGGATGGACAGGCTTCAGATGAACTTCCAGACTAAGACAGACTATGAAGGAGAGGTAGACTACTTCCAAATATTTCATCACTGAAAATCTTATGAATAGCAGTGGAACACTGTCAGCTAGCACCAG
>NW_006408643.1:3833075-3837298 GCF_000296735.1 Chrysochloris asiatica | reverse complement strand
TTCATTGCAAATACCTTTTTTAAACAACATAAAAGACAACTATACACATGGACCTCACAAATGGAATACCCAGAAATCAAATTTTCTACATCTGTGGAAAGAGGAGATGGAATAGCTCCATATCATCAGCCCAAACAAGACCAGGGGCAAACTGTGGAACAGACCATCAATTAATTGTTCATATGCAAGTTCAGGCTGAAGCTGAAGAAAATGAAAACAAGTCCATGAGAGTCAAAATATGACCTTGAACATATCCCACCTAAATTTGGAGATCATCTCAAGAATAGATTTGATTCATTAGACACTAATGACCGAAGACCAGAGGAATTGTGGGATGGCATCAAGAACATCATATAGTAGGAAAGCAAAAAGTCAGTCATTAGAAGTCAAGAAAGAAGGAAAAGACCAAATGGATGTAAGAAGAGACTCTGAAAATTGCTCTCTGGCATAGAGATGCTGAAGCAAATGGAAGAAATGGTGTAAAAGAGCTGAACAGAAAAGGGCAGCTTGAGACAAAGTCAAATACTACAGTGAAATGTGTAAAGATCTGGAGTTAGAAAACCCAGCATTTCTCAAGTTGAGGGAACTGAAGTAAACATTCAAGCCTTGACTTGAAATAATGAAGGAGTCTATGGCAAGACATTGAATGATGCAGAAAGCAACAAAGGAAGATGGAAGGAATACACAGTCACTGTACCAAAAATAAATGGTGGATGTCCAACTATTTCAAGAGGTAGCGTACGATCAAGAGCCAATGCTTCTGAAGGAAGATTCTGCACCTTGGGGTTCATTGAAGGGTTTGGCAAAGAACAGTTAAGAAATCAAATGATGTATTGCATTAGGCATGTGTGCTGCACAAGACCGCTTTAAAGTGTGAGGGAACAGCCAATGGAGAAGGACATCATGCTTGGTAAAGTGGAGGGGCAGCAAAAAAGAGGAAGACCCCCAACAAGATGAATTGTCACAGTGGCAGCAGCAATGGTTTCATCAAGAATAGCAATGATTGCAGATGGTACAGGACCAGGCAGTGCATAAGGTCGTTATGAATCAGTACCAACTCCATGGCACCTAACAACAACAATATAAGTTACACATGACATCTACATTTTGTTTTCCAACTGTACCCTCTCTTCTGAGGCATTTTTGTAAGTAACACTATACCAATTTTTTCACGTGCCCTCTGGCGCTGTGGGATAGACACTGGTCTGCCAATCACAAGGTTGACAGTTCAAATCTATCAGAAGCTCCAAAGGAGAAAGATCAGGCTATCTGTACTCCTAAAGGTTTACAGTCTCAAAACTCCTACATTGGGTGGCTATGAGTTGGAACTGACTTGAAGACAATTGGGTTTATTTTGTTTTGACCAAAAAAAAAAATACTGCTAATAAAAAGCATAGAACACTTTTATGCAATACCTGGCAGGAAGAGGATGTGTTTGACAAACAAATGTAGAAGAAACCTGTTATTTGTGTAAAAATATGGTAAATAGGTTCCAGGCACTGCAAAGTCCAGGGGTACCTTCAAGCATAGCTGGATCCAGGAGTTGAAATGTTACTGGAAATCTGTGTCTTTCTTCTCTCTGGGCATCATTCACAGTTAAACACATACTGCCCTCAGAGTTAAAAGCCTCCCCCAAACTCCAGGCTTATTGCATCTTCCCATCCAGCAACCCAAGTAGGTATGGAATCCCTCCTGCTGATTTGAACCCACAAAGTTCACAGCAGATTCTGATTGGCTTGGCTCCAGATCACATGGCCACCTCTGAACCAATACTGTGGCCTATATATGTGCTATGATACTCTCACTTGACCGATCCAGATGCAGGCTGGGATAGAGGAGCAAGGGTTCCCACAAGGGCCAAGCCAGCATTTGTTCTTCCAACAGCAGCTCTGAAACAAGCCAAACAGCCAAGGCTTAAATCTAAAGCTCACTAGGGCAGGCTGTGCGATATTGGGAAAATGTCTTGCCCTCTCTGGGTATCTGTTTTGGCATCCACAGGCTGAGGGGAGCCTGTGGTTGGAAGAGGCACCATCACGTGATTGGCATCATTAAAACACGGGACTGCTGTGTGCTTGGGGAAGACACTGCTCTATTCTGTAGCCAGATGAATTAAGTTCCATTAACCCAACATTTAAGGAGCTCTGGTAGCATAGTGGTTACAAATCGGGTTGCTAACCTCAAGGTCAGCAGTTCGAATCTACCAGCTGTTCTGCGGGAGAAAGATGAGGTTTTCTGCTCCCGTAAAGATTTACAGCCTCGGAAACCCTGTACAGGGTCGCTATGAGTTGGAACCGACTCCACGGTAGTTAACAACAACAACAACCCAGCATTTGGAGTCCTGGTGTGGCGCTGTGGGCTAATGCATCAGACTGCACAGTCATTTGAACTGCAAGGTCAGTGGTTCAAGATCATCAGCTGCTCCTTGGAAACCTTATACAAGGTCGCTATGGGTCAGAACTGACTTGATGGCACTTCACAACAACAACAACTGAACATTTGGGAGTGTGGTGGCTTTGTAAGATAAGCACGGGACTGCTAACCACAAGGTTGGAGAATCTAGTCCACTAACGATTATGCAAGAGAAAAATGAGGCTTTCTGCTTCCAAAAAGATTCACAGCCTTGGAAACCCTAAACAGGGTCAAGTTGGAACTGACTCAACAGCACTTAACAATGAAAACAACAACCTGAGTGCTTACGACAGGTCAGGTTTGTCCCCAGGGATCGATTCCCTGGGCCCACCGAGTCCTCCTGCTCCCAGGGCTGTGGGTCTCCCCTCTGTCTAGTTTAACATCCCATTCTAAAGTCAAATTTATAGACAATATAACCAAGCTACACATGTAATTTCAAAACATATATAACTTTTGTCCTAGAATATAAAGGAGAAATAAAAGGAACATGTTCTATAATAAAATTCTGTGTATTTCAATAGGAAAATGCCACACAGGACCGTGATGCAGGGTACAGGGAGGTCAGCCGACTTCCGCCCTGGTCCCCACATCCCAGAAGCATGTGGATACCAGGTGAGATTATGTCCCTCATCTGCTCACAGTCTGCCAAAGCTACCATCTCACTTGGGGTAAAAGCTCAAATTCTAGAATCCTGATCAAAAGAGAAAGAATTATAGAACCAAATTTCAAATTCACAAGGACTCCAGACTTTCTGGAATCACTGAGCCTGAATATTGTTGTTGTTAGCTGCCATTTGAATCAGGTCCAACTCATAGTGACCCTAAGTACAACAAAACGAAACACTGCCCAGCCCTGCATTTGAGTCCACTGTCACTGTGCCAATCCATTATACTGAGGGTCTTCCTCTTTTTGCTGACCCTCCACTTTACCAAGCACGATGTTCTCCAGGGACTGGTCCCTCCTGATAATATGTCTGAAGTATGAGTCACGAAATCTGGCCATCCTGGCTTCTAAAGAGCACTCTGGTTGCATTTCTTCCAACACAGATCGATTTGTGTTTTGGCACATTCATAGTACTATTAATATTCTCCTCTAACACAACTGAAATGCATCAATTCTTCTAGTCTTCCTTAGTCACTGTCCAACTTTCACATGTGTATGAGATAATTTAAAATACATGATCAGGTGCACCTTGTTGTTGTTGTTAAGTGCCATCGAGTCGATTCCAACCCATAGTGACCCTATATAAGGTTTCCAAGGAGCAGCTGGTGGGTTTGAACTGCTGACCTTGTGGTTCACAGTCCAGTGCTGATTCTACAGTGCCAAACCTTAGTCCTCACCAAATGACTGCCCTGAGATGCTCTTCAAATGTTAAACTAAAATATTCCCTGAAGTCTTATTTAACCAAACAATGCTGGTGTTTGGGGAGGTGTTAGGTGTTGTCAAATTGGCTCTGACTCATAGGAATTCTATGCACAGTAGAAGGAGACATCACCCAGCCCTGAGTCAGCCTCACAACTGTTATGTTTGAGCCCATTGTTGCCGCTAGGTTCTCAGTGAGTCAACCTAACTTGTTGAAGCTCTTCCTCTTATTTGGCAATAGCCTACTTTATCAAACATGATGTCTTTCTCCAGGAACTTGTTCTTCCTGATCACATGTCAAAAGTTGGTGAGATGGGGAACCTACAGAATGGGAAAAAATCTTTTGCAATTACATATCAGACAAGGGACTCATTTCTAGAATATACAGGAAACTGCAACACCTCTACAAGAAAAAGACAAATAACCCAATTAAAAAGTGGGCACAGGATATG
>NW_006408643.1:3825972-3832012 GCF_000296735.1 Chrysochloris asiatica | reverse complement strand
TTCAGAATAGCAACCATAGTTTGTTATGATCCACATAGTCAAATATTTTACATAGTCAATAAAACACAAATAAATAGCTTTCTAATAGTCTCTGATTTCAGCCAAAGTTCATCATGTGATGTCAGCAATGATACAACCCTTGTTCCATGTTCTCTTCTAAGTCTGGCTTGGATTTCTGGCAGTGTAATGTACTGCTGCACTATTTTTGAATGATCTTCAGCAAAATTTTGCTTGTATGATATTAATAATATTGTTTGATCAGTTCTACATACTGGTGGGTCACCTTTCTTTGGAATGGGCATAAATATTGATTTCTTCCCATCAGTTGGTCATTGCCTCATGAATGCCTTGCAATATCAATCTTTATGCAATCCATTTCATTTTTGTCAACTTCCATTTTTCCTAGAGTCATACTTCATACATTGAAGAAGTTGGTAGATTTCTTCGTCATTGACATTGGTGGTTGGTGTGTAAATTTCATTAATAGTTGTTCCAACTGGCCTTCCTTGTAGATATCTAGATAGTATACGATCACAGATAGCATTATACTTCAGGATCGATACTGAAATGCTCTATTTGACAATGAATGTGACACCATTCCTCATCAATTTTTCATTCCCGGCATGGCAAAACCATGTGATTATCTGACTAAAACTGGCCAATACCAGTCCATTTCAGTTCACTAGTACTTAAGATAAAAATCTTTATGCATTCTGTTTCATTTTTGATGACTAGCCAATTTTCCTAGATTCTTACTTCTTTCTTACTTAATTCCAAGTTGCAATGATCAATGAATGGTTGCAGCTGTTTCTTCTCATTTTGAGTCATACCACACCAGCAATTGAAGGTCCCAAAAGGTTTGCTCGATCTACATCATTGCATTAGGCAAATCTGCTGCACACGACTTCTTCAAAATGTTCAAGAGCAAAGACGTCAGTCTGAGGACTAAGGTGTGCCTGATCCAAGCCATGAAATTTTCAATAATCTCATATGCATGTGAAAGTTGGACAGTGAATAAGGAAGACCGTAGAATAATTGATACATTTGAGTTATGATATTGGAAGAGAATACTAAACGGACCATGGGCTGCCAAAAGAACAAACAGATCTGTGTTGGAAGAAGTGCAGCCAGAGTGCTCCTTGGAAGCCAGGATGGCCAGACTTCGTCTCTCATACTTCAGACATATTATCAGGAGGGACCAGTCCCTGGAGAAGGACATCATGTTTGGTAAGGTGGAGGGTCAGAGAAAAAGAGGAAGACCCCAAAAAAGATGGATTGGCCAAGTGGCAGCAGCAGTGGGTTCAAGCACGGCAACTGTAAGAAAAAAGAGAAAAGAAAAGAAAGGAAGGAAGAAAGAGGGAAGGAAGGAAGGAAGGAAGGAAGGAAGGAAGGAAGGAAGGAAGGAAGGAAGAAAGAAAGAAAGAAAGAAAGAAAGAAAGAAAGAAAGAGAAAGAAAGAAAGAAAGACTTGTCTTTAACAGCAGGCAGGTTTATTGAGAGTAAACTTGGAAGAGGGTACTCTAAGTCACCAAAAGAGACCAAGAGCCCACCTGTTTCTTACAGACTGGGGTATTTAAGGTGGTGTAGTCCTGGGCACAGTTCTGGTGAGTTTCCAATGGGTGAGCTTATGGAGATTTTCCTAAAACCTGAAACTACCAGGGGGAGGGTCTCTTGGTGAAACAAAGACTTAAACTTTCCGAAGACCCAGAAGCTTAAGCAGGACTTTATTCAGCGTTATTTGGGGGAGCTCTGGTTACCAGTCAGGCTGCTAACCTCAAGGTCAGCAGTTCGAAACTACCAGCGGTTCCATGGGAGAACGATGAGGCATCTTGCTCCAGTAAAGATTTATAGCCTCAGAAACCCTGTGCAGGGTCACTATGAGTCGGAACCAACTCCAGGGTACTTAACAACAACAACAACAACAACAACTTGGGGGTAGCTGCAATACCGTTTTGTTGATCAGGCACAGGATCCTTCAGCACCGATTGTGAGAATGTCGTAGGACCGGGGATTGTTTCATTCTGTTGTGCATAAGGTTGTTATGAGTCAGTATCGACTCAATGGCACATAACAACAACAGCATGTACATCATTAAGGTCAATTCTGTTTTGAAGAGGTAACTCTTCCCGGATCGTATTTGGAGTACCCTCCAGCCTGAGAGGCATATTTTCCTGAACAACATCAGAGACTATGTCAGTGCCCGTTATAAAGTTTTCAGTGACTCATCCCCACATGTGGATCGCCTATTCTTTCTTCCTAGTCTGAAAGCTCCCCTGAAACCTACCCACTACCAGTGACCCTGCTGGTATTTTAAAATGCTGGTGCACAGCTTCCAGAATCACAGCAACAAGCAAGCCACCACTGTAAGGCGAACTGAGAGAGGAGTGGGGATACCAAACAATAATGAGGTTAATTAGTAAAGAATGTCTGCCTTGAGCATTGTACTTTAAAAAAACAAACCATCTATATAGAATGAAATTAACAGCACCTCACAAAAGATTAAATAGGAAAGCTTAAAGGCAGTGAACTCCTGTTCGCAGGAAGGAACCACTCAGAAAAGGAGGGTGAGAATAATGAACAGTTTGAAGAATGGAATCAATGTCACTGAATTGCATGTGGTAATATTGTGGAATTGGTCTATGTTTGTTGTGTAGATTTTCTACAATAGCAAATAAAATTAAAATCCCAAGCCTTCCCTGCAGCAAACAGGGCCAGGTGTGTCCTCTTTGTCCTCCCCTCTTCCCTTCACTCAGCTTCAGCCACATGGGTCTCTTCCCTGTAGTTCCATCTTGCCAACTTGCCAAGCCCATTCCTGCCTCAGGGCCTTTGCACAGGCTATGACCTCTGCCTGGAAGCTCTTTCCCCAAGTCTCTCTTGACTAACTCCTCATCTTTGAACTCAAATGTCACCTCTTTACATCAAAGCTTCTTGACCACCCCCAGGCTGAGCTCCCCCTGGCCCTTCTCTTTCATTCCCTATTATATCCCTCTATTTTCTTATCTTTGCTGCACTTAACACTTTCTGATGTTTTTCATTTGAGGGCCTGGTACCTTTTCTAAGGAGCTTTGGTGGTACAGTGGGCAGTGGGTAAAGCAGTTGGCTATTAACTGAAAGGCCAGCAATTATACCTACCACGCATGCTGAGAGAAACATGCGCCTTAATCCTCAAACTGACATCTTTGTTCACTAACACTTTAAAGAGGTTTTTTTGCAGCAAATTTGCCCAATGCAATGTGTCATTCGATTTCTTGACTGCTGCTTTCACAGGCATTGATCGTGGATTCAAATAAAATCAAATCCTTGACAATTTCAATCTTTTCTCTGTTTTTCATGATGCTGTTTATCAGTCTGGTTGTGAGGATCATTTTAAACTTCTTTACATTGAGGTGTAATAATCCATACTGAAGGCTAAGTAGTAAGTGCTTCAAGTACTCTTCTCTTCAGCAAGCAAGGTTATATCATCTGCATACCACAGGTTGTTAATGAGTCTTCCTCCAATCCTAATGCCTATTCTCATAAGATGACTGCCTTGGAGCCCTATGGGGCAATGCTGTTGTTGTTATTAGGTGCCATCGAGTCAGTACCGACTCATAGCGACCTTATGCACAGCAGAACAAAACACTGCCCAATCCTGGGCTAATCTCACTGCTGTTGCCACGCTTGAGTCCATCGATGCTGCCACTTGGCCAATCCATCTCGTTGTGGTCTTCCTCTTTTTCGCTGACCCTCCACTTTACCCAGCATGATATCCTTCTCCAGCGACTGGTCCCTCCTGACAATATGTCTGAAGTATGAAAGACCAAGTTTGCTCATCCTGGCCTCCAAGGAGCACTCTGGCTGCACTTCTTCCAACACAGATCTGTTGGTTCTATGGGGAGCCCATGGCACTTTCAATATTCTCTTCCAACACCATAACTCAAAAGCATCAATTCTTCTATGGTCTTCCTTATTCACTGTCCAGCTTTCATATGCATATGAGGTTATTGAAAATACTATGGCTTGGGCCAGGCACACCTTAGTCCTCAAACTGACCTCTTTGCTCTTCAATACTTTAAAAAGTTCCTGTGCAGCAGATTTGCCTAATGCAATATGTTGTTTGATCTCTTGACTGCTGCTTCCATGAGTGTTGATAGTTGATCCAAGAAGAATGAAGTCCTTGACAACTTCAATCTTTTCTCCATTGATAACAATGTTGTTTATTGGTCCAGTGGTGAGGATTTTTGTTTTCTTGACATTGAGATGTAATCCATATCAAAGGCTGTGCTCTTTGATCTTCATTAGTGAATGTTTCAAGTCCTCTTCACTTTCAGCAAACAAGGTTGTATCATCTGCATATCGCAGGTTGTTAATGAGTCTTCCTCCAATCCTGATGCCACGTTTTTCTTCATAGAACCCAGCTTCTCAGATTATTTGCTCAGCATACAGGTTGAATAAGTATGGTGAAAGAATACAACCTTGTCACACACCTTTCTTAATTTTAAACCTGAAGGACCCTGAGTCTGATCAACAAAATGGCATTGCAACTACCCCCAATTAGCACTGAATAAAGTCCTGCTTGAGCTTCAACCATTCCGGGTTCCCATGCTCTGTTCGAACAACTGCTTCTTGGTCCAGGTACAGATTCCTCATGAGCACAGTTAAGTGCAGTTCTACTCTGTCCTAAAGGATTGTAACTGACTCAATGCACCTTTTCCGCAATCCCCAGGTGGCACAAAGAGCTAAGCACTGAAGTACTAACCAACAGTTTCTCGGTTTGAATTTACCCAGAGGTGCCTCCGGAGAAAGACCTGGCTGTCTGCTTTTTATTTTTTTAAGTTTTTATTATGAATTGAGTGAAAGTTTACAGGGCAGATCATCAGTTTTACATTTAACAAATCATGTACTTTGTTTCATTACAATGATTAGAATCCCCTCCATGTACGGTCAATTAACAGTATTTCTCTCTGCCATCTGCTTTTGAAATGGTACAGTTATCAAACACAGTTCTACCCTGATGCACATCGACTAGACAGCAAGTGATTTTGGTGGTTTGAGCTCCTTTTCTGCTGTTTTCCCTGCTAGAACTAACACCTAATTGATACGAAGTCAATGAATGAATAAATGAAGCATGAATGCATATTCCCAGGCCTGTTTTCCCAGGTGAGGACACTGAGGCAGAGAGAGAGTTTAGATCACCTGGACTCGCAGCGGATCTTAGACCGTCCAAGGGTTCCTCTCCTCAAGTCTTGTTCGTTTAGGACACAGAGTGGAGAAGGGTGTGACAAGGAAGGAGTTAACACTCCCCTACCTGAGCCCTTGAGGCCCAGTCCCCTCAGTCCCTTTTGTGTTGTGTTCACACATCGTACTCACAGCCTTGCGGCTTTCAGCTCCCTCGGCTCCCCACCCCCTCCCAACCTCAGGGGGAAGCTATTCGTTTCTATGACAACCGTGTCCTCTCCTGTTTGAATAAGGCTGAGTGACAGCCTTAGGGTCCAGATGAAGTCACACGCCACCCACGCGGGGGAGAGAGAAGAGCGGACCCACAAGTACCAACCCTGGAGCCAGGCCCAGGGGGCTTACTTTACTCGGCATCAGTACAGCAGGCAGGGAGCTGGGCGTAAAAGTCCAGGCAGTCTGACCATCCACCATTCGGGCTTCGTGATGATAATCCTAAAGATTTCTCTGCCTTTGAGGCCTCCAGGAGGGCTTCAATCTTAAGTGTGTGTGCCAGAGCACCTTGAAGGAGAGACTCTATCTGGTCCATTTTGATTACTCTTACTTCCAGGATCAGCACTGGACTGTGAACCACAAGGTCTGAAGTTCAAACTCACCAGCTGCTCCTTTGAAACCCTACACAGAATCACTATGAGTCAGAACTGACTCAGCAGTACTTAACAACAACTCTCAGCCTAGTTCAGGCACACAGCAGGTGCTCAATAAATGATTAGGAAGGTGGGAGGGAAGAAAGGAGGGAGGGTGTGGGCAAAGCAGTTGATTTCTTATTTGTTGTTGTTGGGCGTTGTAGAATCGACTCCATGTGACAGGGTAGAACTGCCCTATAT
>NW_006408643.1:3819321-3824612 GCF_000296735.1 Chrysochloris asiatica | reverse complement strand
TGGGGGGTGGGGGGTGGGGAGTGGGAGGGAGCAATGAAGTGAGACCCTCCCCTGACACCTTGTCCACATGTTGGCTGTTTCTTCCTAACCATCCACTGGACCACAGATGGTCATCATGTCCAACTCCTCTTCAAGTTCCACCTCTGACTCTGCTTCTCTCTGTGCCTCAGTTTCCCTGGCTACCCAGTGACGTGATTGATAGTCTGTCAATGCCATCCGATTCCCAAGGGCCACTGCTCCCCCCCTTAAAAATACTCCTATTAGCCTCCAAACACCTGGATGCAGGAACATGAGGTGTGTGAATAATTTATTTTGTGAGTCATTTAAATCTTTCATAATAATTGTGATGAACCATGTGAATTTGTGTAGCTGTTTGGATGTCATTATGACAGAGCCAGGGATGGATGGGTCTTTACCGCCAAGCACGAATCCTGGGTGATCTAGCCTCTCCCCGTGCCTGAATGTCCTCGTCCTGGAAGACAGGCCTGAGAATATGCATTCATGCTTCATTTATGCATTCATTAACTTCGTATTTATTGGGTGTCAGCCCTAGCAGGGAAAAACAGCAGAAAAGAAGCCCAAACCACCAAATCACTTTTACTGTCCAGTTGACGTGCATCAGGGTAGAACTGTGCTTGATAAGATTTTTCAAGACTGTGACATTTCAGAAGAAGACAGCCAGACCTTTCTTCTGAGGTTCCTCTAGGTGAATTCAAACCGCTAAACTGTTGGTTACTGCTTGAGTGACTAGCCCTTTGTGCCACCTGGGGATTCCAGAAAAGATGCGTTGAGTCAGTTACAACACAGAGCAATCCTGTACGACAGAATAGAATTGCCCCACCGGGTTTCCAAGGTTTGTCATCTTATGGAAGACTCAGTGGGTAGACACAGCTGGGGGCTGGGAGGAGGGACAATTAGGGTCTGTAGATGCTCAGAGAGCTCTAGGTGAGCCAAGGACTGTGGCTATAGCTCAGTCCCATCAATTTGTTTTGTCATTATGCATTCCCTTACTCATTCAGACCTTCCAAGGAAACTTCATTGCATTTGAATCAAGTGCCACCATCTCACCAGGTGCTAAACCCAAACCCAAACCCAAGTCTTTACAGGAGCCCTGGTGGTGTGGTGGGTTAAGCATCACAGGTCTACCCCAAATGTCAGCGGTTCAAACTCACTAGCCACTGCTCTGAAGAAAGATGAGGCCTCCTGCTTCCTTTAAGACTTAAGAGTCTCAGAAATTCAAGGGGGCAGTTCTATTCTGTCCTGAAGGGTCACTGTGACTCAGAATGGACTCTACAACAGTGAATTAAGCTTTATGAAAGCAGGCTGCCACAGCCTTCTCCTGAGCAGCGGCTGGTGATTTCGAACCGCTGATGTTTGGGATAACTGGGTGGTGCTTAACCCGCTGTGCCACCAGGCTCCTGTAAAGGTTTGGGTTTGGGTTTAGCATGTGCTGAGACGTTGGCACTTGACTCAAATGCAATGAAGTTTCCTTAGTGGCTTCAAACCACTGATCTTTTGATTAGCAGTCAAGTGCTTAATCATTTGCATCACCAGTCTTCCTTCTATGCTCTAAAGATCACCCCCAAATTTAGCCCCTTCCTGCCTTCACCTTCACCTCTTCCCTTACCTCTTAACCCCCCTGCTCCAGCCAGCTGGTCACCCTACTAACACAAGCGTCTCCCAGCCTCAGGACCTTTGCACATGCAGCAACCGCCTCTGAGGAGGATGCTCTATATTGTAGGCTCTTCCCATGATGGGTTCCTTCTCATCCAGTCAGCCTTAGCTCACAAACTGCCTCCCAGATCTGGCAGTGGTGGGACTTGAAGTGGTGGGAGGGGGTGTTTGGCACAAAGCTCGGTGTGAGCAAAGACTTGGTGCCAAGAACGTTGAAAGTGAATCAGCCGAGTCTGTGGATAGGCAAGTGGAGAGCTGGGTGGGGCTGGGAGAACCAGGGTCAAGGAAAAGATTCTGTACAGAATGTGTGGGACAGGGCTCCAGAGAGCCTCGAAGGCCGGGATGAATCATTTGGCCTCAGTCCTAGAAACAAGGGTTTGAGGAAGTATGTTCCTCGGAAATCCACTTCTGCTTCCTCTCGTGGTCTGGTGTCCCTGCTCACCCTACTCATCCCCCTGCATGGCTGACTCCATGTGGTTGAATTTTCCCATCCCTCTCCATGCTGAGCAGTCCAACTGTCCAAGGCAGAATCCCACCAGAGGATCCACACCTCACATAACCCCAGCCCACCCCAAATCCAGAAAGGCAGAACCCCTGTAGTGCAGTAAATTATTCAATGTCTCTTCTAGCCGTAGAATTTATAAACTCCCCCCAAATGACATTTTTCTGATGAATCTGAGTAAGAGAAAGTGGGGGAAATGCTTACGGATTATGAATCAGTTGTGAGTGATTGTTAGCAAAGCTAATTGTGATAGTAAAAATGTGAAACTCTGATGTGGGTATCAAATGAACCATCTCAGAAGCAGGAGGGGAGGGCCACTACCATCAAGGAAGAAGAGTCAGGAATGGAGTATGTCTTTTGTCTTTCTTGACCCAGGGACAGAAAGCACATGAAAACCGAGCAGTGGACTTCCTGGCCCACTGGTCAAGCAAAGCTGACTGGCTTTGGGCAGGAGACTCATTGTTTTGGATTGAGGTAACTCCAGGCACTTAACTGGGGAGCCACATTTGCTGATCTATGGGAGTTAGAGCTGAGCTCCTTTTGTCTGAGGCTTAGGATGGAGTGGTGTGCCCTTTGAGCATTTATCAGCAGCTTTAAAGGAACTTTGTAAGATTGCTGGAGCAGGGTAGAAGCCAGACCAGAGGGCCGAGGGTCAGAAAGAGGGCTTCCCTGCAGCATGACTGAGGAGAGACTATCCTGACAGAGAGAACTGTGCCCTGAGCATTTATAACCCTGACTTACAACCTGTCATCTTCTCTAGTAAATCACAGAGCTGTGAGTGTGGCCTCTGAGTTCTGTGAGGTCACTGTAATGAATTACTAAAGCCAACTGAGAAGCAGAGAAGTAGGAGGGAGGGTTTGGAAGTACCACTTTTTGCAACTTCCCACTTAGCATCAGCAATATGCGAACAGCCAGACTCTGTCCATTCCATCCCCAAATCCATTCTGCACTCTTTTCCATCAAGTCCAGCCCCCCAGAGAGCCTTATTTGCATGTACATAATCCACAGTCTCTCATTGGCCAATTCCTATCAGGTTCAACCAATGGGAGACTGCAGTTGGAGATCAAGTGGTGGGAGGAAAGAGAGGTTGGGGTATTTAGTCATCCAGCTCTGGTTCTATAACAAAGCCCTCTTCTAGGTCTCAGCCCCTATTGATTCCAGCAACTGTGACCTTCTCACACCAACTCAGAGCTGTGGGTAGTTATAGCCCCCCATGGCTGTAGCCCCCAGATGTTGGACCATGCCCTGAGGGTTTCCCAATTTACCAGACATTATCATACAACCTGGTACAATCAGGATCTTGGGATATCAACCCCACCTCCAACTTTCCTAAGAAAGATCCAGCATGTTCTTCATCCAGTTTCTCCTAGCAGTAACATCTGTGAATATCACAAACAAGGAAGGACATTGACACAATCCATCAACTGTATTCAAACTCTGTCAAGTTTTACATGCACTCATTTGTGTGTGTTTATTTCTGTGCACTTTTATCACATGAGCAGATTCATGTGACCACGTTCAGGACCAAGCCACAGAACAGCTTCATCACAAGACTGCCTCCTGATCAGCCACCTCCTTCCTCCCGCTCCTGTTCATCATCTCTACCATTTTGCCATTTTAAGAATGATATAGTAGTGATTAACTTTGCAGTCTAGGAGTGGAGGAGGTCCCTGAGGTCATGAAGGGAGAAGAGCGGAGAGTGGGACCCTACCCAGAGAAGCAGTGATGCCTGAGATGGAGGCAGAGATGATGACGTGGAGAGATGGGGCAGCTGGGGACTTTAGACCCAGAGAGGGAGAGGGGCTGTGTGCTGACCCTGGGTGGGGGAGGCAGGGGGGACAGGCTTGTAGGGTGTACCCTTTGGTTGGTTGATGATGCATGGAGGGGATTGTAACCATGGCAATGAAATGATATACGATAGAATGAATGTAAAACTAACAATTTCTCCCAAGTAAACTATCACATAATTCACAATAAAACATTTAAAAAAAAGAAAAGAATGATATAGTAATCGAAGAGTCCTGGGGTGGCACTGTGGGTTGATGCACTAGACTGCAAGGTCGGTTTGAACCCTAAGGGTGGCAGTTCAATCTCACAAGGCGCTCCTAGGAAACCCTATACAAGGTCAATGTATCGGAACCAACTCTGCGGCACTTACAATAACCGCATATTCATGGAGGAGCTGCAGAGGTATAAATGGTTAAGTGCTTGACTCTAATCAAAAGGCTAGTGGTTCAAACCCACCCAAGGGCTCCCTGAAAGAACAGACTAGGAAACCCTATGGAGCGGTTTACTCTATCATTTGGGGTCACTAGGAGTTGGGATCGACTTGACGGAACTCAACACAGCAACGTATAAGTGGAACCATCTAGTGCTTTCTTCACTGGACATTATCCCTTTGAGATTGACTCGAGTTGTTGTATTTATCAATAATCCATCCTTTTACATCCCTGAGTCGTATTTCACAGTACGGAGGTATCACAGTGTGTTTAACCACCCGCCTATTGAGAGGCAGCTGGGTATTTTCAAGTGTGTGGCTATTTCGAACAAAGCCCCTCTGAATATTTCCGTACGGGTTTTGTGTGAACATAAGTTTTCATACTCTGGGATAAATGCTCAAGAGTGCAACTACTGGGTCATTCAGGTTTGTAAAAGGAAAACAAAACAAACCCTTTCAAACTCTACCAGAGAGACGGGTGGTGGTTTACTTTCCCACCAGCAGCAGGTGAGTGATCTCATTGCTCCACATCCTCGCCAGATTTGGGGGTTGTCTCTACTTTTTATTTTTGTGATTTTGATAGACAGGTAATGATGGCTGTCTCATTCATTGTGAGTTTCATTTGCATTTCTCTGATGGCTAATGATGTTGAGCGTCATCTGATGTGCTTGTTTGCCATCTGTGTAGCCTCTTCAGTGAAAGGCCGATTTGTGTCTCTGTCCAATTTTTAACTGAGTTATTTGTATTCCTACTGTTCAGTTTTGAGAGGTACATATGTGTGTGTGTGTGTGTGTGCATATGTTGTTGTTAGGAGTGGCTGGTGAGCTTGAACAACCAACCTTGTGACTCACACCAACTTTGCAGTCCAGAGCATTAACCCACCAGAATATATATATA
>NW_006408643.1:3808201-3818971 GCF_000296735.1 Chrysochloris asiatica | reverse complement strand
AACAACAACAACAACAACATATATATATATATTGGTGTGGCACTGTAGGATAAGCCTGGACCACAAGGTCGGCTTAAACCAAACTCAACAGCTGCTCCTGGGAAATCCTATACAGGGTCACTATGAGTCAGAAATGACTTGACAGCACTTACCAACATATATATATATGTACATATACACACACACACACACATATATATATATATATACACACACATACATATATATGTATATATATAGAGAGAGAGAGAGAGTCCTTGTGTGGTGCTATAGGATAAGCACTGGACTGCTAGCCAGAGTCAGAGGTTCAAACCCACCAGTCAGTAAATAATATGTATCTGTGTATATACGTCTGTTGTTGCTAAGTGTCATCGAGTCACTTCCGACTCAGGGTTTCCAAGGAACAGCTGGTGGGTTTGAACCACTGACCTTGCAGTTCAAACCGATTTTTGCGTTATCCTACAGTGCCACACCAGGACTCTGTGTGTTGTATATATATATTTGTTGTTGTTGTTGAGTGCTGACGAGTCGGTTCTTACCCATAGCAACCCTTTATAGGGGTTCTAGGAGCAGCTGGTGAATTGAACTGCCGACCTTGTGGTTCAAACCGACTTTGCAATCCAGCGCATTAACTCACAGTGCCCCACCTGGACTGTCTCTCTCGCTCTCTCTGTATACACACACATTCTAGATCCATGTTCTTTTTCAGATATGTGGTTTACAAGTATTTTCTCTCAATCTGCAGGCTTGTGTTATAGTTTCATCCTATCATTGGTGTGTTCCCAAAGGCCAAATCGTTTCATTTTGATGATTTCTAATGCGACTTTTTCTTTTCTTTTACGGATCATCCATTTGGTGCCCTAAGAACTCTGCCTAATCCTAGGTCTTGAAGATTTGCATCTGTGCTTTCTTCTAATGAGTCCTAGTTAAGCGCTGAACTGCTAACCCAAATTTTAACCCACCCAGTGGTTCTACGGACTCCTAGTGTGGTTCTGTGGGCAAGCACTGGACTGCAAATCACAAGGTCGAACCCCAGGTCAGTGGTTCAAACCCACCAAGAAGCTCTGCAGAAGAAAGATTCCAACCTGGAAAACCTACCTATATGGTACTTCTTCTCTGTCACATGGGGTCACTATGAGACAGAATCGACTCCATGGCACCTAACAGCAAATGTTTTGTAGTTTTCCCCCTCACATTTAGATTTGTCATCCATTTTAAATCCTACTTTAAATGTGAAAGAAAGCCTAACAAGATTTGCAGCAGATTGGAGTTTATCCCTAAGGACATTGGGGAGCCATTGAGGGTTCTTGAGTGAGAGCAAGGATAGATGAGAAGAGGATATAGGCATGTAGAGTCAAGTAGCCCAAGACAGCCTCATTCTGGACCTGAGTTTTCCCCATCAGTAAACAGGTCAGACTAGAGGCTCTGTAAGGCCAGTTGTCATTAAATAAGGTCATGTCCCTGGCTATTTGTCCCATGCTCCCCAGGCCTCTAGAGCGGACTCTGGTCAAGCCCCAGTGCCTTCTCAGGATGAGAGAGCCTCAGTGCTCAAATATTCAGAGCGAAGAAAAGGGAGGGTGATTCTGTGGGACAACTCAGGGCTCACTCGACCCCGAAAAAATCATGTTTCCTTCCTCCCGGATGGAGAAATCAGGTCATTTTTCAATTCCAGTCATTCTCCTTCATACATAAAATGTGCCAAGAGCCACTTTCCCGAAAATCTAAATTGAAAGTAAATAGCACAGGGACAATTCTGGGTGATAAAACCGTTGATTCTGGAGCTTCTTGGGATAATATTTATTCTCCCTTCTCACTAATGGCTCCAGCCACCTCCCCAGGTTATTAAAGTAATGCGTTTGCTTAACCTGATGGGGGCTGCATCCCACCTGGGGCTGATTGGGCCCTGCATGGAGCCCCCCACCAACACTGCCACCACCACCCCGCCAGACAATTATATTAACGGCGGCTGCTTTGCAATTACGATAAATCAGAAAGCGCGTCTGCCCAGATTTGTTTTTCTTTATTGAAAATGTTTAAACTTCATGCATTGCAAATGGCAGTGGCCCGGATGGATGGAACTTAACTCTTTCTTTGAGACTGGAAGAGGGATATCTCAAGAGCTTGACTGGGCATGGTGTTAAGAGTCATCCCCACTTTTCCAGTGGAGAAATTGAGACGTAGAGATGGGTCACACCTCACCTCTGGGTAGGTCACTGTTACTTTTGTTGTCAAGTTGGGGGCCCTGACTTGTGGGGACCCTATGTGTTACAGAATAGAACTGCACCCCATAGGGTTTTGTTGGCTGTCATCTTTATGCAAAATCACTGGGCCTTTCTTTTGAGGTTTCCAATCTTTCATCTTTAGGATTGCAAACTATTTACACTACCAGACTGCACTGAGACTTTTTTTTTTTAATGTCCAATTAATTAAGCTACATTCCTTGTGGTGAAAATTAGAAAACATAGAAATCTACAGAAAATGTTGAAATTATCTGTCATCTTAGTGATAACCATTGCTAATGTAGGGTGTATGCCATTCCAGACATTTTTCTATGCATTTAGATTCAGTCATGCACCAAGTGTTTATTGAGCAACTATTGTGTGCTGTTTTAGGTGCTGGGCTAGCTACAGCAGAAACGAGACAGATGGACATGAATTTCAGGCAGAGGGAACAGACCTTGCAAAGGGCGAGACACGACTGGACCTGGAGAGTTGGAGAAGCGTGAGGAGGCCGGTGTGGCTGGAGCAGAGTGAGAGAGGAGGAGGGAAGGACAGGGAGGAGACAGAGCAGGGTGTTTAGGACCCTGCGGGCCACCAAGAGGACTCAAGGCTTTTACTTCGAGGGAGGTGGGAGTCCTGGAAGGCTGGGACTGAGGAGGGGCGGCCTGGCTCAGGTGCTCACGGGCGCCCTCTGGCTGCAGCAGAGACAACAAACTGTGGGGGCAAGGTGGAAGTCAGGAACTAGGGCGAGGGCATCAGTCTGTGGGCAAAGATGATGGCCTGGACCAAGTGAAGGTAGAGGATCAGGGGAGAAGAGGGCAGATTCACATGTAAAAGTAACATTTAAGCAGAGTGCTGGAGGAAAGGAGGGAGGGAACCCTGAGCAAGTTGAGTTGAGGAGCATTTCAGGTGGAAGAAACTGCTAGTGCAAAGATCCTGAGGCAGGATCCCATCTGGTGTCTGGTGTGATGGAGGAACAGTGAGGCAAGAGCAGAGGTGTGTGTGTCGGGGGCGGGGGCAGCTTCTGCAGGGATCACACCGGGTGGAATCAAAGGAGCACACCTAGTTCCTAAATGCAAAGTGCCAAGGTTTGCTAACATGTCAGATGTGGTGTAAGATATGACTGAGTAACTGTGGTTGGCAGAGAAGGGGGATGTGGAAGGAGTGGGCTGGGGGAGGATCAGGACTCAGTGTGACTGTGGTGGTCATGAGGCATCTGTGGATCCAGAACTGCTGGATGACTCTGAAACTGAAGGAGACCGGGGCTGGAGACAGGGCATAGATGGTGCTTACAGTCCCAAGAGTGGATGAGGCAACCAGGAGGGATATGGCTGCCTCATCCACTCTGGGCAAGGAACAGCATGTGCAGAGGGAAACAGCGTGTCCAGAGGAAACAGTGTGTCCAGAGGGAACAGCATTGCAGAGGGAACAAACAGCATGTGCAGAAGGGAACACTATGTCCAGAGCAAACAGCATTGCAGAGGAGAACAGCCAGCACAGATTTACCAGCATGTGTAGAAGGAACAGCATGTGCAAATGCCCAGATGTGGGGATAGAAGAAGCTGGGGCTTCATTTCAAGGGGGAACCAGGGAAGGGTTTAGAACAGTGGTTCTCATATGGGAGTGATTCACCCCCAGGAGACACTAGATGATGTTTGTGGGTATTTTTGGTTGCCATGACTGGGAGATGGGATGTTACTGGCATTCAATGGGTGGAGGAATGCCAGGAATGCTGCCCAACACCTGACAGTGACTAGGACAGTAGAGAGAGGGGAGAGCAAGGAAGATCCCCGAGAGGCAGGATGGAAGCCAGGAGGATGCAGGTGGACTGGTCCCCAGGAGGCAGAAGGTCCAGCTGGATTCAACACAAGAGATGTTGGTGGAGGGGGTGTGAGAGGCCAATTTGAGAAGTTTCAGGAAAGAGGAAGTGGAGACAATAACACAACAAGTGAAGACAAACAACATCATCAAGTGTAGGTGTCGCTCTCCCGGAATTTTGCCATAAAAAGATGCAGAGAAGCTGGCAAGAGCTGGAGGGGAATGTAGGATTTGCCTTCTTTTTCCCTTAGGTGATGAAAAGGAACCCTGGTGGCTCAGTGGTTCATCGCCTGGCTAGTGACCAAAAGGTGGACATTTCAAACTCACCAGCCACTCTGCAGGAGAAAAGATGGAACACTCGATTCCTATACAGATTTCAGCCTATGAAACCCTATAGGGGCAGTTCTACTCTGTGAGTCAGAATCAAGTTGATGGTACCCAAGAACAGTGGCACAGATGCTAAGCTCAATGACTAGCCAAAAGGTTGGCAGTTTAAACCCACCCAAAAGTACCTTGGAAGAAAGGGCTGGTGATCTGCTTCCCAAAGTCCCAGCCATGAAAACCCTCGGGAACAGTTCTCCTCTGCACACATTGGGGTACCATGAGTCAGAATTCACTCAATGGCAAGAAGTAAAGTTAGGAATGCCCCCTCCACACACACACACCCCTGCTGGAAGGAGGATGATAAAGGAGAGGGGGTTCTGTAAATGGAGCCATGTTCTTGGGTGGTATGATCACTTGGGTCCCGGTGCCCACCAGCAAAGTGGGTTCACCTTGCCTCCATTGCTTAATCTGCAAAATGGGTACAAAGGCAGAATCTGCCTCCTGGGTTACTGGTCCCAGAACAGCCCCAGCAGACAGCCACATCTCTAGGCAGGGGACCCAACCTTGTCCACTGGGTGCATCTGTGAGGTGGTCACCCCTTCCCTCCCTCCCCACACTCACTTCCAGGGGAACAGACTCCAGGAAAATAATGTGAGATTCAGGGTGAGAAAGGGCCATAGGAGTCAAAGAGCTTTTTCAAAAATAAATAGCCTGATTAGCATACGGTATGCAAATGTATGCTAATGTGACAACTATTAAAAGATTCCAAATGTCATCGAGGGAAAACACACCGGTCTGGGCTGGGTGGGGGATGGAAGGAAAGGACAGAGCCCCAGAAGTTGGAGGAAGGTCAGTCAGGGAGCCCACTTACCCCAACCCCCCCGCCCCACCCCCCCAGTGTCACCAGGCTCAACACACACACCAGTGGTTCCAGGATAGAGTCTAGTCCTGCCCTTGGCAAAGTCTGCAGGTGTGAGGGATGAACCCCTGGAGGGCTTTAGAAATCCACCCCCAAAATTCTATCTTGTAGTCAGGAAAACAAGGAGGCTTCAAAATGTTTGAGAAAGAATTTAATGATCTTCATTTCAATGAACTTTAATTTAATGAACTTTCTGAAGCCCCTGAGGAGAGACTGGAGTGTGTGGCTAATTGCCGTTATGAACAATTGCCCCTTTTCCATGAGACCAGAAGAACTAGATAAGCCTGGCTACCCTCACTAAACATTTTGATTTATAAAAAAAAAAAAAAAAAGAAAGAAAAATATCCTATAGCAGAATCTTGATCAAAAGGGGGAAAATGTAGAACAGAACTTGACATTTTCATGGACTCCAGACTCTCTGGAACCCTGAAATGGTGGCCTTATTATAATCTTTAAACCTTCAGCCAAAAACATCTCCTGAAGATTTCTAAAAACCAAACAATAGGTTAGCTTAATTAGTTGTTTTGGGTTTTTTTAATGTCTTCTTTGAGCATTTTAAGCCCCATCAAATGTGAAGATGATACTGGACCAACCAGTCAGTGTTTCGTTCTATTGTACACAGGGTCGCTGTGAGTCAGAACCGACTCAGCGGCACTGAACAACAACATATAGGCTCAAAGGATCCATGGTAGCACTGTGGGGTAGGCATTGGACTGCTAACTGCAGGTTGGCAGTTGTTTCTCCCATCAGTCACTTTGTGGGAGACAGATGAGGCAGTCTGCTTCTGTAAAGATTGGAAACCCTATGGGGCCATGGTACTCTTTCCTACAGGGTGCAAGTGAGTCCGAATCTTCTAGAGGGCAGTGGGATATGGGACCAAATTAGATGTTGTTGTTGTGAAATGCCATCGAGTCGGTTCTCACCCATAGTGACCCTGTATAGGGTTTTCAAGGAGTAGCTGGTGAGCTTGACCCACAAACCTTGCAGTTCAAACCAACTTTGCAGTCCTGCACATTAACCCACAGCGTCACACCAGGACTCCAAAGGTTCAATAGGAAGCTTAGGAGACAGTGAGTTTGTGTTCCTGGTGAGGAACAGCTTGGTAAATGGGGGGAGGGCAGAATGCCATCAACATCGCTGGAATTATGTGTAAAAATTGTTGAATCGGCATAGGTTTTTTTTTTTAATGTTTTATTGTGAATTATGTGATAGTTTACATGGGAGAACATTAGTTTTACATTCATCCTATCGTGTATCGTTTCATTGCCATGGTTACAATCCCTCCATGAATCATCAATCAACCAAAGGGTATATACTACAAGGAGTCAGTGTATATTTTGATGTGTATCCTTTCAACCACATTTTTTTTGTTTTTAATGTAGTATGGGTTACAAGTTGGGCATCTGACTGTAAAGTCAGCGGTTCAAATCTACCAGCTGCTTCATGGGAAAAACATAAGGCTTTCTACTCCTGTAAAGATTTAGTCTCAGAAACCCTAAACAGGGTCACTATGAGTCATAACTGACTTGATGGCACACAACCACTACCGCCACCACCCTCCACACAGTCATCCAGGTGCTTGGAGACTCTGTTTGAGATGACATGACCTCTCATTGCACCCTCACTGTGTACCTATACCAGGCATATCTGAGACAAGGCTCACAGGATGGCGGCAATGTCCAAGTCTTTCCTGAGAACAGGCTGAAGACACCAATAGATACCAAAACTTCCCATAAGGGAAACTTCCTGCCCACGACAAATCCATGCTTAGCTCCTTCACTTCAGGAAACAGTTTCTTTCTATCATTGTTTTCAGAGACAGTCCCCACCCAGACCAAGTCAACTTGCGGCAACCCTGTGTGTGACAGAGTAGAACTGCTCTGTGGAATTTTCTTGGCTGCAATCTTTGAGGAAGCAGATCACTAAGCCTTTCTTCTGTGGTACTACTGGGTGGTCTAAAGTGCCAATCTTTAGGTGAGTAACTGATTGAAAGCTATTTGTGCCACTCAGGGACCTGCTGGAGCAGACAGCCAAAATGAGACCCAGAAGAAAAGCAAAAACAAAACACAGCTCATAGCAACCCTCTGGGCCGTAGTAGAACGGATCCACAAGATGTTCAATAATACATCTTCATTAGAGCAGACAGCCTCAACTTTCTCCTGAGGAGCAGCTAATGAGTTTGAACCACCAACCTTGGGGTTCGCAGCCTAAGGCTTGGCCCACTGTGCCATTGGCACTCCAGATCCAGAGAAGGTGGGGGTTTTTTCCAGGGTCACATCTAATCACTGTCTTAGTGTCCTAGAGCTGCCTTAAGAAATGACCACAGAGAAATGCCTTCTGTCACAGAGCTGGAGGCTAAGAGTTTGAATGCTCCCCCATTCTTGTTTCCTCCAGCTTCTTCTGTGTGTTGTAACTACCATCTAATCAGCCCTTGTTCATGGAGACCCCATGCACAGTGGGTGCATCCCACGATCAACTTCGGAGCAGATGTTGTGATCCATACGGTTTTTAGTTGGATTTTTGGAAGTCAATTGCTAGGCTAGCCCATCTTATTCTGGAAGCTCCCAGCAAATCTGTTTGGTATCCTAGCAACATACAAGCGTCCACTGACAAATGGATAGGGGCTGCACATGAGGAATTGAACCCTGGCAAGAATCCTACCACACTACCCCAGTGCTGGTAGCCCAGGCATCTCTTGGTATTCCTTTTTTCATAGATAGCCTCTTTCCCTGTGAGTCTTTGTTCCCTCCCGTGTCTGTTCTCCTCTTACAAAACACTATTCAGAAGGGATTGGTACGCACCCTCCTCTGTATACCCTCAGTAACTTAATGGATAATATTTGCAGAGAGACCCTATTCCCTCAAACAAAATCACATTCACAGACATGGGGTAAACCGCTGTCAAATCGATCTCAACTCACGGCGACCCTGTAGGACAAAGTAGAACTGTTCCCTAGGATTTCCCAGACTGTAAATCTTTAGGGGAGCAGACAGCCTCATCGTGTTCCCAAGGAGTGGCTGGTGGGTTTGAACCACTGACCTTGTGATTAGCAAGCAACCCAATGCTTAAGCCACCATGTCACCAGGGCTCTGGTACAGGGGTAGGACTTTAGTATATCTCTTTTGGGGAGGACACAGTTCAATTCCTAGCAATCACTAAAATGATTTGATGAGACAGGATTTTCTAAAGCATTCTCAGATGAAACAACTGAGGGTCAGAGAGGTGAATTGAAGTGCCCCAAGTTATAGTCCTGGTGTAGCACTGTGGGTTCATGCGCTGGACTGCAAAGTCGCTTTGAACCTCGAAGTTGGCAGTTCAAGTTCACTTGGAAACCTATACAGGGTCACTATGGGTCAGAATCAACTCAGTGGCACTCAGCAACAACTAGCTACAGAGCATATGTTGTTAAGTGCCATCGAGTTGGTTCTAACTAATAGTGGCCCTGTATAGGGTTTCTGAGTAGTGAAGGGTGGATTTGAACCACTGACCTTGCAGTTAGCAGTCCAGTACTTATCCTATAGTGCCACACCAGGACTCCCGAAGTACAGCCAGAATGATCCTTAGAGACTTCGTCTCTCATACTTTGTACATATTATCAGGAGGGACTAGTTCCTGGAGAAGGACATCGTGCTTGGTAAAGTGGAGGGTCAGCAAATGAGGGAAGACCCTCAACGACATAGATTGGCACAGTGGCAGCAGCGATGAGCTCAAGCATAGAAACAACTGTGAGGTTGGCACAGGGCCGGGCGGTGATTCTTTCTGTTGTGCATAAGGTCGCTATGAGTCGGTACCAACTCAATGGCATCTAAAAACAAGTTACACAGCAACTATGGGGCAAACCAAATACCCACAAATCTCAGACCATCTTACCCCACCTTCCTACCACCTGTACCCTTAGTGTGTGTTGTTAAATTGCTAGGTACTGTTGAGTCGGTGCCGATTCGTAGCACCTATGTACAACAAAAGGAAACATCGCCTGATCCCACGCCACCTCCATGATTATTAGTATGTTGAACCCTATTGCTGTGGCTGTGTGTCAGTCCATCACTGTGGGTTCCCTGGGTTTTCACTGCCCTCCCACCCCCCTGTTAACAGCCTTGGCACTGTTTTCTAGTGACTCATCTTTCCTGATGATGTGTCCGAAGTAATTGAGCTGAATGAAGTCTTACCATCCTTGTCTTTAAGGGAGTTTCTGGTTGTACGACAAACTGACAGACAGGTGGTGTACCACCAGTATTATCTGCTGAATCTTTTCCTTCAAATTGACCCACTTCTTAAAAACTTAAATCTATTTCAAAGGAAACTGCACATCACGACTATAAATGAAAAGCCAGCATCACTTAGCATAAGTAAAAACTAACTCAATGAACGGAAAATCATGTTATTAATTTCTGACTAGAGATTGTCTCCGAGGCTCTGAGCTAGGGCCTGTTCTCTCTCTTTGTCCAAAAGAGAGATTCCTAGGCGTCAGAGAGGTGTTAAAGACTGATTAGCACCCAGTGAAGACTTTCTCCTTGAAAAGGAAGTGCAAAAGACAAGCTTTCCCACTTGGAGCCTCAATGGCATTTCAGGCTGCGCTTTGTGTCACCTAAAATCATGTCATGAGCTGCTACTCCGTCTACCTGAGAGCAGGAAGATGGTTCCACTACCCTGGTTTCTAGAATTGTGGTAGGCATCCATTTGAGGATTCACATAGCAGCACCCACAGTCACATTAGGGCAGCCAAAGATGGAAAAGAAATGGTTTCACTTGAGAATGTGTATCCATCCATCACCTGCTTTCCCATCCATCCATCCTATTCATCTACCCACCTGTGTGGTGCTGTGGGTTAATGCACCAGACTGCAAAGTCATTTGAATCGCAAGGTCGGCCATTCAAGCTCACCAGTCATTCCTTGCAAACCCTATACAGGATGACTATGGGTTGGAATCAACTCAACGGCACTTAACAACACCCACCTATGCAACTCTCTGTCCACTATTGGTCCACCCAACTACCCATCCATCTATCTATCCACCAATTCATCCATCCACCCATCCATCCATCCCCATCTACCCATCCATCCATCCATCCACCCACCCATCTATCCATCCACCCATTCCCATCCACCCATCTCTCCATCTATCTATCCATCCATCCACCCATTCCCATCCACCCACCCACCCATCTATCCATCTATCTATCCATCCATCCATCCACCCGTCCATCCACATGTTCATCCATCTGTACTCCCAATTGTCTATTCACCCATCCGTCTACCTAACCAACCATTCATCTACCTACCCATTCACCCAACTAGCCAGTCACTATCATCCATTCACATATTCATTCATCTATCCATCCTCCTGCTCTTACACCTATCTATCCATCCATTCATCCACCACCCAAAACCAAAAAACAAACCAGTGAGCATTGAGTTGATCCCAGCTCATGGCGGCCCCATGTGTGGCAGAGTAGAACTGCACTCCATAGGGGTTTTTTGGTGTGTGTG
>NW_006408643.1:3798603-3807311 GCF_000296735.1 Chrysochloris asiatica | reverse complement strand
CAGATTGATCCATAGGGTTTTCAGTGGCTGATTTTTAGAAAGTAGACTTGGATTTCCAGGCCTTTCTTCCTAGGTACCTCTGGCTGGACTCAAACGTCCAATTTTTCAGTTAGCAGATGGTCACATTAATTGCTTGCACCACTCAGGGACTCCCCACATAAGCTGTTGTTGTAGTTGTTGCATATCATTGAGTCAGTTCCAACTTGTAGCAACCCTGTGTAGGGCTTCCTCTGGTGGGTTTGAACCACCGACCTTGCAATTCAAACCGACCTTGTGATCTAGTGCATTATCCTGGACTCCCCACATAAGCTGCTGGCCCCCAAATGTCCTTGTTTCTGGGGCTACTTCCAGTGAACCCCATTTACAACACTGCAATAAAAGGCTCCCCACCACTTCCAGGAAAACGTTGATGCATTTTGGGGGAGAAAACAAATTGCCTCTTGCTCCCTGTCAGCTGTGGACCTGGCTGCTTCCATGAGCAGACTGCGACATTTGCAGTTGTGTATTAATTGCAGCTTTTTTTGAGGGGAACGCGATGCTCTCCTGCAATATGTGTGTGTGAGAGAGAGAGAGAGCGAGTGAATGAGTGTATGTTTAATGACTTTCTCATTTTGAGATCGGGCCAGATAGCTTTTTGAAGAAAGTCTGCCCAGAGCCTGGAACATATAGAAAATTCTCCTGGCTTTAATAGTACTCCTACTCACCGCCCATCCATCACAGACGCACTGTGGAATGAAAACCAAGCACATTGATTGGATCTATTTCTAATCGACAGTCTAAGATACTGCTCGAGATGTGCCATTAGATGGGAAAAATTGGCATGGGAGTGGCTGCCTCTTGGGTCTCAAGGGCGTGGGGTCTGTGAAAGAAGAGAAGGAATCACGGCAGCATTCAGCAAACATTGATTGAGCACCTACTGTGTGCTCAGAGTGGATACAAAGGTTTAATGCACTTGGCTCCTAACTGAAAGGACAGCCCCGGTAATCTGCCTTCCGAATGATCAACCTTTGAAAATCCCATGAAGCGCAGTTCTACCGTGACACATGTGGGATCACCACGATTCCTAAATGACTTGAAAGCAACTGTTTGTTGTTGAAGCTCTGGTAGCGTAGTGGTTACGAATCAGGCTGCGAACCTTAAGGTCAGCAGTTCGAAACTACCAGCCGCTTTGTGGGAGAAAGATGAGGCTTTCGACTCCTGTCAAGATTTACAGCCTTGGAAACCCTGTACAGGGTTGCTATGGGTTGGAATCGACTTGACGGCACTTAACAACAACAACAACAGTTAATATATATATATATATATATAAGGAGCTCTGGTAGCGTAGTGGTTACGAATCAGGCTGCGAACCTTAAGGTCAGCAGTTCGAAACTACCAGCCGCTTTGTGGGAGAAAGATGAGGCTTTCTACTCCCGTAAAGATTTACACCCTCGGAAACCCTGTACAGGGTCGCTATGGGTCGGACCCGACTCAACGGCACTTAACAACAACAACAACAGTTAATATATATATATATATATTACACTTGATCTTAGCTAAAAGGAATCGAAGCAATGCCACTCCATGGGAGAAAGATGAGGCTTTCTACTCCCGTAAAGATTTACACCCTCGAAAATCCTGTACAGGGTCGCTATGGGTCGGAACCAACTCAACAGCACTTAACAACAACATATATATAAAATGCATGGATTTTATTAACAGCAATTGATTGTCACCTAGTTCTGGAAACTAGAAGTTGACGTTCTCTTTGATGACTTAAGGAAAAGACCCTTCTTGGGCTGGTGGCTGCTGCAGACTGGTCACTTCCTTCTGTGGCCATCTTCTCCTTGTGTCTCTCCACTTTTATAAAGACATCACTCATATTGGATGGGGAGTGCCAGTGGCTCCAAAGAATAAGCACTAAACTGCAAACTACAAGGTCCGTGGTTCGAGCTTGTCATCTGCTCCACGGAAGAAAGATAAGGTTTTCTGCTGCAGTGAAGATTTAAAGCTTCAGAAACCCTATCAGTTGGAACCAACTCAATGGCACTTAACAACAACACATTGGTTGAGGACCCACCCTGCTCCTGTCTGACCTCCTAAAAATGGTTAACATCTTTAAAGACCCTATTTCCAAACAAGGTCATGCTCACAGGTTAGATCAGCAGAGCTTTGGGGGAGAACAATTCAATCCATAGCAGAGCCCAGAGCAGGTGGAAGCAGGGCTGAGGGTGAGAAGTAGGCAGTATGGGGTATGTTTGGAAGATGGAGCTACAGGAAGTTGGGAGGAGGTGTGAGATGGGCCGGATATGGATGGAAGAGAAAGGATGAAGCAGGTCACTGGGTTTACACACCTGTCCTCCAAGGTCCTCACTCCACCTGCAAGTCTCCATGGCCTTTCTCCATACCTTCACACTATATGGTCCTACTCAGGGGCACCCCAACAAGGAGCCTTGATGGGGGGTACATGGTACTTTCTGAGTGCAAAGGCTGAGGTAACATTGGGTAAAAACACTCCATCTCAGTAGCGATTCCCCCACATGCTTTGGCTTACAAGGTGCAGATGTAATACCTGCTTTTAAATTCAATTAAGTTGACTCAGTTCTGCTCCTGGAATACATTACCCAGCCGGAGACAGCAGGGGAAAAAAAAGATGGGAAAAAAACACACACAAAACACAACACAGACCTATTTAGAGATTTCCCTCTAAATGGATTTTAATTCTCTCGATTTATCAGGGGCCAGAGGAGCTGCTGACAGCCAGTGTTCGGCATCTGCGAACCCAGTTTCAGCCACAGGGAGGGGAGAGAAGGCACTGAGTCTGGGCTCCAAGATTCCATTCTAGTGGGGGACTGAGGGTCACTCCAACTTGGTTTTAGATCCCAGCTTTGCCACTCACTGACTGCATAACCTTGGGCAAAGTAATGACCCCCTCCTTTGTAAAATGGGGACAATAACTGTGTTTCTCTCAAAGGGCTCTTGTGAACAATGACCCACGTTACCCAAGAGGGTTCAGGTTAAGCCCTTAGCATGATGCATGGTATGTAGTGAGTATTTGGAAAAGTCAGGGATGGTGGTGGTGATAATGGAGATAATGATGGTGATAAAGGAGATGATGGTGATGATGTTGGTGATGGAGATGATGGTGATGATGTTGGTGATGGTGATGATGTCGGTGATAATGGTGATGGAGATGATGTTGGTGATGGAGATGATGGTGATGATGTTGGTGATGATGATGATGGAGATGATGGTGATGATGTTGGTGATGGTGATGATGTTGGTGATGTTGGTGATGATGATGATGGAGATGATGTTGGTGATGGTGATGATGGAGATGATGATGGTGATGGTGATGATGTTGGTGATGGTGATGATGGAGATGATGGTGATGATGTTGGTGATGGTGATGATGTTGGTGATGATGATAGAGATGATGTTGGTGATGGTGATGATGTTGGTGATGGAGATGATGTTGGTGATGTTGGTGATGGAGATGATGGTGATGATGTTGGTGATGGAGATGATGGTGATGATGTTGGTGATGTTGGTGATGGAGATGATGGTGATGATGGTGATGATGTTGGTGATGGTGATGATGAAGATGATGTTGGTGATGGTGATGATGGTGATGATGTTGGTGATGGAGATGATGGTTATGATGTCGGTGATGTCGGTGATGGAGATGATGACAATGGTGATAATGGATATAATGATGATGGTGATAACGGTGAGGAGGAGGAGGAGGGGGAAAGGAAGATAATGGTGATGATGGTGGTGATGACAGAGATGATTAAAGTTATCATTGTTGACATTACCTTCCATCTGGAGGCCAGCCCTGTCACTGTGTTGTTGTGTTGCTGTCTACCACTGAGTTGACTCCCAACTTACAATGGCCGTGTGCACAGCAGAACTAAACACTGCCCAGTCCTGTTGCCATCCCCATGATGCATTGCAGATTGGACAACTGTGGTCCATGGGGTTTTCACTGGCTGATTTTTGGAAGTAGATTTCCAGGCCTTTCTTCCTAGTTACTCTTAGTCTGGAAACCCCACTGACACCTGTTTAGAATGTAAGTTATACATTGATAAGAAGAAGGGAAAGGGGCACTGAGAGATAAGGCAAAGGCAGAAAGAGACAGCGAGAAATAAAAAGAGGGTGAGAGACACAAAAGTGAGAGAATGATACAGACACAGAAAGATGAGGGAAGTCAGGCTCAGAGTTTAACCTGAATCTTTCTGGGTAACATGGGCTACTGTACACAAGTCTTCTGAGCAAAAACACGAAATTGTCCCCATTTTACAGATGAGCAAACTAGAGTATAATTCTTTTCCCACTGACATACAGTGAAAGAGACAGACTAGGAGAGATTGATCTTGAGACAGAATTAGAGATGGTGGAGAGAAATGAATTTCAGGGCAGAAAGATTGGGAAAGGAGAAAGTTGGGAAGAAATGCTGTAGGAGAGGGAAAGGAAGAGCAAGAAATAGGCAAATGGCCCAAGAGAGGGGAGGGAGGGAACAACAGGGGAGGCCGGTAAGCCAGGAGCTGCCGTCACACGTGAACATGTCCTTAATTGTAATTACACAGGAACATTTAGTTTGTAGATGCAGCAGAAATGAAAACGCTGCTCGTTGCCCATTAATCTAATGGCTGTTCGTCAATCACTCTTCAAAAGGGGCTCCGGCTGTGGCTGCGTAGGGGGTGGCCTGCGGGGAGCGGATCTGAAGAGAAGGTTTTTAACTAATGATGCCCTCAGGGAGAACCTGTGGGGCAGTCCCCGGAGCCACAGAACTACAACAAAAGTCCTGGCTGGTGATGTTAGAGCCCTGCAGGCAGGCTACCAGCCCAGAGGTCAGCAGTTGGCCAGTAGGAGTTGTAATCTGCCAGGCTGGTTTAGAGGAGATACAGTGTATCCAGTGGGATCTAGTAGTTTTGTAAGTCACCCTGCCTAGTGGCAGAATGCAAGGTTTCCTAAAAGGGCTGGTATCCAAACTGTGCTTAGACATATAAATGGAAGCAGGCAAGCAAGAAGGAAGGAAGAAGGACCTTCCAAATAGAGAGAACAGCTTGTGCAAAGGTTAAAAAGGAAATAAGCTGGCAGCTAATGGAGGGTGGTTAGGAGCCTTGGTGGTGCAGTGGATTAAGTGTTGGGCTGCTAGCAGAAAGTCTGGCAGTTCAAGACCATCAGGCATTCCAAGGGAGACAGATGTGGCAGCCTACGTCTGGCAGTTTAGGCCATCAGGTATTCCAAGGGAGACAGATGTGGCAGCCTACGTCCTTAAGGTTCGTTTGTTATTGCTAAGTGCTATCAGGTCAGCTCTGCTTCATAGCGACCCTATATAGGGTTTCTAAGG
This sequence comes from Chrysochloris asiatica, assembly GCF_000296735.1. Classification (NCBI taxonomy): domain Eukaryota; kingdom Metazoa; phylum Chordata; class Mammalia; order Afrosoricida; family Chrysochloridae; genus Chrysochloris; species Chrysochloris asiatica. The sequence goes on along the minus strand of NW_006408643.1, from coordinate 3,801,976 downwards.
AGCAGCTTGTGGGTTTGAACTGCCGACCTTGTGGTTAGCAATTCAGTGCTGATCCTACAGCGCCACACCAGCAGCCTTGGAAATCCTATGGGGGCAGTTCTACTCTGTTCTATAGCGTCCTCAGTACTCAACAGCTAGAGTAGGGTTGAGTATGGAGTCTGTGAATGTAATGACAGGTGGCAGGGGTGACCTGAGAGCAATTAGGAGCCTTCAAGAGTTTACAATGGAGAGACCCAGGTCAGATTTATGTTTTTAAAAGCTATCTCTGCCTGTGAAAGTAGATTTGGGGGCTAATCGTAAGATCTTTTCCAGCTTCTAAAACAATGTGCCCCAGGTCCTTGGTCTGCAAGACTAAACAGTTCAGGGAGTCCTTGTCATTGTTGCTAAGTGTTATTGATTCCGTTTGGATGCATAGCAATCCTGTACAGCGGTTCCGAGGAGTGGCTGGTTGGCTCGAACCGCTGACCTTGTGGTTAGCAGTAGAGTGCTTATCCTGCAGCATCACACCAGGGTTCCCTAGGGGGCATGTACCAACATCAAATGGAATCTGGAATTACACTTTTCAGCCAGAAGGTGGGAGGGGAGGGTGCAGATAGAGTGGGAAGTGCTACTAATGCACCTGGGGGACAGACTTGGACCATCTGCCCTGAGACCCTGAGGAGTGGAGGGTGTGGATGAGTCAGGGACACAGACGCCTGGAGGAGGCTTGAGTCAGCATCCAGTATATACCTCTTCCTAGGGGTGACTCACTCATTCATTTGGCTTAGAGCGTGGAGACCTGGTGGGGATGGTAATGGAAGGAAAAACCACCCCACTATCCCGCTCATCTCTGCTGAGATATTTGGGAGATAACTATCTGGCCAACTGATTGGAAGAGATCCATATTTGTGCCCATTCCAAAGAGAGGTGACCCAATGGAATGTGGAAATCATCAGACAATCTCTTTGATATCCCATGCGAGTAAAGTTTTACTAAAGGTAATACAGAAACAGCTGCAATCATACATTGACAGAGAACTTCCAGAGGTTCAAGCCGGATTCAGAAGAGGCCGTGGAATGAGGGATATCATTGCTGATGTCCAATGGATCTTGGCTGAAAGTATAGAATACCAGAAAGATGTTTACCTGTGCTTTATTGATTACGCAAAGACTTTCGATTGTGTAAATCATGAAAAGCTATGGACAACATTGTGAAGTATGAGTATTTCGGAACACTTAATTGTGATCATGAGGAATCTGTACATGGACCAAGAGGCAGTTGTTCGAACAGAACATGGGAACACCGAATGGTTTAAAATTAAAAAAGGTGTGCGACAAGGTTGTATTCTTTCACCATACTTATTCAACCTGTATGCAGAGCAAATAATTCAAGAAGCTGGGTTATATGAAGAAAAACATGGCACCAGGATTGGAGGAAGACTCATTAACAACCTGTGATATGCAGATGATACAACTTTGCTTGCTGAAAGTGAAGAGGACTTTAAACATTTACTGATGAAGATCAAAGAGCACAGCCTTAGGTATGGATTGCATCTCAATGTAAAGAAAACAAAAATCCTCACCACTGGACCAATAAACAACATTCTTATCAATGGAGAAAAGATTGAAGTTGTTAAGGACTTCATTCTTCTCGGGTCAACTATCAACACTCATGGAAGCAGCAGTCAAGAGATCAGACGACATATTGCATTAGGCAAATCTGCTGCACAAGACCTTTTTAAAGTGTTGAAAAGCAAAGATGTCAGCTTGAGAACTAAGGTGCCCCTGACCCAAGCCATGGTACTTTCAATAACCTCATATGCATGTGAAAGCTGGACAGTGAATAAGGAAGACTGTAGAAGAATTGATGTTTTTGAGTTATGGTGTTGGAGGAGAATATTGAAAGTGCTATGGGCTGCCAAAAGAACCAATAGATCCGTTTTGGAAGAAGGGCAGCCAGAATGCTTCTTGGAGGCCAAGATGGCCAAACTTTGTCTCTCATACTTCAGATATATTGTCAGGAGGGACCAGTCACTGGAGAAGGATTTCATGTTTGGTAAGGTGGAGGGTCAGAGAAAAAGAGGAAGACCACCAGATAGATGGATTGGCAAAGTGGCAGCATCAATGGGCTCAAACGTGGCAACAATTGTGAGGTTGACCCTGGACTGGGCAGTGTTTCATTCTGTTGTGAATAGGGTCGGTATGAGTCGGTACTGACTCAATGGCACCTAACAACAACAACATCCTGCTGGAGTCCCAGTGGGGTGCAATAGGATAAGCACTGGACTGTTAATCACAAGGTCGGCAGTTCAAACCCACCAACCACTCCTTAGAAAACCTATACAGGGCCACTATAAGTCAAAACCAACTGGACAACAGTAAAATCCCACTAAATACTTGGCTGGCACCTGTTTATTTTTCCATACCTACTGCATGCATCCTGGTGTGTCGCTGTGGGTTAATGTGCCAGACTGCAAAGCTGTTTGAACTGCAAGGTCAGTGGTTCAAGCTCACCAGCTGCTCCTCGGAAACCCTATACAGAGTTGCTATGGGTTGGAACCAACTTGACCAACAACTGCGTGTGTCCAGGTGTGGCACTATAGGATAAGCCAGACTGCTAACCTCAGGGTCTGTGGTTCAAACCCATCAGCCACTCCTCAGTAAGCCTATAGTGGTGATGTGTCGTGGAGTAGTTTCTCATGGAGACACTGTATAGGTTTCTGAGGCTGTAAATCTTTACAGGAGCAGAAAGCCTCGTCTTTCTCCCATGTTGCAGCTGGGAGATTCGAACTGCTGGTCGTGGAGTTAGGACCCCAACTCCAAACCCACTATGCTACCAGAGTTCCTTTCAAGGACTCAATATAAGGTCACTATGAGTGGAAACCGACTGGATGGCACGTAACAGCAACTGTGTGCCAAGTCGTGTGCAGGAGTCAAAATCAACCGCCCCTCTACCCTATGCAGCTGGAATGAAATTCTAACTACATCTACAAACTACATGTCCGTCTCGTATTCATAACTCCTCACTCCTTTATGGTTTTAACTCGGGTCTAGCCCCATCATCCTCACTTGATTGGTGCGGTTATTTCCGCTTGGTTCCCGGGCTCCGCCCACATCCCCCTTCCCTAGCCTGCAGCAGGCAGAGGGCGCCCGTGAACACCTGAGTGAGGCCCATCCGTTCTCTGTCTATAGCTCTCCATGGTACTATCTCTCTAGGCCAGAGTCCTCCTCAATCCTCTCTGTGGTCCACAGGGCCCCCTACACACCCCGCCCCATTCTCTCCCTGCTTTTCCCTCCTCTGCTACCCATCTCTTCACTCTGGTCACATGGGCCTCTTCCAAATTGCCAGACCGGGTCCTGCCTCAGGGCCTTTGAATGTAATGTTCCCCTCTGCC
>NW_006408643.1:3787005-3798444 GCF_000296735.1 Chrysochloris asiatica | reverse complement strand
AGTTGGCGTTGTTGTTGTTAAGTGCCCTCGAGTCGATTCCGACCCATAGCAACACTGTATAGGTTTCCAAGGAGCAGCGGGTGAACTTGAACCGCCGACCTTGCAGTTCAAACGGCTTTACAGTCTGGCGCATGAATTCACAGTGCCACACCAAGTTGGTGTTACAGCCTCTAAAATGGCTTACTCTTCTTACCTGTTTGTTTTCCCCACCAGACATGACGTTGGGGCAAGACCTACCTTGTGTTTCACAGCACCTGGTACACCACTTCTCAGAGGTGGGAACTTCTGTCTATCCCGTTTCATATAACAGGAAAAGGGCTCAGAAGGGACAGGCAATCTGTGACCGGAGTGTGGTACCAACTCGGTGGTGGGCTAATACGGTGGTGTCTCACCGTTGCAAATTGAGGTCCAATTTGATGGGAGACCCTAAGTGTGTGTGTTTGAAGCAGGGAGCGTCCTAATATGAGGGGCTCCTAATTTAATTAAATTTGGGCTGGGGGAAGGGGACCCTTCCACACTTCTGCTTGCCCCCAGGATCAGCCTCAAGCTGGGCAGGCGAGGGGACTCAGTCTGGAATGACATAGGGTGGGTTTTTTTGACATGCTTATAAAGACATGCTCACAGTTAGCAGATTTGCCAGAAACCTCCCCTTCTTTCCTCCTGCCCCTTCTCCGCTAAGAACCTTCCTGCTAGCTCCAACAACTCCCTCCAGGTCCCTGGGAGCTTGCGCCCAGATCCCACCTACCGGGACTCCACAACCAATGGCTGCACTGCCTGATGAGGTAATGCGTACCCTTCGTGCTCCCATTGGCTGTTCTGCAGGCCATTCTCTGCTCGTCTGAAAGTGGAGGGCGTGTGGGGCTCTAAACAGATTCTGGCATTGCTGAGCTTGGGCTAGATTTAGTCCTGGAAACGGTTTGTTGTTGTTGTTAGGTGCCATCGAGTCAGTACCGACTCATAGCGACCCTACGCACAACGGAACGAAGCACTGCCCGATCCTGGGCCAACCTCACAATTGTTGCCAAGCTTGAGCCCATTGGTGCCGCCACTTTGCTAATCCAACTCGCTGGGGGTCTTCCTCTTTAATGGTATACTTGGGTAAATGAGCTCGCTGTGTGATAGCTCCTGCCCGTCTCTGGGCACAAGTCCTAGCAAGGAGAGACATAATCCGAATCTAGAAACCTCTGTCCTTTCCCTCTCCCCTCTAGGGACGCCCCAATCTTCCTCTATGAGCGGGAAGGACCCCAACATCCAAAGATTCCTAAATTGCCTATGCTAGACAATTGAACATTTGTTGAACGCCCACTGTGTGCCATTCAGCAGCACGCTGGAGATACAGCGGCAGCAAAATTAGACCCTGGTTTCTACCCTCAAAAGCTCACAGAATAATGGGAAGGGGTCACGCCTTCTGGTAGCTGCGGGACAGAGCAGCCTCTCCTCCTACCTCCTCACCATTGCCGCTCAGTGGCGGGCTAGTGGTGGACAGGGTGGGCAGGGGCCGGCGGTTTCCTGGCAGCCGGGCCATGTTCTCCGTAGCTGCCAACGCAGAGCAGTAGAGCTGACAGGCGTTCAAGAGGAGTGTGTGTGTGTAGGGCCAGGGGGCTGGATATTCCTCTCTTAATTATCTTGTTCACTTGTTTATTTACTGGGAGATCCAGGAGTGTTTGGGGCCCTGCCTTCTCGTTCATAGTTATATTCATTCAACAAACATTCATTTGATTTTTCCCCACCGTCTTTTGTTTTATTTACTTCCCTTTTATTCCCCCATTTCCTCCCTATAATCATTCTAATGGAATTTTGTTTTCTCCCTTTAATAATTGTGGGCGTTCTTGAAACTGCCTGTGTTCCTTTTTCCTTAACTTTCTCATTGAAGTAACTTCCATAGAGCAAATTCATTAACCTTAAGTGACTGGCAGCCCAGAGGCCGGGCTGGGTGAGATTTTACTTTGGTATAGGTGGTTGTCGCTGCATCCAGATGTAGATGTAGGACCAGAACCGGAACTAAAGGGAGATAAGGGAGGTCAGTCTTGGAAATTCAGGTCAGATCCTGTCTTTAAGCTGTTGATATTTTTGCTCATTGTGACTTTGTCTTGCATTACTTTTTATTTTTAAAATATATTGCAGTCAAATATTATTTACCATGATTGTTGAGGTTTGCATCCAAAGTGAAAGCTTCACTTTCCTTATCCTATTCTTGGTTCAGAACATTCCCCCACCCAGAAGACTCCCTTGGGCCCCCTCCCAGTCAGTACCACTCCCCTACCCCCCCCCCCGGGTAGTTGTTTTATGACTCAGTGACCTGGACACAAGAGAAGGAGACACTGAACAGCCCTGCACCATCCTCATAATCCCATTTCTGCTGCCATTGTATCAACCCATCTCTTTGGAGTCTTCCTCTTTTTCACTGACGGTCCACTTTACCAAGCATGATGTCCTTCTCCAGAGATTGGACCCTCCTGATCACATATCTGAAGTATGAGAGTCGAAATCTCATCATTCTGGCTTCCAAAGAGCACTCTGGCTGTACTTCTTCCAACACAAATCTGTTTGTTCTTCTGGCAGCCCATGGTACTTTTAATATTCTCCTCCAATACCATAACTCAAATGCATCAATTCTTCTACAGTCTTCCTTATTCACTGTCCAACTTTCACATGAATATGAAGTGACTGAAAATACCATGGCGTGGGTCAGGTGCGCTGTTCCCCGGAAGGTTACACTTTCAAATCTCCAGCACTGCAGTTTCATGAGCCTGTTTTAGGAATGTCGATGAATAGCATTGTACAGGACATAGGTTTCTGAGTCTGGTTTCTTTCACTCAACATAATGCTTTTGGGAAGCATCCAAGTTGTCACATATATCAAGAGTTCATGCCTTTTTATTATTCCGTCGTACCTCAATGTGGGGATAGACCAAGCCGGTTTACCTCGTTGCCTGCTGATGGACATTTGCTGTTTCAAATGTCTTGGCTGTTCTGCATAAAGCTGCTACGAACATTCTCGTACACGTCTCTGTGTGGACATATGCTCTCGTTTCCCTTGGGTAAACACCTTGTAGTACGATTGCTGGGTCATATGGTAGGTGTCTGTTTCAGTTTTTAAGAAACCGCCAAACTGTTTTCCAGAACAGAGGTACCATTTTGCATTCCCACCAGCACTGGAAAATACAGCCTGTGAGCGTGTCTTCAGCGCATTTCCCCATCCCCCTGTGGCGGTAGGCTAAGCACTAGACCCCATGGCAGAAGGTTGGTGGTTCAAACCCATCAGCCGCTCCTTGGAAACCCTATACAATGTGGCTATGAGTAGGAATTGACTCAACGGCACTTAACAACAACAACACTTTAAGGAGATGGAATTTAAGTATGCACTTCAGTGGGTTTTGAAAAATATAGACACCGATGTAGCCACCACCTCAAAGGAATATATAGCATTTCCATCCCCCCACTGAGACAAATGTCTCATGAAACCCACTCCCCAAAAGTAAATTCTGACTCACAGCCAAACTGCAGGACAAAGGACAACTGCTGTATAGAGTTCCTGAGACTGTAAATCTTTACGGGAGCAAACAACCTCATTGTTCTCCTGAGGAGGGCTTAGTGGGTTTGAACTGATGACCTTGTGGTTAGCAGTCCAATGCTTAACCCACTGTGCCACCAAAGCACCTTGAGAGTTCCCTTGTTGTTAAGAACCATGGAGTCGGTTCAACTCATAGTGACCCTATACAGGGTTTCCGAGGCTGTAAATCTTTACAGAAGCAGAAAGCCTCGTCCTTCTCCCGCGGAACAACTGGTAGTTTTGAACTGCCGACCTTGAGGTTAGCAGCCCGATTCGTAACCACTACGCTACCAGAGCTCCTTAAAGTCCCCTTGTTGTTGTTGTTGTTAAGTGCTGTCGAGTCAATCCCGACCCATAGCGACCCTGTGTAGGGTTTTCGAGGAGCAGCTGGTGAGCTTGAACCGCCAACCTTGCAGTTCAAACAGCTTTGCAGTCTGGCGCATTAACCCACAGCGCCACACCAGGACTCCAAAGTCCCCTTAGGCATGTGCTTTTAATTAAAAGAGAAAGCTCTTTTTTATTTGTTTCTGTGCTTTAACGTTGGACTGCTATCCTAAGATCAAACTCACCCGCCGCTCTTTTGAAGAAAAGTGAGGCTGCCTGCTCCCATAAAGATTATATACAGTCTCAGAAACCCTATGAAGCAGTTCTACTCTAACCTATAGGGTTGCCTTGAGTGGCAATCAAATCCAAGGTGTGTGGGTACGCTTTGCTTTGTAGCTCCACCCACATGGAAGTGCAGAAGCTCCACCCACTCCGCTCTGTAGGCTGCGGATATCCATCCCATGATGCCACTCACAGTGCGCTGTTGAAGCCCCACCCACTCCACCCTGCCTACTGCAGAGGCCCCACCCTTGCCACCGGTAGCAACGCAGAAAGAAGTTCCATCCACAAGCAGACAATGACTAGCCTCCCTCGTGATTCATGACATTCTGATAAAGACCTATTGAGCTATAGGTTGCCCCATCACCCGTTGGAGTCCTCTCCAATCTATTTACCTGTTATGTCTCAAAATTTAACAAATGAGCACCAACTGCGGCCAGTTGAACGTTCATGCATTTTGTACAAATTGTTGTTGTTGTTGTTGTTAAGTGCCATCGAGTCGGTCCGACCCATAGCGACCCTGTACAGGGTTTCCGAGGGTGTAAATCTTTACGGGAGTAGAAAGCCTCATCTTTCTCCCATCTCATCCCCACCCCCAACAACATTACATATTAATTACTTTATCACGCCTATTTTACAGATGGGAAAAGTTAAGGGCAATGATGTCGCCTGCCCCTGGCCGCACAGTTCAAAAGTGGGTGAAGTTGGGGCCGGCAACGTCTGGCGCATGGGGTCCCCAGCTGATCTCCTCCCTCCCTGCCTTCCTCGGAGGGCGGCTGTTTATGCTGGACGTGTGGCCAGAGACGGGTAAGGATCACGTGGAACCTTGGCTACTTAAGACAGAGCCATTGCCATGCTGCAATGAGTCTCAATGACTGGTAAGACTGAGGAATTCGCACTGACCACCTAAGACAGGCAGCGTCCCTTAAACAATCAATAAATAAGGAGGATTCAGATGCAGACAGTGCAGACCCGGTCAGGAGGCCAAGCCCCTGTGGGCCCAAGCGTTGTTGACAGTCCAAACCATAGGCTCTGAGGATCAGACTCTAGCTACCTAGTAGACATAGCAAACTGTCCCTCATCTGATTATTCAGTAATGCTTGTTAGTAATCTCATACATGAGCCCTGGATATCCACAGACAAATGTAAAAACCTTCCCTAAAAGCCGAGACTGTAAATTCCAAAAAGGCAAAGTTTCCTCCCCCTCGCCTCCCAAAAAAAAAAAAAAAAGCTAAAGAGGATAGAGAGAAACACTGTTAACTGATGATGTATGGAGGGGATTATAATCAATGTAATGAAACAAGTCATATGTATGGTTGAATGTGAAACTGATGATGTGCCCTGTAAACTTTCACTCAGTGCAAAATAAAAACATTTAATTAACAACAACAACAAAAAAAAGTGGGTGAAGTTGGGATTTGACCTTGGCATCTGGCCTCCCTCCCTGTGACCACCGCACACACAGCCTCTATGCTAAACCAAAACCACTTGATTCCCACTCATAACCGACCCTGTAGGGCAGAGTAGAACTGTCAAAGGACTGGTGGATGCGAACTGCCAACCTATTAGCAAGCAGCTGCTGCTTTGACAACTGTGCCCCGCCAGGGCTCCTTTCTGTGCTCCTAGATGGGCGGCAGGACTCAACGTACACTAGAAACCCCAGTATCTAAAATGCTCTGAAAAATAAACCATCAGAATGACTCTAAAACTCACTGTCAGGAATGTAACTGGTCTTTCGTTGTTGTCATTAAGTGCTGTCGAATCAGTTCTGACTCACAGCGACCCTATATAAGGTTTCCGAGGAACACTTGATGAGTTTGAACCGGTCTTTAGCTATTAATAATTTATTTATCTCATGTATGTGAATATTCCCATTTTTGCTCCAAGGTGTGATTTGGGAGAGGCGGGAGAGAGGGAGGTGCACTGCCCCAGGCCTGGTTCAGGGATGTTATATAATATACGCTTGTCAGCTTTCTAAGATATAAAAAGTTCGGATTCCAAAACATATCTGGCCCCAAAGGTTATTACTGTCTATTGGAGTTCTGGAACTGCACTATTGGGTAAGCACTGGACTGCTAACCACAAGGTGGGTGGTTCAAACTAATCAGCCTGTCCTTGGAAACCCTATACAGGGTCACTATGAGTCGGGACCACACTTAACAATAACAACAACATTACTATTTATCATGGGGTTCAAGCTCACCAGCTGTTTCTTGGAAACCCTGTACAGGTTTGCTATGAGTCGAACTGACTCGATAGCACTTAACAACAACAACAACATGGGGAGAGTGGTGGTTCAGCTGCGCTCCTCACTTACCTATGGGAGACACGGGTTAATTTCTGTGTAGCCACCGAGTCTCAATCATTGGAGGCTTGTATGTTGCTAGGATACAAAATAGACTTTAGTGATGCTTTGAGACTAAGAGGAACAAGAAGAAAGGCCTGTTGATCAACTTCTAAAAATTAGTCAATGAAAGCCCATTGGATCACAGTAGTTTGAGCTGAGACTCATCATGAGGATGGCACAGGAAGGGGCAGTGTTGGGTTCCATTGTGCATGGGGTCACTGCAAGTCCGGGACTGACTTGATGGCAGCTAATAACAAAGGAGCTCTGGTAGCGTAGTGGTTACAAATCGGGCTGCGAACCTCAAGGTCAGCAGTTTGAAACTACCAGCTGCTCCGCGGGAGAAAGAAGAGGCTTTCTGCTCCCATAAAGATTTACAGCCTTGGAAACCCTGTACAGGGTCGCTATGGGTCGGAACCGACTCCATGGCACTTAGAAGTTTGCCATTAGGGTTTCCAAGGCTGTAAATATTTACGGAAGCAGACTGATTCAGCTTTCTCCCTCGGAGTTGCTGATTGGTGGGTTCAAACCATCGACCTTTGGTTAGCAGCCAGTGCTTAACCCGCTGTGCCACCAGGACTCCTCACAACAACTATTATTTATTATGATGATTGAACTTCTCCACCACTAACTCTTCCAGGCACTGGGGTTCAGCAGTGACAAGGACAGGCCTGGTCTCATGGGATTCATAGTCTAGCGGAGGAAGACAGACATGGTGCCCGGAGGTTAAACACTGGGCGATCAAGAATGTAAAGCGCATGCGTGCTGGGGGACCCAGAGGCGCTGCTTGGCTAAGGCTCAGGGGTCAGCGAGGCTTCCTGGAGGAGATGCTAGAACAAAGACCTTAAGAAAGTAGTCCGTGGGAGAAAGGACACAGTGTTTCCGCAGACAGTGCAACTTGTGCAAAGGCCCCGGGACTTCAAGGGCTCCTGGGAGGTGAAGGGACACTTTAGAGGTTGGGCTCGGCGCACACGCCACCTAGCTGTTCCTCCAACACACCAGGCCTGGTCTTGAAGTTCTTTCTTCTGGAAACGCTTTTCCTTCAGCTGTAAATGCTTCATTGTTTCCTTTCACTCCATCTTAGGTGCAGTGGAGCCTGGGGACTTGAGGGGACTGGGAAGAACTGAACCTGGAGACCAGAGCTGGGGGCCTCACCTGGTCCACCGCACTTCCTGGAACCTAGCCGCTGGCTGGTCCAAGGAGAAAGGACTTTTCATTTTGGAAAAGGCTTTACTCCATGGAAACCTGGCATCTTTGTAGGTTCAGCGTCTGCTCTTTCTGCTGCCCGGGCTCAGACCAAAAACCCGAGTCACGACACCCTTCTTTCTTTGTCTTCAACTCCATCCCACACAACGGCGACACCTCAGCCAATCCTATTACCTCTGCTGCAGAATCTAACCTGAATCCTGCCCTCCGTTTCTCGCCCTCTCCCCCACAGTTGATCTACCCGCGGAAGCCAGAGGGCGCCCGTGAGCACCTCGGGCCCTAGCCCATCCCTGGCTCTTGCTGTCGAACTCTCACCTTAGAATCCTCCCTTTGACCCTTTCTTACTCTCAGACTTCTTGCTCAATCTGCTACAACCACATAGACCTCCTCGCTGTTCCTCCAACTCGCCAGGCCTGGTTCTGCTCCAGGGTCTTTGCACAGGCTGTTCCTTCTGCCTGAAACACTTTTCCCTTAGCTGTAAATACTGGTTTCCTTTTCTTAAATCCCAAGAAGGCAGTGATGTCTATTATGGTCTGGCTTCAGTAGGTCTGCAACAAAACAGTCGTGTTGTATTTCCAAATCCTGGTTGGGACCATGGACATGGACACAGATAGAGATATTGGGGAAGGAAAAAAAAAAGGTTACCGCTCTCTACCTTTAATTATTTTGTCGACAAAGCTCACAATTCAGCAAGTCAAGGTGGCATTTGAGAGGGACGGTTCCCTTTAGCATAGCTGACAGCTAATTTGTGGGAAGTTTAATTACAGGCGGCGTTAATTAACTGGCAGAGCGATGGGTGAGGAAGGCAGCCATCTGTTCCTAAGAAACGTCCTCCCCTTCTGGGCCCGGCTGGGAGACCGGGAGGAGTGAGCAGGGAAGAGGACAGGACATGGAGAGGAGGTGGGGATGGAGAAAGGAAAGGAAGATGAATTGTTGCCTTTGATAACCCTCCTCTTATTGCCCAAGAGCTCTTGAGGTGCTTCCTGTGGCCTCCACCATTTCATGGCGACTCCAGTTGAGTCCAGAAAGGGCAGCGAGAGTTCCTTGGAAACCGCCTCTTACGCCTCTCACCTCTCGCTGGATGTATCACTAGGAGCATAGGACGTGGAGTAGAGGAGGTAACAACTACACTGTTCTCTGCGCACACAGGAGAGGAGTGATGCCCACTAACAAGAGATGGTGGCGTAGTTTAAAAGACCTCAGCTGCTAGCTGCAAGTTTGGCTGTTTCAGAGGAAGATGTAGCTATCAGCTTCCATGAAGACTGATTTACAGCCTTGGCAATCCTCTATGGCAGTTCAACATTGTCCTACAGAGTCTCTATGACTTGGAATGGTCTCAAAGGCAGCAGGTTGGGTTGGGTATTGGGAAGGGGGAGGGGAGGTGGCATCGGAACAGAACTAGGGGCGAAGGATGACAATCCCAGCAGCTCAGCCTGCGAGGGTGGATTCTTCTGATCTACCCATCATTCATTCCTTCAGTTAACTCTTCTTCACAGGGAAGAAGTGAACGTGAAGAAAATGGGGCTTCTCCTAAGCTGTTTGACCTGGGGCAAATTGTTTCCTCTTCCAAAAAATGGCATGATTATAACACCACTCTGGTGTGACTCTGTAGAATGAGCTCTGGACTACTGTGGTACTGTAGGTTAATGCGCTGGACTGCAAGGTTGGTTTGAACCGCAAGGTCGGCGGTTCAAGCTCACCAGCTGCTCCTTGGGAACCATATACAGGGTCGCTATGAGACAGAACCAACAGCATTTAACAATAACAACAAATACTAACTGCAAGGGTGGTGGTTCAACCCACCAGTCATTCCTCAGAAACCCTACACAGGGGCGCTGTGAGTTGGAACCCACTCAATACCACTTCACAACAAGTTCACTTTGTCTTCCTAGAATTAAAAAAAACTTGCTTTCAAATTGATTCCAACTTATGGCAACCCCACGTGACCAAGAAGACCTGCTCTTTCTAGCTTGGCTATCATCTTTTCAGAAGCAGATCACCAGGCATTTCTTCTGCCATGCAGCTGGGTGGATTTGAACTGCCAGCCTCTAGCCTTTAGGTTAGTTGTCAAGTGCAAACCGTTGGCACCACCCTGGGACCTCCTTCTAGGTGTGTGTGTGTTTGTGTGTGTGTGTGTGTGTGTTGAGGGAGGCGTTGCACTAAAGTCTGTACCTTTCTTGACTCTGGGCTCACATATATGCTGTTCCATCCACTTGGAGGTAGCTTCCTAGCTCCACCTAGCTGCTTCTGCTTCATCTGTGGCGTCTTGGCATAGACTGCTTCTCCCGGGGAAGACTTCCCTGAGCCTCCAAGCTAACCAGTGTGGTCTTGGGCTTTTAATCCGAGGCAGGTGGGAGCCCTAGAGGACCGTGGGCAGAGGAGGGCCAGGCCTCACAGCTGCTCAGGGGCACCTTCTGGCTGCTGTGAGTGGAACAGACTGGGGGATGAGGGAGGAGTCAGGAACTAAGTGAAGGTAACTGCTCTCTGGTCCAGGCTATCTGTGATGGGCCAAGTGGAGGAAGAGGTGTGGGGGCAGTGGGTGGATTTGCGATAGACTTTAAAGACAGAGATTATGGAACTTCTTGAGGGACTGTGTGGTGGTGAGAGAGAGAAAAAGAAGAGCAGAGGATTCCCGAGGACCGGAAGAGATACAACTTTATTTCCCAACAATCCAAGCTCCTTTGAACTCAGATACTCCCACATCAAGCCACATCTGGTCAGAGGGTTCTCCAACATGGGTATGAATCCCAGCTCTTGCTGACGTGCCATGTGACCTTGGACAAGTTGCTTTCCCTCTCTGGCCCTGTTTACTCAGCTATAAGTGGACTATATCTCTTTTCTGGCTCCTCCAATTCTCAGCCTCTAGAATCCACCCACTTCTTCCCACTCTTTTACTTCCACCTTTGCCCAGCCCCATCACTGCCCATCTGGACCAGTGTAATTGTTTCTTCCCTTCCCTCTCCTCCACTCTTGGCCCCCCCATCAATCTATTGTCCACATCAAAGGAGGTTTAAAAACCATCAGTCAATTCATATCCCTCCTTGTGGCAAAAGATTTGAACTGCCACTTCACCAGAGAAGATAGACAGATGGCAAATGTATCCATGAAGCAATGTTCCATGCCATTAATCAGAAAAGAAATGCAAATTGAACCCACATTTACTAAACTACTAAAGTGGAGTCCTGGTGTGGTGCTACAGACCACAAGATTTGAACCACAAGGTGGCGGTTCAAACCCACTGGCCACACCTTGGAAACTCTATTGAGGGTCACTATGACTCAGAGAGTGGCTGTAGTATCAATTCCAACCCATGGCAACCAGATGACTCAAACTTTCAAACCTGGTAAAGTCAAGTGATGAGGATGTAGAGCACTTGGAACCCTCGGTCGCCGCTGGCGGGAATGCAGAATGGTGCAACCACTTTGGAAAACAGTTTGACGGTTTCTCATGAAGTTAAACATTCACTTACCAAGCAACGGAGTAATTCCACTTCTAGTTATTTATCCAAGAGAAGTGGAAACACCGGCCCACCCAAGAGCCTGTACATGAATGTTGATGACAGCTTTCTTCATCATCAAACTGTTACGGGTTGGAGAACAAACAAGATGGCAGATTGGGTGGAAGTGCAGTGAGGAGCTCCCCCGGCAACAACACAGAATACAGGACCAAGCAGGCTCAGGGGGTGGTCCCAGACCTCTGAACCACATATAAAGGAATATTTAGAAGGTTGGAAG
>NW_006408643.1:3780364-3783210 GCF_000296735.1 Chrysochloris asiatica | reverse complement strand
TTCCCACTGGACCAATAAATAACATCATGATAAATGAAGAAAAGGTTGAAGTTATCAAAGACATCATTTTGCTCGGATCAACCATCAACACTCATGGAAGCAGCAGTCAAGAAATCAAATGATGTGTTATTGCATTAGGCAAATCTGCTGCACAAGACCTCTTTAAAGTGTTTAAGAGCAAACATGTCAGTTTGAGGACTAAAGTGCGCCTGACCCAAACCATGGTATTTTCAATAGCCCATGTGCATGTGAAAGTTTGACAATGAATACAGAAGTCCATAGAAGAATTGATACATTTGGGTTATATAGTGTTGGAGTAGAATATCAAAGGTATCATGGAATGCCAGAACAACAAATCTGTGTTGGAAGAAATACAACCAGAGTGCTCCTTAGATGCCAGGATGGTCAGACTTCATCTCTCATACTTCGGACATATTGTCAGGAGGGCCCAGTCCCTGGAGCAGGACATCATGCTTGGAAAAGTAGAGGGTCCGTGAAAAAGAGGAAGACCCTCAACAAGATGGATCGGCACAGGGGAGATCCATATAGCAATTGTGAGGATGACGTAGGACCAGGCAGTGTTTCCATGGGTCGGAACTGACTCCACGGCACCTAACAACAACATCTATGGCGGCCTCAGTGGCTTCATACGATAATCACTGAACTGCAAACCGCAAGGCTGATGGTTCAAGCCCACCAGCCACTCCATGGGAGAAAGATGAGACAGACTCCAAAGATTTAAAGTCTCAGAAACCCTACGCAGGGTCACTATAAGTTGGATCCAACAGAATGGCTTTTAACAACAACCAGTATCTATGGAAACAAACTCTGGTGGCTTAGTGATTAAGTAAGTGATTGGCTGCTAGTGGAAAGATTGGCCATTCAAACCCACCAGCTGCTTCACAGGAGAAAGATGTAGCAGTCTTGGAAACCCCATGAGACAGCCTGTTGTGTCCTGTAAGGTCACTATGGAGACCTGGTGTGGCACTGTGGGTTAATGCGCTGGACTGCAAGGGTGATTTGGACCTCAAAGTCAGTTCAAGCTCACCAACCGCTCCTTGGAAACCCTATACAGGGTCGTTATGGGTCAGAACTAACTTGATGGTACTTAACAACAACAAAAAGGATACTACGAGTTGGAATTGACTCAGTGACCATGGGTTTGGTTTGGGGTAGACGTGTGAATGATGCAGCCCCACTTGAAACTAGGGGAGCCTTCATGACACAGTGGTTAAGTACTCATCTACTAGCCAATAGATCAGCAGTTCAAACCCACCAGCCACTCTGCAGGAGAAAGAAATGGCAGTCTGCTTGTGTAAAGAGTATTGTGGTTGTTATGTGCCATGGAGTCGGTTCTGACTCCTAGCGACCCTGTACAAGGCTGTAAATCTTTACAGGAGTAGAAACCCTCATCTTTCTCCCATGGAACCGCTGGTAGTTTCGAACTGCTGACCATGCGATCAGCAGCCCGATTCGTCACCACTACGTTCAGCCTTATAAACCCTATGGGACAGTTCTACTCTGTCTAACAGGTCACTAAAAATGGAATTCATTGACCTTAATGGTAGCAGGTCACTATGAGGTGGAACCAACTCAATGACACTTCACAACAATAACAAAACTCCTATAAGGGAACAGTGTTTTCTTTGTTCTGTTAACAAGGACTTATCTGTGTTGTTGTTGTTAAGTGCCGTCGAGTCGGTTCCGACCCACAGCGACCCTGTACAGGGTTTCCGAGGGTGTAAATCCTTACGGGAGTAGAAAGCCTCAGGTGTTTTAAACCTAACAACTTTTTGAAATAGAAAAGGAGCAGATTAGGCACAGAAACAAGCGAGCACAATTAGGGAAGGTAGATGTAACAAGGCATCGAGGACCAGAAGCTGAAAAGGGACAAAGACTTTCTGCAGAACCAACAGGGAGAGGAAACATTCCCTACAGCTGGCACCCTGAATTTGATCTTCCAGCCTCCTAAACTGTGAGGTTATTGATTATGCAAAGGCATCCAACTGTGTGGATCATAATAAACTAGGGATAACATTGTGAAGAATGAGAATTCCAGAACAAATAATTGTGCTCACGAGGAACCTATACTTAGACCAAGAGGCATCAATTAGAAAAGAACAAAGGGGATACTGAATGGTTGAAAATCAGGAAAGGTATGCATCAAGATTGTATACTCTCATATACTTACTCAGCCTTCAATGGAGTACTGGTGTGGCACTGTTGAATAAGGACGGGACACAAGGTTGGTTTGAAGTACAAAGTCAGTGGTTCAAATCCATCAGGGAAACCCTATACAGGGTTGCTATGAGTCAGAACCCACTCAATGGCACTTAACAACAACAACAACTGGTTACATTCAATCTGTATGCTGAACAAATAACCCAAGAAGCTGGACTATATGAAGAAGAATTGTGGCATCAGGAAGAAGATTCATTAACAACCTGTGATATGCAGACGATACAACCTTGCTTACTGGAATCAAAGAGGACTTGAAATACTGATGAAAAACAAAGACTATAATCTCCAGTATGGATTATACCTTGATGTAAAGAAAAAATTCCTCAAAACTGGATTAATAAATAACATCATGCTAAACAGAGAAAAGATGAAAGTTATCAAGGATTTCCTTTTGCTTGGATCCACTATCAACACTCATGGAAACAGGAATCAAAAAACCAAATGATATATTGCATTGGGCAATTCTACTGCACAAGATCACTTTTAAAGTGTTCAAGAGCAAAGATGTCATTTTGAAGACTAAGGTGCACTCAAGCTATGCTATTTTCAATTGTGTGGCACTATATATATATATCTCGGAAACCCTGTACAGGGTCGCTATGGGT
>NW_006408643.1:3778367-3780029 GCF_000296735.1 Chrysochloris asiatica | reverse complement strand
CCAGAAATCTCCTTAGAAGCCAGGATGGCCAAACTTTGTCTCATGTACTTTGGACATGGTATCAGGAGGGACCAGTCCCTGAAAAAGGACATCATGCTTGTAAAAGAGGAGGAAGACCCTCAATGAAATGGATTGGCACAGTGGCAGCAGCAATGGGCTCAAACAGAACCACAATCATGACGGATGACTCAGGACTGGTCAGTGGTTCATTCTGTTGTGCTTAGGGTCACTATGGGTCAGAACCAACTCAACGGCATCAAACTTCATCACCATCAGCAGCACTGGATAACAAAGACAAGTGACAAACTGGAAACTGGAAATAGCCCAAATGATCTTCAACAGATGGATGAATAAACAAACTGTGGTCCATCCAGCCAATGGAATACGAGGAGTCACTGATGAAAAGGAAGGAGGTATTGATACATGCAATCATTTGGATGATTCTCGGAGGCAGGGTGCTGAGAGAAAGAAGCCAGGCGCAAAGGTTCTACACCCCATCATCCTATGACCTTCACATGATCTTCACAGAGACCAGATGGTTGATAGGACCCCAATCTCTGGGCTCCTTCATCCTTGTCCTTCAACTAGCTCTGACTGTTTCCCTTTCTGTCTCCTCTCTGGAGCTGGGGGCTGAGGCCTCTTATCCCCCACATTTCTCAGGATGGGTCTGGACACCTTGCCTCATCTAGTTGTTGTAGAGTTGATTCCAATTCATGGAGACCTCATATGTGTTAGAACTGGGCCTCGTAGGTTTCCAAGGTGGATTATGACCATTCCTTGCTCCTGAAGCACTTCTCTGTGGGCTCAAACTTCCAACCTTCCAGTTAACAGATGAGCATATTAACTGTTTGCACTACCCAGGGACTCCAGACACCAAGTAGGGAATTATAAACACTCAGTGGCTGTGTTTGTGGGGCCAGAAACCTGACCTTGAATCTTAGCTCAGTCACCTTCCAAGCGTGAGGCTCTGGATAAGCTAAGCCTCTTCTCATTAACTCCGACAGCTCTCTGTCCCCCTGATGCCTCACTTTCCCTCTTCAGAGACACTCTCAATGAGACAGACTCACTGAAAGGCTGAGACCTAATCATCAACTCATAGAATCAGCTTTCCCTCACCCCACATATCTCATCGTCCCATGCATGGGACTCCCGTGTGGTAACAGGAGATTACAACAGAAGTGAATGACAAGGCTTAGACGCTATTTAAGGAAGAGTGTCAAAGAGACAAGAAACATGGACACCAGAGGAAAGTTAAACCTTTGACACCTATAGTAACAGTAAACACCCTAAACTCCTGGCCAGATAAACATAAAAGTCTCACACCAAAGTGTGCTATTTGCCTTAGTTCCTAAAACATTTATATACATATATATACATACATATGTATATGGAGTCCTGGTGTGGCGCTGTGAGTTAATGCGCTGGACTGCAAAGTCAGTTACCCTATATAGGGTCACTCTGAGTCAGAACTGATCAACGGCATTTAACAACAACAAATATTTATATATACAAATATATATAGCTCTGGTAGCGTAGTAGTTACGAATCGGGTTGTGAACCGCAAGGTCAGCAGTTCGAAACTACCAGCTGTTCCGCGGGAGAAAGATGAGACTTTCTGCTCCGGTAAAGATTTACAGCCTCAGAAACCCTGTACAGGGTTGC
>NW_006408643.1:3770029-3777373 GCF_000296735.1 Chrysochloris asiatica | reverse complement strand
GAGATGGATTGGCCAAGTAGCAGCATGGATGGGCTCAAGCATGGCAACAGCAGGGGGGTTGACCAGGATCGGGCAGTGTCTCATTCTGCTATGCATAGGGTCACTATGAGTCGGCACCAACTCGATGGCACCTCACAACAACAACAAATAAAGTTAGATGAAAAGTAGAACAAAGATCGGCCCCAATACTGGAACTGGAGACAGAGGACCCCATTCCAAAGCCACCACTCCCATCCCTCTCCCCTTAGGGTCACCCCAGTTCTAGTACTCCACTTGTCTGTCTCTGAGTGACCCCTTCAAACTCACCTGTGTTCCAAGCCTGGTCATCAGAGCCACCCAGCCCTGAAAGCCAACTCCAGCAGTGCTCAATGCAGCACATTCGCTGTCCCCTCCCCCCCCCCAAAAAAAAAAAAACAAATCAATTACCATCAAGTCAATTCCGACTCAGGGCGACCCCACGTGTCAGAACAGAACCTCCCAGTGAGTTTTTTTAATCTTTCTGAAAGCAGATCTTTTGTGGCACTATTGGCTGGTTTCAAACCACCAACCTTCTGGTTAATTCTTGTTATTGTATGCCATTGAATGAATTCTGGCTCATAGCAGCTCTATAGAACAGACTCAAATTGCCCCATAGGGTTTCCTAAGCTGTTATTTTTTGGAAGCTCACTCACACCTTTATCCTGCAGAGCCGCTGGGTGGGTTCAAACTGCCAACCTTGGGGTTAGCAGTTGAGCACTTAAGTGATGCACCACCAGGGGTCTTTTTTTTTGATTAGCCACCCAGAGATCTTCCGATGGCTAGTAATCAAAGTCAAACCTTCTGCCATCAAATGAATTCCAACTCACAGCAAGTCCGGAGGACAGAGTAGAAGCATTCTGCGGGGTCTCCTTAACTGTCGGTCTTTACAAGAGCACACAGCCCCCTCTCTCTCTCCAGTGACAGTACCCACCACCCACCTGCTCCTCACTGACCTGCAGAAACTGGGGCCCGGCCTCATTATCAGCATCTGGCTTCGCCAGCATCAGATGGGCTGTCTTCATTAAAGGGTTGGCTGCCGGACAACAGCAAGAGTGAGAATCTGCTTTCCAATCCACTTTATTCCCTCCAGACTAGAAACATTTCAAGTGTATAACCCTATCCAGCCTGGGCCTCCCCACGCCAGGGGCTGTGGGCCTCAGTGGGGTGGTGAGGTCCCCTCCGAGGACATCCCCATAGACGTGGCACTGCAGCGGCAGTGTTGGCTGGCTCGGGTCATCAGCTCCAGCCTCCGGGAACGCAGCCGGGCCTGGATGACCCAGATGGGCGGCTGGGGACCGGGCAGGACGGAATCCTCGTCGTTGAAGCTCTCAACTGTGGAGTCCGAGCCGTCCTCCGTGCCAGCCACCGATTGCTTACACACAGGGCAGGTGCGGCGGGTGGCCTGGGCGAACCAGGGGTCAATGCATTTACAGTGGTAGGTGTGGGCGCAGGGCAAGATCTTCAGCTGGTCACCTTCCTCGTACTCGTCCAGACAGATGGCACACAGGTCGTTGTGCCTCGTGAAGGTGCGTACCTGTGCCTTCTGTCGAGTTGATGTCTTGACCACAGGCCCTCGGTGCCACCAGGCCCACAGCCAGTGCCACAAGCGGCGGAGGACAAGGAAGGTAGATGCAAGCAGGGCCAGGGCGCGGCCCAACACCCAGGACACGGTCAACACAGGGTAACAGTCCAGGTCGGAGCACTGTGGATACTCGGGCAGTAGGAGCACATGGGCAGACTTGTCGCAGCGCACGATGACCCGCAGGTCCTGCGAGGCGGCCTCGCCCACGAACACGGACGGGATAGCGATCTGCTGCCGCAGATCCTCGTACACGTGGGCCATTCGCACCAGGTCATCAGAGCGGACGTTGTGCACGATGGCTGCCTCGAAGCCAGCCCGCTGGGCGTGCAGCACCTTAAGGTCAAATGTACAGTCGTAGCGGCGGATCAGGACGATGGCACCCAGAGAGCTGTTGCCCAGCCGTGGGCCTTCAATGGGCTGGCATGCGTTGGCCGGCTTGGCTTCCATCAGGTAGCCACGAAGACCCTCTGGGGCTAAGGGGACCCCAAAGAGGGCGGGCAAGTCCTCAAAGTCCACAGAGCTGGAGTTACTGTCCAGGATGGCTCGTACCACGGCCTGTGAGGGCCCCAGCAGTACCAGCAGGATCAGCAAGGTTTTGGTGACCATTAGGGCCAGGGCTGGCCACTGCCTCCCCATGATGAACTTCTGTGGTTGTGTGAGCTAAGTCCCACTGGGGACGGCAGAAGGGAGGCCGTTGGGCATCTCCAGAGCTGCCCTGGGGGACTGTGGCTGGAGTGGGAATGGAGAAGAGCTGGACCAGATGTTCGGGGTCAGGGGGCCTACGAGGAAGTGGGTCCCAGTGGCCCCCCAGCGTGCATTGTGTCTTGGAAGGCTGGTCTCAGGAGCAGCTGACCCCAGCCACCTTGCCGAAAGATGATTCTGGGGCCTGGAGCCCCCAGGGTTCTAGATGCTTCCAGCCTCTGTGACATCGTCTGGATGGCTCCTCCCATCTCCCCTACATGGGAAACCCCCACTCCTGGGGCTTGCACTGGCGCCTGAGCAGCCCCTGAGAGCATTTATTTTAGGCTTAGGGCGTCCTTGGCTCCCAACGCACTATAAAGCATCACTTTCCAGAGAACCCCCACCCACCCTTCTCAATGACTCAGCATTACTCCCAGTTGAGACCCCTCAGGGACTTTGACTAGTCCCAACCACACCCTCCATGAGTTCACTTCTCAAACTCCATATTCCTGGCCTCTTCTCTCCCTCCCCGTCGATCATTCTGCTCCAGCTGCTTCCTCACTGGCTGTTCCTCTAACTCACCAGGCCGGGTCCTACTTCATTCAGGGCCTTTACACGGGCTGTTCTCTCTGCCTGGAACACCTTGCTCCAATTTCCATGGGGTACACCCTCACCTTCTGGAGGTCTCTCTGCTCATATGCCCCCTCCTCACTGAAGCCTTCCCTGACCATCCTTTCTAAAATGCCCCTTCTTCCCTTCCTCCCCTCGGCCCCCTGCCTCACACCAGCCTGCTTGCTGTTCCTCCAATTTACCATACCTGGTCCTGCCTCAGGCTCTTTGCACGGGCTAGGCCTAGTCTTTACCTGGTCAGCTCCAATGTCCAGCTTCCCCCAAAGACCTAATCCAACGCCATCCGCCTCATTCTCCAATGCCTTCCTCTGCTTTAACCCCACCCCACCCCCATAGTGGCCATGCCTTGCTGCTTACTGTCTGCCTCCTCCATCACACAGCTGTCTGTCCCAGGCTCAGCACATGGTTTTTGGTGGTAAAACTGGTTATTTGTGGCTTCTCATCCTCTCCTGTTTCTAGACTCCCCAAGTCTTTCTTGACCACTGGTTCCCCAGCCCAGTCTCCACCAGGTCAGATGTCCAGCTGGAAAGGAACTAGGCATGTTTCCCAAGGTCTGGCAGCTGCATTTATCTTCCCAGCTTTCCTGGCCCATAGTTCCCCTGTTTACACTGGGACAATGGAATTCATGGAGACAGAAACTACTGCTATATGGATGGGGGTCTGCTGCACAGGATGACATGCCCTGGTGGGGAGCCCCCTTTTTCCCCATGGAGGACTATGCTAGGGAATAGAAAGAAAACCCAATGGCAGTTCATGCTGACTTATGCAATATCATGGCATTCCACCCTGCTATGAATTGAATTGTGTCCCCCAAAATATACGTCGTAAATTATAACAACAACAACATACTAATGGAAGGAGCACTGGTGACGTAGTGGGCTATGGGTTGGGTTGCTAACCACAAGGTCAGCAGTTCAAATCCACCACCTGCTCTGAGGGAGAAAGAAGAGGCTTTCTGTTCCTGTAAAGATTTACAGCCTCAGAACCCCTACATGGGATCGCTATGAGTTGGAATCAACTTGGTGGCAGATGATTTGGGGTTTTTTATACTGATGGAAAGGAATGGCTCAACAGTTAAGCACTCATTGACTAGCCAAAAGCTTTACAGGTTACAGAGCTAGCATCCTGCTCCTGTGAAGATGACACCTTAGGAAATACCATAGGGTCATTGTGCTCTGTCACATGGGGTCGCTTATGAGTCAAAATCGACTCAGTACCCAACACCAACATACCTGTGGACGTAATCCCAAGTGAGTATGGGGGTGGGGTTCTTTGTGATGTTCACAAAGCCATATCAGTGGAGGGTGTGTCTTAAACCAATTACTTTTGAGCTAGAAAAGGTGAAACTTGGGCAAACAAGCATGGATGGGGGAAGACAGATAATATTCCTCATGAAGACCTCCAAGGAACTCAGGAGGAGACACTGGAATGAGACAAGGACCCTGCCCTGAAAGCTCTCGTCTGACAGTTTGTTATTTTGTGGCCACTTGCATGTTGCTATAATGGAATGGACAGGGTTCAGCAGAGCTCCCAGACGAAGACAGACTACGAAGAAGGAGAGGCTGACCACTTCTGAGTGTTTAGCCACTGAAACCCTGTCAGATCTAATGCTGAAAGATAAGCACCCCCCAGGATGGAAGGTACTCAAAATAGGACTGAGGAAGAGCTGCCGCCACAAAGAAGAATTGACCACAATGACATGAATGGAGCAAAGCTTTTGGGACCTTCATTTATTGATTTGGTACAACTTGAAATGAGGAGAAAGAGTTGCAAACATCCACTGATAATCAGAACATGGAATGTATGGAGTATGAAGATGAGAAAATTGGGAGTTGTCAAAAATGAAATGGAAATCATAAAGATCAATATCCTAGACATTAGTGAGCTGAAATGGACTGGTAATTGATCATTTTGAATCAGACAACCATGTGGTTTACTTTGCCAGGAATGACAAATTGAAGAGGAATGGTGTTACATTCATCATCAAAAAGAGCATTTCAAGGTCTATCTTGAAGTACAATGCTGTCTGTAATAGGATCCATATGCCTACAAGGAAGACCAGTTAGTACACTATTATTCACATTTAAACACCAAATACTAAAGCCAATGATGACAAAATTGAAGAATGTTACCTGGTATGGCACTGTGTGTTAATGTGCTGGACTTCAATATTTGTTTGAACCTCACGGTCGGTGGTTCAAGCTTGCCAGTTGCTCCTAGGAAATCCTACAGAGGGTCACTATGAGACAGAACTAACTCAATGGCACTTAACAACAACATCAACAACTTCTCTGGTCCGAAATTGATCAAACATACAATCAAGATACACTGATAATTACTAGTGATTGGAATGCTAAGGTTGGAAAAAAAGAAGAAGGATCAATAATTGGAAAATATAGTCTTGGTGATAGAAATGATGCTGGCGATTGCATGATAGAATTTTGCAAGACCAATGACATCTCCATTGCAAATACCTTTTATAAATAATATAAAAGACGACTATACACATGATGGAATACACAGAAATCAAACTGATGACATCTGTGGAAAGAGATGATGGAAAAGCTCCATATCATCAGCCAAAACAAGACCAGGGGCAGACTGTGGAACAGACCATCAATTGCTCATATGCAAGTTCAGGCTGAAGCTGAACAAAATGAAAACAAGTCCTCTTACAAAAGCCAAAATATGACCTGGAACATAGCCCACCTGAATGTAGAGATCATATGAAGAACAGATTTGGTATATTAGAAAGTAATGGCTAAAGACCAGAAGAGTTGTGGGATGACATCAAGAACACACAGGAAGAAAGCAAACGGTCATTAAGAAGACAAGAAAGAAAGAAAAGACCAAAATGGATGTCAGAAGAGACTCTGAAACTTGCTTTTGAGAGTAGAGAAGTTAAAGCAACTAGAAGAAATGAGGAAGTAAAAGAGTTGAACAGACATTTTCAAAAAGCAGCTAGAGAAGAAAAAGTTAAATATTATCATGAAATGTGCAGAGAGAAGTGGAGTTAGAAAACCAAAAGGGAAGAACATGCTCAGCATTTCTCAAGCTGCGGGAAATGAAGAAAAAATTCAAGCCTCAACTTGCAATATTGAAAGATTCTATGGGTAAAACATTGAATGATGCAGAAAGCATCAAAAGAAGATGGACGGAAGGGGGAGGGAGGGGAAGGTGGAGCACAGGATAGGGAATAGGCACAGGACAATGGAGTACAGTGTATGGAATAGACACAGGATAGTTTGGGTGCTGGGGGGAGCATACACTAGGAGAGGAAGGGGAAAGGAAAAATAAGGCGGATAGGAGAATAGCTAGGCAGGTTTACATGGGCTAAATAGGACAGAGGTAAATAACGATGTAAGCACAAACATGAAACAACAGAGCTCATGGATACAAAGATTGGGGCTTAAATAGGTAAAAGTGGGGAAAGATGCTTGGTTGTCTTTTGAATCTTGGTTTCTCTTGTCTACTCATGTAAAATAGGCACTTGAAGGGGAGAGAGACAAATAGCCAGAAACATCACCAGAGAATGCTTGTAAGTCTGTCTTCAGTCTATAACTATTTGGAATACCTAAAATGGGGCTAGAACTTGCCCAGTGAAGGAGGCTCCCTGCAGAACCTTTGCAGTGTACAAAACCATAGGTGGAATCCTAATCCCCATCCAGAATCTTCTGAGGTGGGACAAGCAGACCAGTCTGGAACAGCTAGAACAGAAGGTACTTCTTGAAAGAAAGACCAGCATTAAAAATCAAAAACAGTAACAGCAGTCCAATTGACTACTACAAAAACAAGCAAGTTGTTCCCCAGGGAGCCATCAAGGCAAGTGGTCAGGTCCCCTCAAGGCAAACCCCCTTCCAAGACTGAAACTCAAATGGAATACACTAGCAGGCATATGGTTCTGCTGCTGACCACATTGGTCACTGACAAGGGGAAGTGGAGGAAAAACAGCAATGAAGTTGTAAACTAAGTCCGACCACATTCAATAGACTCCTATTAACCTGGATTGAGACCTGGTTAACCAGCAATATGACGAAACTGGGGACTCCTGAGCCCATGGACAGGGACATGGCCACCGAGGACTAGAGTGGAGAATGAAGCGTCCAGCTGATATGAAGTGAGGGGAGATGCACAAGAACACCCATACTTGCAGATAGTGCCCATTTGACCTAGCTTCAATGGCTGGATGATCAGAATTTGACTAGAGAAAGAAAGAAGAGGAAAAAAAGTGTAATCCGCTACAATTTGATGAACTTGACCTATACTTATGGATGTAGTAGCTTAAAAGAGGGAAGGAATCTTCACAACAAGGATCAGTCCCAGCCCCTCAGTACACAGGGTTGACAGGGATGGACACCTTAGACACTGGCTACCTAAAATGGGGGGCTATAAAGGCATGAAGTGACTGGCTTACAAGTTTTTCAAGAGGGTGT
>NW_006408643.1:3767965-3769569 GCF_000296735.1 Chrysochloris asiatica | reverse complement strand
AAAAAACCCAGAGGGAATGGAAGCAAATGCTGTTGAATGATGATGCATGGAGAGGATTGTAATCATTGCAATGAAACAAAATACGATAGGATGAGTGTAAAGCTGTTGTTCTCCCATGTAAACTATCACTCAATTCACAATAAAAACTTTTTGAAAAAAGAAGAAGAGGGAAGGAATATACAGAGTCACTGTATCAAAAAGAAATGGTCGATATCCAATCATTTCAAGAGGTCGCATATAATCAAGAGCCAATGATACTAAAGGAAGAAGTCCAAAATGCACTGAAGGCATTGGCAAAAAAAACAAGGCTCTGGGAATTGATGGAATATAAATTAAAATATTTTAACAAACTGATGCAGCCTGAAGGTACTCACTTATCCATGCTAAGAAATTTGCAAGACAGCTACCTGGCCAACTGGTTAGAAGAGATCCATATCTGTGCCCATTCCAAAGAGAAATGACCCAATAGAATGCAGAAGCCATCAGATAATATCATTAATATCACATGCAAGTAAAATTTTGCTGCTCAAGAACAAACAAATCTCTCTAGGAAGATGCAGCCAGAATGCGCCTTAGAAGTGAAGATGGTAAGATTTTGTCTCACGTGCTTTGGACATGTGATCAGGAGAAACTATTCCTTGGAAAAGAATATCGTGCTTGGTAACGTAGAAGGTCAGAGAAAAAGAGGAAGACCCTCAATGAGATAGACGGACACTTCAGTGAGAAAAATTGTGAGGATGGCTCAAGACCAGGCAGTGTTTTGTTCTGCTATACATGGGTCAACTCAACAGCACCTAACAACAACAATGAAGTAGTAGTAATGTCAGAACCTGTCCAACTTCAGAGGGCATAATGACCAGGATTGGAGTTCTGGTGCGGCGCTGTAAGCATCAGACCAAAAGGTCAGTTTGAACCACAAGGTCGACGATTCAAACTCACCAACTGCTCCTTGGAAACCCTACACAGGGTTGCTATGAGTTGGAACCGACCGCACAGCACTTAACAACAATGATGACCAGGTTCAGCCCTAAGCTGATTCCCATGAGGTGGGGTTCAGTCTTCACCCTTTGTACTACTAATTCTCCCTCCCACAGCACCCTGCCACTCTTCTGGGTTTGATAGTACGTTGAAATGACCACACAGAACTCACAGATCATACTTATAGTTAAGTGGTTTAAGGAACAGGGGATTAGGACTACAACCAGGAAGCAAGGAGGCAGTCTCCCTTCCACAGGACAGGCTCCTCCCGACCTGTCAATCTGTCACCGCCCTTGACAAGGGGTACAGCTCTTCGAGGAGGCTCCCTGCTTCCTTTCTCTGGTTTTCTTTCTTGCCTTGTCTCCTTTTTTCTTCTTTCTGCTTCCTGTTTGAAAACCTCTGTGGGGTTTTGAGTAGGCTTCAAGAAGTTTGTAGAAAAATGGAATTCAGAAGGCAAAAAAGATGAACTTTACTTCTCAACATAAGCTCCATCAAACTCGAAGCATGTTTGTGAACAACAATGCCACCTTGTAATCCATCCCTAAGGGGCTGAGTCTTGGTGTGGCACTGTAGGATAAGCACTGGACTGCAAGGATGGTTTCAACTGCAAGGTTGGTGGTTCAAAC
>NW_006408643.1:3766766-3767520 GCF_000296735.1 Chrysochloris asiatica | reverse complement strand
CAAAATTACTCTTGTTTGTTGAGAGGGGTGGGTAGAATCATTCTTGTGGTGGAGAAGGGCTCTCTGGGGAAGATTTCCCAGCTGTTTTTCTGCTAAAGCTCCACCTAACTTTCTCAAATCACTCTCCTAATAAGCAGATGTTATTGATCTTTGGCTCTCCAGAAAGTCAATTCACAAAATGCCTTCAGCATCCCCCAAACGATTGTTCTGACCATCACTCTTGACTATTTTTGCTTTGATTAGACCAGTTTCACCTCTTGATCCCCATTCTGCATTGTCCTCAGGGTCAGACTGGTAAAGCCACGGTTCATCTCCTGTCACAGTTCTTCAGAGAAACGCATCAGGAGCTTGACTCCACGTGTTCATACAATTTCCACAGAGAGCTCTGCTCTCATCTGCGGCTGATCTGAATGCAACAGCTTGGCTCCCGTCTAGTAGAAAGTTTGCCCAATTTTAATTTTCCGGTGAGAATTGTGGAAGCTGAATCTTTTGAGATATCTATTCGGTTCGTTATTTTTTCTGCTGTTAATCATCAATCCTCTTCAATTAGGGCATGAAAAATATTAATTATTTTCCTCAAAAATTAGTGTAGATGATCACTGCTACAGGCTTCATCTTCAACATTGTCTCATCCCTTCTTAAAATGTATTCCCATTTGTAAACTGCTGATTTCTTTGGGGACACTGTCCCCATAAACTTATTGTAAAGCATCAACAACTTTATCATCCTTTCACCCAAACTTCACCATAAATGT
>NW_006408643.1:3763842-3765496 GCF_000296735.1 Chrysochloris asiatica | reverse complement strand
AAACCCTGTACAGGGTCGCTATGGGTCGGACCCGACTCGATGGCACTCAACAACAACAACAACACATCCATAAGTATAGGTCAAGTTCATCATATTGTAGCAATTTACACTTGTTTCCTTTGTCAATATTTTTTTATCTTCTTTTAGTGGAGTTGTGATCTTTAAGCCATCTTGGATGAAGTGTACCTTAGTTCTCAAAGTGACATCTTTGCTCTTGAACACTTTAAAAAGGTTTTGTGCAGCAGATTTATCCAGTGCAATACATCATTTGATTTCTGAACTGCTACTTCCATAGGAATTAATTCTGGGGATCCAAGTGAAATGAAGTCTTTAGCAACTTCACTCTTTTCTCCGCTTACCAGGATGTTATTCACTGGTCCAGTGGTGAGGGTTTTTGTTTCTTTACAGTGAGGTACACCTTGTGGTTTTCATCAGTATGTTTCTTAGGTCCTTTTTGATTCCAACAGATGTGTCATCTGCAAGACGCTGGCTAGAAGAGCCGTATTAAATAATTCAGTGCACCTTAGTCCTCAAAATGCTATCTTTGCTTTTGAACACTTTAAAGAGGTCCTTAGCGTGTATTTGTTTAACATAATATAATGTTTCGTTTCCTGACTGATGCTTCCATGAGCATTGATTGTGGATCCAAGTAAAATGAAATCCTTTACAATTTCAGTCTTTTCTCCATTGATCATGATGTTGCTTACCAGTCGAGTTAAGAGGATTTTTGTTTACTTTATGTGTGACCCATATGGAAGTGCTTCAAGCCCTCTTCACTTTCAGCAAGTAAGGTTGTGTTCTCTGCATATTGGTGGTGATGGTGGTGATTATGTGCTGTGTAGTCAGTTCTGACTCATAGCGACCCTGTACAGGGTTTCCGAGGCTATAAATCTTTATGGGAGCAGAACGCCTCATCTTTCTCCCGTGGAACAGCTGGTAGTTTCGAACTGCTGACAGAGAGATTAGCAGCCTAATTCGTAATCACTACGCTACCAGAGCTCCATATATATTTATATATACACACACAGAGATTTCCACCACTAATCTGTCAGTTTGTCATACTGTGGTGCCTTGCATATTGCTCTGATACTGAAAACTATGCCACCAGATTTCAGACACCAGCAGAGTCACCCCTGGAGGACAGGTAGAAGCAGCAGTCAAGAAATCAAAGGACATATTGCATTGGATACATCTACTGCCAAAGACCTCTTTAGAGTGTTAAAGAGCAAAGATGTCACTTTGAGAACTAAGGTACACCTGACCCAATCCACTGTTATTAAGTCAATTCCGACTCATAATGACCCTATGTAGGGTTTCTGAGGCTGCAAATCTATATGGGAGCAGAGAGCCTCGTCTTTCTCCAGCAGAGTGGCAGGTGGATTTGAACTGCTGCCCTTGATGTTAGCCATCCAGTGCTTATGCTACAGAGTCACCAGGGCTCCTTGTGCCTGGCGCAAGCTATGATGTTTGGAGTTGCATCATATGCACGTGAAAGCTGGACAGTGAATAAAAATAAATAACCAAGGAAGAAACTTGCTGGGCAAGACCCCCAACCAGATGGACTGACCTAGATGCATTGTAACAACAGGCTCAAACACAGCAATGATTGTGAGGATGTCGCAGGACCAGGTGGGGGTCACTGTGAGTCAGAATC
>NW_006408643.1:3751834-3763579 GCF_000296735.1 Chrysochloris asiatica | reverse complement strand
GGTCATTGTGACTTAAGGACGGCGCTGTAGGTTAATGCGTCAGACTGCAAAGCCGTTTGAACTGCAAGGTCGGCAGTTCAAGCTCACCAGCTGCTCCTCGGAAACCCTATACAGGGTCACTATGGGTCAGAACCAACTCGACGGCACTTCACAACAACAACAGCAGCTCAGTTTCTGTTAGACTTCCTCACATGCTTGGTGGCCAAAACAATAGACATCTCTCACAGTTTAGAGGCACTCAGTCTGGAATCAAGGTGTTCTCAGGGCCCCAGTTCCTCTGAAAGCTCTAGGGAGGATCCCCCCGACCTTGCCCAGGAGTTCCTTAACTGTTAACCACATCACGTTAGTCTCTGCCTCGCTCTACACGTGGCTGAGTTCTCGGAGTATCTGCTCCTTGTGTGTCTTATGAAGACACTTGTCATTGGGTTTAGGACCACCCTAGAAGTCCTGGTGTGGCCCTGTAGTAGAAGCACTAGGCCGCAAGGTTGATTTGAACCACAAGGTCGGCGGTTCAAATTCACCAGCCACTCCTTGGAAACCCTATACAGGGTCGCTATGAGTCAGGACCGACTCAACCGCACTTAACAACAACAAGACAACCCAGAATGATCTCATCTGAAGACCCTTAGTTTCATGACATCTGCAAAGACCCTTTCTCCAAATGAGATCACACTCACAGGTTCTGGGGGTGATCACATGGACATATATTTTGGAGGGTCCTCCATTCAACCTGCTATACTCCTTGTTATGAATTGAATCGTTTTGTAAATCCCAACCCTTATGCTTGTAAATAGGAATCCTGGTGGCGTGGTGGGTTATGCATTGGGCTGTTCACTGCGAGGTCAGCAGTTCAAACCCACTATCCGTATCATCAGGAAGATGAGGCATTCTACTTCCATAAAGATTTATAGACTCGGAAATCCTATAGCAGATCTCTGTCCTCTACGGTTGCTGTGAGTCAGACTCCATTTGATGGCAGTGGGTGGTGTTGCCAGGTTAAACACTCAGCTGGTAACCAAAATGTCTGTGACTCTAATCTCTACCACAGCTTTCTCCCACTAGAGGATACCGGCTGTTGAACATTCAGCTAGCAGCTGAGAGCTTTAACCATTGCTCCACCAGGGTTCCTTTTGGTTTCTATATGCACCCAAACAAAACCCACTTCAAGTCGATTCCAACTCAAAGCAACCCGTATAGGGTTGCCAAGACTGGCAGTCTTACAGGGTCAGAAAGGCTCCTTTCTCCTGAGGAGCGCCTGGTGGGTTTGAACTGCAGACCTTGTGGTTAGCAGTGCAGTGCTTACCCTACAGCTTCTCCAGGGCTCACCCTTTGCTTCTATGTTGTTGTTGTTGTTGTTGTTGAATGCCATCGAGTTGTGGGACCCTAAGAAGAAAACTCCATTTTCTACTTAGGCTAAAGCACGTCTCCCTGTTTCAGGAATGTGCCTGGTCAGTTAGTACCAGACGGAGATGACCCCCTTCCCCTACGAGCCATAAAAGTAGAGATAAACTCCCCTGTCAAACCCAAGGCTAGATAATGTATGTCTTCCTTACCCTAATTAAACTGCCCTAGCATAACAAACGCCTTCCTTACCCTAATGAAGCTATCCTAGCTATAGGTAATGGCCAATCAAGTCATGTAATCTCGTACCTTACTAAGTGTAAACCAATCCTAAAGAAGTTAGGTAGAAGACCCCCGAATCTGTTTGTAAAAATCTATAAAAACCCCGCTACCAGAGAGCTCGGGGCTCTATCCCTATTCCGCTGCGTCGGTTAAGGGTAGAGACCTGGCTCGAGCTTGAATAAAACAACCCTTGTGCACTTGCATCGGCTTCTGCTTCGACTCCTCCGGTGGTTTTTGGGGACCCTGAACACTGGGCATAACAGAGTCAGTTCCGACTCATAGCAACACTGTATAGGATTTTCGAGGAGTGGCTGATGAGTTTGAACTCTTGAATTTTCAGTTCAAACCAACCTGGTGGTCCAGTACCTACCCTATAGCACTGCAGATTTGCTTATTTCATGCAAGTGGGACAGTACAGTATCTGTCCTATACGGAACAATTTCAAGGTTCAAGGTAACTTTTGGTGGGTGGGGGAGGGTGGGAGGGACAGTCTGTTGGGCATGAGGGTGGGAGCCAGCAACCCTGAGGCTGGAGCAATAGCAGCAGGGGAGGGGTGAAATGGTTTGGAAGTGCTACCCATATGGACGTGAGAAGCGAGGGAAGGAGGCAGAGAGGTGACACGTGGGGTCTGGTATAAGGGCAGGTGGATGTGGGGTGACCATCCCCTGATGGGGACCCAGGAGAAGCAGTGCATTCTGGGGTAGATGCTGAGCCTCCACTCCTCCCCTCTGGGCCTGTGAGGTCAGAGGGTCACCTAGCGGGGGTGCCCCACTGACATCTGAACCCCCATCTCCAAGGAGGCCAGGTCAACACTGGGATCTGGGCCCTCGGGGCCTTTGGCCCCAGCTACAGATGGCAGCCAGTAGGTTGGGATGCGCCTTGTCAGGAGGGAGCTGAGCCATCCCCAGGCTCGGAAGCACAGCTTGCCTAAATGCTAACAAGTTTTTGCCTCCAAATGGTGGCCGGGTGTGCGTGTGTATGTGTGTGTTTAATTCTGGAATGAATTTAATTCTAATTCCGCCGACTTTGGGGATGGGAAACAGCTGTCTTAATGAGTTAACAGTGGGTTTAAAATATAGAGCATCTGTTCACCGTCTGAGCCAGCACCCGCTGAGGCCCTGCCGAGGCTCTGGGGCGCACAGCTCGGGGACCTGGTTGTGGCCCCTGACGCTGGGGACAGGCAGGAACAGGAACTGCCAACCCTGAGACCCAGGGTCAAAGCCAGCACTGCCAACAGGCAGGTTACTTCCTCTGAGCTTAATCACCACACATGTACCAGATGCTATACCAGAACCACTGGCGCAGCCGTGAATGGTGGGACAGCCAGGCGGGGATGACGGGGAGGGCGAGGAGGGTGGTCAGCAAGCATGTACCCCTCAGAGGCTCCCTGACCTTCATGCTCTCTGGGCCTCAATGTCCTCATCTATAAATGGATAGCAGTAATAGTCTTTGTTGTTGTTAGCTGCAATTGAGTTAGCCCTCAACTCCTGACCACGGCAAAGTACAACTGCCCCATCCCATTTCCTGCTCTGTCATTTTGATAGACGCGGATCCTAAAGCCTTTGCTTCCACAGAGGCCTTAAACCAAACCCACCACTGTCAAGTCGGTTCTGACGCATACCAGCCCTACAGGACCATCTTAAGGATTTCTGAGCCCATAAATCTTTACGAGAGCAGACAGCCTCTTCATTCTCCCTTGAGGTGACTGGAGGGTTTGAACTGCTGACTTTGTGGTTAACAGCCCAACTAGTAACCCTCTGTGCCACTAAGGTATCTACAGAGGCCCTGGGTGGATTCGAATCACCAGCCTTTCAGTTGGTGTTGTTGTTGTTGTGAAGTGCCATCTAGCCGGTTCTGACCCATAGCGACCCTGTATAGGGTTTCTGAGGAGCGGCTGGTGAGCTTGAACCGCTGACTTACAATTCAAAGCGACTTTGCAGTCCAGGGCATTAACCCAGTGCCACAGCAAGACTCCTCAATTAGTAGCTGATTAGAAGTCACTTGTGCCATCTAGATTCCTAATAGTAATAATGGTCTTGTTGTCTCATAGCAGCTCCATGTGTGACAGAATACAAGTCCCCCATAGGGTTTTCTTGGCTATTGTCTTTACAGAGGCAGACTACAGAGCCACTGAGTGGGTTCAAACCGTCAACCTTAGCAGCTAAGCGCTTAACCATTGCACCACCAGGACTAATAATAATGGAATCCCTGGGTGGTGCTGGCAGTGACTGTGGTCAACTCCAGACCAAAAGGTTAGTGTTTCAATTCTATCCAGAGGTACCTTGGAAGAAAGGCCTGGCAATTTACTTCTTAAAAATAGTCACAGAAAAACACATAGGGTTGCCATGAGTGGCTAAGTCAGAATCAACTCAATGGCAACAGTTGGGGGTTTTTTGGCTTTTTTAATGTCAAGTAGAATTACAAAGGAATGCCAGGACTTTGGGGATTCATGGTGGGTATGGTCCAAAAGTTTCTGGAGAAATAAAATTAAAAGATAATGGAATTTTCCCACATATTTTTTGAAGTCCCTTCATCTGTCAAATGGGAGCTCGGATACTAAACAGGTATCAGCAGGGCTTCCAGGCTAAGAAGGACTAGGAAGAGAGGTCTGGTGATCAACTTCCATAAATCAGCCAATAAAATCCCCGTGGGTCATAATGTTCCGATCCACACCCAAACATGGAGATGGCAAGCCGGACTGGACACCATTTCATTCCACCGTGCCCAATGCCAACTTGATAACATGTAACAACAACAACATCGTACGTCAAAACTCATCAAAGCACACACTTTTAATACGTGCTATTTAATGGTATGCCAGTGATGTGGTAAAAATTCATGGAACAGCCAAAAGGAAAACACACCACTTAGCTCTGTACCCGCTGCAGACTTCATGGCTGACACTGGCCACAGTGGAAACAGGGGAACATACTTGGGGTGGGGTCCCCAGGAGAAGCTGCCTGAGTCTGGACTCTGGGCGACCAACTTTACCCCAAGTCCCTTCCACACGCCCCATTCAGGGACAGAGAAACCTGAGCCTCTTTGGCCTTCACCTCACCCCAGCCACAAAAAGTAATTTCTTAATGTTTCTGCTGTCCGCCAACAAGACATAAGATTAATTACAGCCACAAGCACATTGGCGCTGCCTAAATATTTCATAGATCTGCGCGTGCGCTTGAACACGCACACACTCGCCAGGCTGCAGACTTGCTTGTGGGGGTTTTTTGTGCTTTTCCTTAAAGGTGGACTGATTCTAAAGACTCATCTCTTTCTTTTTTATTTTTGTTTCTTCTTTTCCCCTCTTCCTCCCGCAGCAGGGCCTTCAGAGCCAAGGGGGGCCAAGGATGTCATCCATTCTCATCCATGGCTGGGTGGTGACAAGGTGATGGTGGTGCTGAGAAGGTGGCAGGAGATCAGGAAGGAGCCCTGCTGGCACTGTGGGTTAAACAGCCTACTAACTGCAAAGTCAGTGGTTCGAACCCATCAGCCGCTCAATAGGAGGAAGATGAGGCTGCCTGATCCCATAAAAACTAACAACCCAGAAACCATAGGGAACCCAGATCTACTCTGACAAGAGTGGGAGTCGATGTGATGGCAGAGGGTCTGTGTGTTGTGGAAACAAACCAGGAGGCCCTGCCCCCTTCCCAAAGGATTTGTGGACACCTTCATTCATTCCACAGACATTTCCTGGGGACAGCGTGGTGGTTCAGAGCCCAGACTTTGGAACAGAGAGACCCAGCTGCAATAGATCCTCTGAAACTTCCTGAGTAAGTGTCTGCACCTCTCTGGACCTTGATTCCCTCATCTGCAAAATGGGGAGAATTATTCTCTGGTGTGCATAAGGTCACTATGAGTCAGAACCGACTCAGCAGTACCTAACAACACCATCAGGGCTGTATCCATTCATCACACTTGTTCCATCTGCTTGCTAAGTACAGAATCCAAGATGCTGAACTGGATGAAGAAGAACGTGGCATCAAGACTAAAGAGAGGTTCATCAACAGCCTGCAGTGTGCAGAAAACAAGAGCTTGCTAAACAAGAAGACCTAAAGCACCAACTGCTGAAGATCGAAGACTACAGCCTTCGGTATGGATCACACCTCAACATAACCTGACCAACAAGCAACATCACAATCCACACAGAAAAGATTGAAGTGATCAGGTGGCTTCATTTTACTTGGATCCACACTCACTCCTCAGAGGAGCAGCAATCAAACCTGCTGCACGAGACCTCTTTGTTTTATTTATTTAATGTGTTTATTTTTAACTTAGAAACTCCATTTCTAGGAATTTATTCTAAGGGAATAATTTTGCAGTACCCAGAGGTATTTGTACATGAATGTCCACTACACATTAATTTTGTTTATAACAGCAAAAACAAAAGAAAAAACAACAACAACATAAATGATAAAGTTGGGATTTTAACTGAAGGTATTGTTTCTGTCTCTAAACTCTGCCGGATCAATGTAGGTTCAGTGTTCCTGGTCTACAGTCTTTCAATTATTCCCTAATCCTGAATCAGTCAACATACAATGCAGATCCCTTCGGAAGAAGACAGCTGGTTTACCAGCTATGGAGCAGACTACATGACAAAGCATGCTTGTTTATCAAGACTTTTAACACAACCATAATTGTTAAGTACCATAGAGTCGGTTCTCATAGTGACGCTGTGTAGAGCAGCTGGTAGATGCGTCTCCTATAGCGCCACACCAGAACTCTTCAATTAACCACTATTGTTGTTTTAAGTGCCATGGAGTCAGTTCTGAGTCATAATACTCTGTAAGGGGACCAAGAAGTGGCTGGTGGGTTTGAGGAATCCTGGTGGCTCAAGGGTCAAATGCCCAGCTGCTAACCAAGATGTCAGTGGATCAAACCCACAAGCCAGCCCACGAAAGAAAGATGTGGCAAGCTGCTTTCTTAAAGATTGTTGTTGTTAAGTATCATCTAATTCGTTCCTACTCATAGAGACCCAATGAGCAGCTGGTGGGTTTGAACCACTGACCTTACGATTCAAGCTGACCTTGAAGTCCACTGCTTTATCATACAGAACCACACCAAGACTCCCTCCTTAAAAATTACAACCTAGGAAATGTTTTGGGATAGATCTATTGTGTGATATAGCTTTGCTATGAGTTAGATTTTTTTTCTTAAGTTTTTATTGTGAACTGAGTGATAGTTTCCATGGGAGAACATCAGCTTTACACTCATTGTTTCATTGCAATGCTTACAATCTCCTCCGTGCATCATCATCCAACAGTGATTGCTTCTATTCTCTCTGTTTTGTTTTGTTTGGGGGGGGGAGGGGTGGATACCCAAACACTCAGGAATATATAATCATTTAAACAACCAAAAGGCACATTCTGCAAGCCTGCCTCCTAGCCACCAGCAAACAGTCTTTCTCTTTCCATGAGTCTAGAGTCCTCAGCGCCTCCCTTTCTCCATGTTCTCATCTCTGCCTCCATCGCTGGTGTCGCTGCTTCTCTGGATAGGGTCCCACATTCTGCTTGTGCTCTTCTCCCTTGATGGTCCTAGGGTCCTCTGTTCCTGGACTGTAAAAGTAACTACTCCCCTCTTTTTGTTACAAAACTTCTACCTTTACAGTTGTGACAGTCGCAATTAGTCATGATAACGATTACTCACTATTGAATTATAGGAATTTTATAATCCCCATCTCTTTTTACCAGATCCATCTAGACAATATGAAAACTATTCAGTGGAGGCTCTACTTTTCCCCACACACTCTGAAACTAAACTCCCTCTTGAAAACTTGTAAGCCAGTCACTTTGTGTCTTTATAGGCACCCCCTCTCATTTTAGATAGCCAGTGTCTAAATTGCCTGTCCCTATCCCCCGTGCATACAGAGGGATTAAGATGAAGACTCTTTCCCTCTCAGTTGGTATTTTGAGCTACTGCATCCATAAGTATAGACCAAGTTCATTAAATTGTAGCAATTCATACTTGTTTCCTTTATCAAATTTTTGTGATCATCAAGCCATCAAGGCTAGGTCAAATGGGTACTATCTGCAACTTTGGGTGTTCTTGTGTGTCTCCCCTCACTTCATATCAGCCGGATGCTTCACTCTCAGCTCTAGCCCTCTGTGGCTA
Organism: Chrysochloris asiatica; assembly: GCF_000296735.1. Classification (NCBI taxonomy): domain Eukaryota; kingdom Metazoa; phylum Chordata; class Mammalia; order Afrosoricida; family Chrysochloridae; genus Chrysochloris; species Chrysochloris asiatica. Next base: position 3,755,851 of record NW_006408643.1, on the reverse strand, counting down.
CGTCCTTGTCCATGGACTCAGGTGTCCCCAGGTCTCACCATACTTCAGACCAACCAGCCCTTCCTCTTCTCTCTTTCATCTCCAGGTCTATGGAACTTAGTCAGACTTGGCCCATTTCTTCACTGCTACCTTTCTCCCTCTTCCACTCATCAGTAGACCAATGTGGTCGCCAGCAAGTTTACATGGCTGCTCACGTGTTCCCTTTGAGTTTTAGTCTTAGAGGGGGCACAAGACCTCTTTAAAATGTTCAAGAGCAAAGAGACCACTTTGAGGACTAAAGTGCACCTGACCCGAGTCCCGTGGTATTTTTAATCACCTCATATGCATGTGAAACGAAGTCCTGGTGTGGCACTGTAGGGTAAGGTCTGTTTGAACCACAAGTCAGCAGTTCAAACTCACCAGCCACTCCTCAAAAACCCTATGCCAGGTCGTTATGGGTCGAGACCAACTCAACAGCACTTAACAACAACAACATGCATGTGAGAGCTGGACAATGAATAAAGAAAACTTGAGAAGAATTGGTGCCTTTGACCTCTGGCCTTGGTGAAGAATATTGAATAGCTCATGCATGGGCTGCCAGAAAGATCAACAAATCCGCCTCAGCATTAGTATAGCCAGGATGCTCTTAAGGGTTAAGGATGAAGTCAGACGTCATCTCACATACTTTTGACATGTTATCAGAAGGAACCAGTCCCCAGAGAAGGGCATCATGCTTGGAAAAGTAGGGGGGTTCATCAAAAAAGAGGAAGACCCCCAATGAGATGGATTGACCCAGTAGCAGCAACAATGGGCTCAAGTGTGACCGTTGTGAGGATGGCCCAGGACTCAGGGTCATTTTGTTGTGTTGCGCATGGGGTCGCTCTGAATCACAACCAATCCCCTGGCACTTAACAACACATCACAAGCTATTGGAGTCCTGCTGTGATGTCATAGGATAAGCACTTGACTTAAGGTCAGTTTGAACCTCAAAGTTGGCAGTTCAAACTCACCAGCCACTCCTCAGAAACCCTATACAGGATTGCTGTGAGTCGGAACCAACTCGATGGCACTTAACAACAATGACATTGCAAAGTCTGAGTTAGGCTGACTCCCTTCAAAGTTCTCAGTGTGGAACCAAGTGTATGGTGTGGGTTCAATCAGTGGTAGCTATTTATTGTTGTTAAGTGCTGTTGAGCAGATTCGGACCCACAGCAACCCTGTATATTGTTGTTGTTGTTGTTAAGTACCGTGGAGTTGGCTCCGACTCATAGTGACCCTGCACAAGGTTTCCAAGGCTGTAAATCTTTACGGGAGCAGAAAGCCTCATCTTTTCTCCCGCGGAACCACTGGTAGTTTTGAATTGCTGACCTTGAGGTTGGCAGCCCAACTTGTAACCACTACACTACCAGAGCTCCTTGCCCTGTATATTAGGAGGGGATTATTATTACTAATTGGAGTCCTGGTGTGGTGCTGGGGGTTAATGCACTGGATTGCAAAATTGGTTTAATCTGCAAGGTAGGAGGTTCAAGCTCACCAGCCACTCCTTGGAAACCCTATACATGGTTGCTATCAGTCAGAACCAACTCGACAGAACCAACTCGACAGCACTTAACAACAATATTATTACTAATTGGAGGAGCCTTGGTAGCAAAGTGGTTTAAGCACTTGGCTGCTAACTATTCAAACCCACTCCATGGGATAAAGATGAGGCAATCTGCATCTGTAAAGATTTGCAGCCTTGGAAACCCTAAGAGGTCCTACAAAAGGTCACTCTGAATTAAAATCAACTAGATGGCACTGAGTTGGTTTTTTAAAATGGCTAATTATAGATCCCTGGGTGGTGTAAACAGTTTGCGTTGAACTACTAACCTAAAGGTTGGCAGTTTGAATCTGTCCAGCAGTGCTACAGAAGAAAGACCTGGTGATCCCCGACCATAAAGACTGCAGCCCAAAAAATCCTACCGAGCTCAGTTCTTCTCCGTAACACACGGGGTCACTGTGGGTTGGAATGGACTTGAGGCAATGAATTGGTGGGGTGTTTTGGTTTCTTATCACTGATTTCAGGGTGCCAGACCCTGAAATCTGGGAACAGATTCAAGAGGGAAATGGTTGTCCCCTGTGTGTACATGGTATCCACTGCATCTCACCAAGGGGCATGCCACCAAGGGGCATCTACTCAGGGTTTTTGGCTTCTTTTCTCATTCTTTTCCTTTACTCATGGAGGCACAGAGACACACAAGGGTTTAGCCAGGAACTCACAGCATGAAGGAACTAAAGCAATTCAGCTGCTCTAAAAATCTCAAAATAGATCAATGAAATAAAACCCAACCCAAACCTGTTGCTGTCCACTTGACTCTTTTGCAGTGATCCTGTGCTGCCGGGACTCCTAAACACACACACCACAGTTGTTGTTGTTAGGTGCCATTGAGTTGGTTCCGATTCATAGCGACCCTGAAGCAAAACAGAATGAAACACTGCCCGGTCCTGCACCAACCTCACGAATCATTTCCTTCTCCAGGGAGACTGGTCCCTCCTGTCTGAAGTATGAGAGACAAAGTCTGGCCATCCTGGCTTCCGAGGAGCATTCTGGCTATACTTCTTCCAACACATATCTGTTTGTTTTTCTGGTGGGCCATAGGACTTTTAATATTCTTCTCCAACACTATAACTCAAATGCTTCAGTTCTTCTACTGTCTTCCTCATTCACTATCCAACTTTGACGTGAGTCAACTAAAAATATCATGACGTGGATCCGGCACACCTTAGTCCTCAAACTGACATTTTTGCTCTTGAACACCTTAAAGAGGTCTCATCCATTGGTAAAGGATTTATGTTTTCTTTACTTTGAGGTGCAACCCATATTGAAGGCTGTGATCTTTTATCTTCATGTGGTGCTGTTGGATAAGCATTGGACCGTAAGGTCTGTTTAAATAGCAAGATTGGCAGTTCAAACTCACCAGCCACTTCTTGGAAACCCTATACAGGTTGCTATGAATTGGAACCAGCTTGACAACAGTTAACAACAGTATTTTAAGTCCCCTTCACTTTCAGCAAGCAAAGCTGTATCATCTGCATATCTCAGGTTATCCCTTCAGTCCTGATGCCACGTTCTTCTTCATATAATCCAGTTTGTCGGATTATGTGCTCAGCATACAGATCGAATAAGTATGGTAAAAGAATACAACCCTGGCGCACACCTTTCCAGACTTTAAACCATTCGGTGTTCCCTTGTTCTGTTTGAACTGCCTATTGGTCTATGTACAGATTCCCCATGAGCATAATTAAGTGTTCCAGAATGCTCATACTTCCCAATGTTGTCCATAGCTTGTCATGATCCACACAATTGAAAGCCTTTGCATAGTCAATGAAGCACAAGTCTTTCTGGTATTCTCTGGTTTCAGTCAAGATCTGACATCAGTAATGATATCCCTCATCCCACGTCCTCACCTGAATCCGGCTTAAGCCTCTGGAAGTTCTCTGTCAATGTACTGTTGCAGCCATTTTTAAATTATCTTTAGAAAAATTTTACTTGCATTGATATTAATGATATCGTCTAATGGTTTCTGCATTCCATTAGATCACCTCTCTTTGGAATGGGCACAAATATGGATCTATTCATATCAATTGGCCAGGTAGCTGTCTTCCAAATTTCTTGGCAGAGATGAGTGAGTGAGTGTCTCTAGGGCTGCCTCAGTTTGTTGAAAGATTTCAATGTGTATTCCTTCAATTCCCAGAACCTTGTTCTTTGTCAATGCCGTCCATGCACCTGGACTACTTCCTTCAGTATAATGGGCTCTGGATCATATGAACAGCAACCATTTCTTTTTGATACACTAACTCTGTGTGTTCCTCCCATCTTTTTTTGATGTTTTCTGCATCATCCAATATTTTTCCCATCGAATTCTTCAATATTACAAGTTGAAGCTTGAATTTTTTCTCCAGTTCTTTCAACTTGAGAAATGCTGGGCGTATTCTTCCCTTTTAGTTTTCTAACTCCAGGTCTTAGCACATTTCATTACAATACTTGACTTTTTCATC
>NW_006408643.1:3733124-3749372 GCF_000296735.1 Chrysochloris asiatica | reverse complement strand
GAGCAGACATATCTATCTGCAAGCAGAAAACGGACCTTGGGTTGATGGCTTTTAGACCTTTGCTGTTTGCTGATCTGTATGGTTCAAAGGAGTTCTAGAAACATCTGTGATATTTGTGATTTGCAAAAAAAGATATTAAAGCAGTTGCAGAGGGAGGCTCTACCTGTCAGTGCTAGAAGACCCCGGCCATCCACAGGCAGGCTGCAAGAACCAACCAGTATAGGCACACCTCATTTTATTGTGTTTCACAGAAACTGTGTGTTTTTTACAAATGGAAGGTTTGTGGCAATCCTGCCCAGAGCAAGTCTGTTGGCACCATTTTTCTAAAAAGCATGTGCTTACTTCATGTCTCTTGGTCACATTTTGGTCATTATCAAAATATTTCAAAACTTTTTCATCAAGCTAGAGCACACTTCATAGATGATGCTTGTACCGTTCTGACTCACAGCGACCCCATGTACAACAGAACGAAATACGGTCTGGTCCTATACCATCCTCACAATTATTGTCATTATGTTTGAGCCCATTGTTGCTTAAACACTTAGATCAATCCATCTTGTTGGGGATCTTCCTGTTTTTCACTGACCCTCCATGTTACCAAACATAATATCCTTCTCCAGGGATTGGTACCTCCTGATAATATGTCCAAAGTATGAGAGATGAAATCTGGCCATCCTGGCTTCTAAGAAAGCATTCAGGGTGTGATTCCTCCAACACATATTTGTTTGTTGTTCCGGCAGTCCATGGTACTTTTAATATTCTTCTCAATTGCATCAATTATTCTATGGTCTTCCTTATTCCTTGTTTAACTTTCACATATATTTGAGGCTATTGAAAATACCCTGGCTTGGGCCAGGCGCACGTTAGTCCTCAAACTGACATCTTTGCTCTTGAACACTTTAAAGCGGTCTTGTGTAGCAGATTTGTCCAATGTTATTTGATTTCCTGACTGCTGCTTCCAAAAGTGTTGATGGTTGATCTGAGCAAAATGAAGTCTTTGACAACTTCAATCTTTTCTCTATTTATCCTGATGTTATTTATTGGTCCAGTGGTGAGGAGTTTTGTTTTCTTTACTCCTCTGTGTTGCCCTAACTTGCCAGGCTGTGTCCTGCCTCAGGGCTTTTGCACCAGCTGTGCCCTCCATCTGGAAGTCTCCTTCATTTCCCCCTTCTCCAGGCCGACTCCTCATTTTTCAAATCAGAGCTCTAACATCTTTTATCCATTCAACACTTACCGTGTATTGATGACAACTGCAAAAATCCCAAGGGGCAGTTCTACTTTGTCACATGGGGTTGCTATGAGTTGGAATTGGCTTAAGGCACACAAAATAACACTTGTCCAGTAGAGAAAGACAGAGGCAAGGGTTCCAAAAGAAAGAACAAAAGAACAGAGTGTCAAAAGGAAAAAAACTCAGTCAGGAGCCAGGGTGGGAAAAGAGGACTGGGCTGGGCCAGATTGGGGGCATGTTGGAGGCCCCAAAGGACACTGGATCTAGGCTGGTGTAGGGGTAGCAGACGGGCATACTGTGCTTCCACTCGCAAATCTCCTTCACATCAACACTCGCCAGAGAGGCGGGAAATATTTTCTCTCTGGCTGACACTTTTGGCAAAATACAATTCCTTCAGTTGTTTTTTTGTGTGTGTGCAAAAAACATGTCCATCAAAACCGTCCCTGCGGCGTCTGCAGGAGAAAGCGGCTACATTTGGTCTGGGGATTGTGGCTGGGGCTCCGGAGAGAGCTTCTCTCTGCAATGAGAACAAAAGTGAAATTGCTTCCTCCCTTGCATGTTTGGTGGGCACGGGCACCCTGCTACTCTGCACCTGCTCAGTACCATTAGTGTCCCATTTCTCAGATGTGGACATCGAGCCCAGAGAGGGGAAGACACTTCCCCAAGATTGCCCAGCAGAGCTGGGATTTGAACGCAGACCCTATTCAACCTGGCTATATTTTCATCTCATGTGCTTTGGACATATTATCAGGAGGGACTAGTCCATGGAGAATGACATCATGCTCAGCAAAAAAAGAGGAAGACCCCCAACGAGATGGGTGAACACAATGGTGTCACAATGGGCTCAAGCGTCGCAATGATCGTGAGCTTGGCAGGACCGGGCAGTGTTTGGTTCTGTTGTGCATAAGGTCACTATGAGTCAGAACTGATTTGACAACACCTAACAACAACAGAGAAACCTAGATGAGTCTTTATCCAGGAAGGTAGAGGAGCTGATCTAACTATCCCTAACCAGGGCTCCTCTGACACACAATTCAAACCAATTAACCTGATCCAAGGGATCAGCACATTGTTAGTGGAACAGCTTTGACTCATGGGGACCCCAGGTGACAGACTAGAACTGCCCATGAGGGTTTCCTCAGCTGTCATCTTTATGGGAGAAGATTGTCTGTCCTTTTTCCTGTAGAACCACTAGATGAGCCAAGCACCAACCATTGTGCCACCAGGGCACCTGGAGAGGGTGATGATGGTGGTGGTGTGCCTCTGAGTTGGTTCTGATGCATAGTGACCCTGTATGGGGTTTCTGAGACTAAATCTTTACCGGAACAGAAAGCCTCATCTTTCTTCCACAGAATGGCTGGTAGGTCCCAAGTGCTGTCTTTGTGGTTAGCAGGCCAGCATGTAATCCACACACTACTGGGACTCCTTGGATTAGAATACAGAAGGGTTTTAAGAAGATTCTGTGGTTGGAGCACATGGTTGAGCATTTGACTACTAGCCGAAAAGATTGATGGTTCGAACCCACTCAGAGGCACCTTGGGAGAAAGGCCTGCTGTTCATGGCACCTCACAACAACCCAACAGACCCAGTGAAGGGCTGCAGTCCCGAGTTACTGGAGACTGGAAGGAGTGATGGGAACAGGTGTCCCCCAGCTGGCCGCCTGCATCCTCACCATCCAGTCCCCACAGACCCTTCATTCAGCCAGGAGCAAGTGTGACAGCCAGACCTACTGCCATCCAGTGGACTGTGACTCACAGCCACCCTGGAGGACAGAGGAGAACTGCCCATAGGGTGTCCAAGGCTGTCAGTCTTTATGGGAGCAGACTGCCTCATCTTTCTCCCGAGGTGGATTTGAACCGCTGACCTTTCAGTTAGCAGGTCAACACTAAATCCACTAAACTACTAGGGCTCCTTGAAAATAAGAATCAAGTTCGTGAAATAAGCTCACCAAGGCTCCCCAGAGGAACCCCTAGCCACCATGTTCTTAGGGTCAAGAAAGAGCCAAGAGCATTCACCAGATGTGAATTTCAACCCAAACTCCACCCCTCACTACCTGAGTTACAGCTGCCCTGAGACCTCTTTGAGCATCCCAGGGCGGCAGGAAAGATATCCAGTAAAGTAAAGGTGGCAGCAAACAGTAGTTAATCTATGGTCCAGACATCCCAGGTTCAAATCTCAGCTTTGTAAATTTCTTCCTGTGCAACCCCCCTATATCTCAATATGAGGGAATGGTGGCTCAATGGCTCAATTCTCACCTCCCTTGTGGGGAACCTGGGTTTGTTTCCTGGCCCCTATTCTCCTCTCATCTGTGGATACTTTCTTGTTGTTAGCATGCTGGATGGGTTTCAGAGGAGCTTCCAGACTGAAACAGACTAGGAAGAAAAGCTTGGTGATGAAATTCTAAAACTCAGCTAGTGAAAACCACATGGGTCACTAGTCAGATCAGCAACCAGTGATGAGGATGGTCCAGGACAGGACAGAATTCTGTTGGGGATGGGGTCACCATGACAACAGTGATCTCCCAATGATGATGTTGTTGTTGTTGTGTGCCGTGGAGTCGGTTCCGACTCATAGTGACCCTGCACAGGGTTTCCAAGGCTGTTAGTCTTTACGGGAGCAGAAGGCCTCATCTTTCTCCCGCAGAGCAGCTGGTAGTTTCGAACTGCTGACCTTGCGGTTCGCAGCCTGATTCATAACCACTACGCTACCAGAGCTCCTTCCCAATGATGTTAGGAGAACTAAAAACGTTAGTGTTCCGCAGAGTAGGAAGGAGAGTCAGGAATAGGAGCTGGAGCTAGCACGTGTGGCTGGTTAATTGTCTCCATAAACAGCTGCCTCCTTTGCTTTGAGACCAGAAGAACTAAATGGTGCCCAGCTACCATGACTGAATGTTTTGATCAAAGAGTCCATAGAAGAATCCTGATCAAAAGGAGGAAAATACAGAACAGAATTTCAAATTTTCATGGACTCCAGACTTCCTGGAGCCATGAAGGCTCTGAAACGAGAACCCTGAGATCACCTTTAAACCTTAAACCAAAAATATCCCCGAAGTCTTCTTAAAACCAAAGAATAGTTTCACTTAACTAGCAAAAAACGTCTGCCTTGAGCATTGTGTTCTTTTAAGATCTATCTATGTGGGATCATAGGAGCTCTGGTAGCGTAGTGGTTACAAATTGGGTTGCCAACCTCACAGCCAGCAGTTCAAAACTACCAGCTGTTCCGTGGGAGAAAGATGAGGCATTCTGCTCCTGTAAAGATTTACAGCCTTGGAAACCCTGTACAGGGTCGCTATGAGTCAGAACCGACTCCACAGCACATAACAACAATAAATGTGGGATCATAGTGGAGGAACAACTCCGAGTAAAAATGGTTACAGAACTCAAAAAAAGTTATCAATGGCATTAAATGGTCATTTTTTTGTTTAAATGTCAGCGATCCTGAAAAACCCAGGGCCTGCACACAGTACCTTTGTGTGTCAGGGTGGAACTGTGTACCACAGGGTTTTCAATGACTGATTTTTTCTAACATCGATCACCAGGCCTTTCTTCTGAGGGTCTTCTGGGTACATTAACTGTTTGGCACACAGTTGGTGGTGTTGTGTGCCATTGATTCAATTACATCAGAGTAAAACTGCCCCCATACAGTTTCCCAGGCTGGAACTTTTATGGGAACACAGGTCTTTTTCCACACAGACACCGGTGGGTCCAAACCACTAACCTTTTCGTTAGCAACTGAGTCTTAACCTTTGCACTACCAGGGCTCCTCTGACACACAGTTCAAACCCCAAACCAAACCCACTGCTAACAAGTCGATTCCGACTCACAGAGATCCCACAGGACAAAATGCAATTGTCCCATAGAATTTCTGAGGCCTTAATTTTTTTCCAGAGGAATAACTGGTACGTTTGAACCACTCATCTTTCTATTAGCAGCCCAATACCGACATCGAATCTGTTCCGACTCATAGTGACCCTGTATAGGGTTTGCAAGGAGTGGCTGGTGGATTTGAACCACCAATCTTGCAGTTAGCAGTCCAGTGCTTATCCTACAGCACCACACCAGGAACCTAGGCATGCTTATAAACATGAAGTCTAAATGAGGTGCATGATTCCTGACCTGGAAGAGGGGAAGTCAGGAACCCTCTTCCCTCCCCACCCAGTTCACCCAGAAGGACAGCAGGGAGGTGGCTCTGTCCCAAAGCCCCAGCCTCGGCCTGCCGCCCCTGGCGAGCGATTGACTTTTCTAGAATGTTGCCCCTCCCCCCCATTTCCATCCGGAGCCAGCAGCGCCGCATAAATTCTGCTTTATGGCTGTTATTGACGGAGAGCAGGGGGGAAGCCGCCCGAGCCAGGCCCAATTCATTTTCTCGGTCTAGCATCTGTGCGCAGGCGAATTGCTGAGCTCCTGGAGGGCGGAGCAGAGCGAGCTGGGGCCGGGCCAGGCTGAGGACAAGGTCACGGGCAGGCAGGGGCAATCCAGACCCTCCTCCTAGGAGCACTGTCCAGAGAGTCCCAGATCCTGAGCCCCGGGCGCTTGTCTGAAGGGTAGACTAGGCGATGGAACAGTGGAGTCAGTTTAAACTCCCTAGCGACCCCATGTGGGTTTCCTAGATTGAAGTCTTTACTGAGGAAGCGCAGCGGCTCTATAGGATAAGCTCTTGGACTCCCAACCAGAAGGTAGGGATTTTGGTCCCATGAGCAGCTCCATGGAGAAAGATGAGGCTTTCTACTCCCCCAAAGATAAACAGCCTCAGAAGCCCCAAACAGGGTCGTTATGAGTCGTAACTGACTCGATGCACTTAACAACGACAATCTTTAATGGAATCACATTTCCCAGGTCTTGCTCCAGTGGAGTTGCTGGGTGGATTCGAACCACCAGTCTTTCAGTTAGCAGTCTAGCACCTAACTATTGCAACACCAGGGCTCCTTTGAATATCAGGCAGGATTTGCAGTTTTGAATTAGGATAAAAATGAGACTCTCACTTAAGAGACATTTGAGCAAAAACTCGCAGCCTTGAAGGAACAATTTGTAAGCAGAGGGCACAGCCTGTGCAAAGGCCCAGAGGCAGGACCGGGCCAGGAATGTTGGAAGAATATGGAGGAGGCCGGTTTGGCACTGGGCGAGAGGTGAGGGGGTGGGGCAGGGAGGCCAGGCTGGCAGAACCCTGCGGTGGGAGGTGGGGGTGGGGAAGGGTCGTGGGCAGAGGAAGAAGGTGCTCACGGGCGCCCTCTGGCTGCCGCAGGAAGGACGTGGGCTTTGACGCGAGAGAGGAGGGAGCCAATGAAGGGACCCTGACTCACGTGCTCACGGGCATCCTCTGGTTTCTACAAGGGGAACAACGGAATGATCCGCAGTGAAACCATAACGCAATCTTTAAATTAGTATGTGGATTAAGCACTGGACTGCTAATCACAGGTTAGCACTTTGAATGCACCAGCCGCTCCAAGGGAGGAAGATGAGGCTTTCTGTTCCCATAAAGATTTACAGACTCGGAAACCCTGTCGTTGTTAAGTGCCGTCGAGTTGGTTCCGACCCATAGCGACCCTGTACAGGGTTTCCGAAGCTGTAAATCTTTACGGGAGCAGAACGCCTCATCTTTCTCCCGCGGAGCCACTGGTAGTTTCAAACTGTTGGCCTTAAGGTTCACAGCCCGATTCAGAGCTCCTTATACTAACCCTGTTACTCAAAGCTCTAACTCAAGGCCTCTTGACCCTTTTAAAGGGGAGAATTAACGCATGCTGAGAAACGTTACAGACTCACTTTGTTCTTAATGTACTCTCAGTGTTCTATAACTGCCCTATACCATGTGGGAAAGAGCATGGTTAAACTCTCAGTTGCTAAAAAAAAGTTTGGTGGTTCGAACCCACTCAGCGGTTCCATGGAAGAAAAGCCTGGTGATCTGCTACCATAAAAGTTCACAGCATGGGAAGCCTTCTGGTGCAATTCTGTTCTGTCCTCTATGAATCAAACAGGTACAAAGCTCGACTGCACCAAACAGGTACAAAGGGAGCTGCTAGCCACACATGGCTATGGAGGAATTGAAACTGTTGAGTGTAACTGTGAAATTGAGTTTCAAATTGTATTTCTTTTTCATTCATTTAAATTTAAATAGCCACTCCTGGATAGTGGTTACTGAGTTGGAGGGTGAAGTTCCAAAGGTAGGAAGATAATTGAAGAGATGTATTTGCTTTCTTCACACGGCGCGTTAGTTAAGCGTTGGGCTGCAGGCTGGTCCTACACCAACCTCACACTCCTTGCTGCACTTGAGTACACGGATGCTGGCACTGTGCCAAGCCATCTGCTTGGGGGTTTTCCTCTTTTTTTGCTGATCTTCCACTTTACCAAGCATGATGTCCTTCTCCAGGAACAGGTCCCTCCTGATAATATGTCCTAAGTATGAGAGACGAAGTCTGGCCATCCTGGCTTCTAAGGAGCATTCTGGTTGTAATTTCAACACAGATTTGTTTGTTCTTTTATCACTTTGTGGTACCTTTAATATTCTCTTCCAAAACCATATGAATGCATTTATTCTTCCGTGGTTTCCTTTATTCATTATCTAATTTTTACATGCATATGAGGTCACTGAAAATAGCCCTGGCTTGGGTCAGGACCACATTAGTCCTCAAACTGACATCTTTGCAATTGAACACTTTAAAGAGGTCTTGTGCAGCCGATTTGACTAATGTAATACGTCATTGGATTTCTTGACTGCTGTTTCCATGAGTGTTGAAGATGGATCTCAGCAAAATGAAGTCTTTGACAACTTTAATTGTTTCTCCATTTATCATGGTATTATTTATTGGTCCAGTGGTATGGATTTTTGTTTTCTTTACATTGATGTGCAACCTATACCGAAGGCTGAGGTCTTTGACTTTCATCAGTAAGCATCTTCCCTTTCAGCAAACAAGGTTGTATCATCTGCATACCGCAGGTTGTTAATGAGTCTTCCTCCAATCTTGATGCCACATTCTTCTTCATACAATCCAGCTTATCAAACTATTTGCTCAGCATACAGTTTGAATTAGTATTGTGAAAGAATACAACCCCAGCATACTTTTCCAAATTTTGAACCATTCAGTGTTCCCTTGTTCTGTCTGAATGAATGTCTCTTAGTCTAGGTACCAGTTCCTCAAGTGCACAATTAAGTGTTCCGGAATACTCATTCTCTGCAATGTTGTTCACAGCTTGTCATGATCCACACAGTCGAAAGCCTTAGCATAATCAATAAAGGCTAAGTAAACATCTTTCTGATATTCTCCACTTTCAGCCAAGATCTATTTGACAAGAGCAATGATAACCACATTCCACATCCTCATTTGGATCTGGCTTGAACCTCTGACAGTTCTCTGTCCATGTACTGCTACAGCGTTTTTTGAATTATCTTTAGCAAAACTTTACTTGCCTGTGATATTAATGATATTGTCAGATGGTTTTCACATCCCATTGGGCCACCTCTCTTTGGAATAGGCAGAAATACAGATCTCTTCCAATCAGTAGTCCAGGTCTTCCAAATTTCTTGGCATAGATGAGTGAGTGCCTCCAGTACATCAGTTTGTTCAAAGATTTCAATTTGTATTCCATCAATTCCTGGTGCCTTGTTCTTTGCCAACACCTTCAGTGCACCTTGGATTTCTTCCTTCGGTATCATAGGCTCTTGATCATATGTTACCTCTTGAAGTGGCTGAACATCAACCATTTCATTTTGGTACAGTGACTTTGTGTGTTCCTTCCATCTTCTTTTGATGCTTTCTCTATCATTCAATATTTTTTCCATAGACTCTTTCAATATAGCAAGTTGAGGCTTGAATTTTTTTTCAGTTCCCTCAGCTTGAGAAATGCTGAGTGTGTTCTTCCCTTTTGGTTTTGTATTCCGATCTCCAGTAATTATCAATACATCTTGATTTTGTGTTTGATCAATTTCAGACTGAAGAATTTGGTAGAATTCTTCAATTTCACCATCACTGGCTTTAGTGGCTGGTGCATAAATTTGAATAATAGTTGTTTTAACTGGTCTTCCTTGTAGGCATATGGATATTATCACAGAATGTTACACTTCAAGATAGTTCTTGAAGTGTCCTTTTTGATGATGAATACGAAGCTATTCCTCTTCAATTTGTCATTACCAGCATAGTAAACCATGTGACTGTCAGATTCAAAATGGCCAATACCAGTCTATTTCAGCTCATTAATGCCTACGATATCCATCTTTATGCATTCCTTTTCATTTTGGACAACTTTCAATGTTCCTAGATTCATACTTTGTACCTTCCATGTTCTGATTATTAATAGATGTTTATAGCTGTTTTTCTTCATTTTGAGTTGTGCCCCATCAGCAAATGAAGGTCCCGAGGACTTTACTCCATTCATGTCATCACAACCAACTCTAGTTTGAGGAGGCAGCTCTTCTCCAGTCGTATTTTGAGTGTCTTCCAACCTGAGGGGCTCATCTTTCAGAACTCTATCTGACAATATTCTGGTGCTCTTCATCATGTTTCAATATTCAGTATTCTGGTGCTAGCTGACAGTGTTCCACTGCTATTCATAGGTTTTCCATGACTAAATATTTGGAAGTACCCCATCTCTCCTTCTTCCTAGTCTGGCTTATTCTGAAAGGTCAGCTGAAACCTGTCCACATGGGAGACCCAACTGGTATTTAAAATACTGATTGAATAGTTTCCAGCATCACAGCAACACGTAAGCCACCAAAGTACAAGAAACTGACAGATGAGTGGTGGCCATTTTTGAGTGTCCAGCACTCTAGTCTACTTCCAATGTGGGAGGCTGAGATGAAAGGAGATTTCATGCCCAGAAGAACATTTCCTGCCCAGAAGTGGATGACCTGGGTTTACACAGGTCTGGGTACAGTGGTCTTCATATCCTAAGCACCTACCTTCTATCTGTTGTTACCAGTCCTGCCTGCTGACCCAGGGAAGCCACACTCCACCACATGGCCTTGACCCTTGTTAAAATGCCCATTCCTTCACATACCATCTAGAGTGTCCTTTTCACATCCCAGCAGCAGAGGTGGCTGGCCTGCAATGGCAAAAATTCTTAACTGTCTGGCCCCTTTACAGATAAAATTTGCCACCTCTGCAGTTCATGTATTAACACCTTGTAGTCCTGGTGTGGCGCTGTGGGTTAATGCGTCAGACTGCAAAGCCGTTTGAACTGCAAGGTTGGCGGTTCAAGTTCACCAGCTGCTCCTCAGAAACCCTTTACAGGGTCGCTATGGGTCAGAACCGACTCGACGGCACTTAACAACAACAACAGCTTTATGGGAGTCCTGGCGTGGCGCTGTGGGTTAATGCGCTGGACTGCAAGGTTGGTTTGAATTGTAAAGTTGATGGTTCAAGCTCAACAGCCGCTCCTCGGAAACCCTATGCAGGGTCGCTATGAGTTGGAAATCACTCAAGACACTTAACAACAACAACAACAACAGCATTATGAGATGCTCTTGATGCCCTCTTCCTTTGATCAGCTGCCATTGATTTTAACTCCTGGCAGTGGGTTTTCATGGCTGTGACCTTTCAGAAATATCACCAGGCCTTTCTTCCAAGGTGCCTCTGAGTGGATCCCAACCTCTGACCTTTCCGTTAGTAACAACGCATGTAGCTGTTGGTGCCACCTGGTCAAAGTCAAAGACACAATGAAGAAACAGCTGAGTAGAGAATTGGACCCAAATCTGTTGTTGTGTGTGGATTCCCCATACAGTGCTCTCTTACCTGCACCATCATCTGGGTCATTGGGACTAGGGGGTCTGCAGTAGACTGTGGTTCACTGGAGAGCTGGACAAGGCACTGAGGAGGTTGGGAGGAGCGGTCAGCGTGTGCCCAGGGCAACTCCAGAATCTGGCCTGCCCCCTTTCCCTACTCTCCCACCTGGGTATCTTCTGGGAAGGTAGCCAATTAAATGTGAGTCAATTAAACAAACTCCAGGTTGGCTGCTGCCCTGTTATTCTGACCTCGGTCAAAAGGCTCATATTCCAGGGCCTCTGACTTGGGTTTGAGCAAATGCGCTTGTGGTCAGAACTGAGAAGGGACTGCAGGGTCAGGCATTCAGGCAAAGAACTCAGCCCAGACCCCTGGGAGCTTGTGATACTTTGATTGTCTAATCCGTTTCCCCTTGGGGGAAGTTGAGGTTGGGGGGAGGTACTGCGTGAGCAGGCGCTGGGAGGGGGTATGAGGGGCAAAAAGCCTTCTGTTCTTGGTGGATGAGCTGCTTGGTGTGACCCGGAGCAGTGGGAAAAGAAGGTATAATTTGTTCATTTTATATGCCAATCAAGGGGTGGCGATTGCTGTTGCTTTGTGGAGAGCTATCTCAGAGATCTGACACCTGAATAGGATATCGTAATGCAAGCTGTTCCTGGCGTGCAGGCTTGAACCCGAAACGATACAAGGTTACAGCTGCTGCAAATCATTTGGTTGAGGCCTCAGTAAATATTGGTTGAATGAATAAATGAAACTATCAGTCAATCAATCAACTGTCTGTCCTGAGGCTAAGAAGTTTTCCAAGTATAATCTCATTGTAATCTCATGGGTCTCTGCCCAAGAACATATCAATTCAGAGTGAGGGAAAAAAAAAAAAAATGAGTTCCTGGATCCAGCTGTACCTGAAGCTCATCTCCCCCTGGATGTCCCAGTTCCAACCTGGGCATTCATGCATCTTTCTTATGCACGGCAACTATTCATGTTTTCATCCAATAATTCTCAACTTCACTTTGTGGCATGTGAAGGATTAGATGATTATTCACCAAAATGAGTTCTTCCCTAATTCCACAGGTAGATTATACTGCCCCGCCCCATTGATGTCAGGCTCAGCCATGAGACTTGTTTTAACCAAGGCATTGTGGGTAGAAGTGACAGTGAGCCAATTCTGAGGCCAGACTTGCAGAGATAGTGTATGTTTCTTCTTGTCCTCAAGCTCTCCTTCCTTTAGCCATGAGACAAATATGCCTTGAACGGCTGTTAGTGCCAGTAAGATCAGAAACAAATGGAGGCATTCTAGATATCAGAGTTGACCACTGAGCCCAGTTGACATGCAGATGCATGCATGAGAAACAAATGCTTGTTGAGGGATGCCTGCATGATGCAACAGTTAACAGGCTCAGTTAACCAAAAAGTCCAGACATGCCACGAAAGAAAGGTCTGGCAATCGATTTCTGAGATATCACCCATTGAAAACCATATGCACATAATTCTACTCTGATACATACGGAGTCACCAGGAGTTGGTTTAGTTTGGCTAGGTTGTATGCCACGGAGGTTCGGCAGACGTTTGTCACGTAGCAGTAGCTGATTGTTGCGTGAATACATGATAGGCTGGTCTATCCTGGTTTCTGTGATTGGTTGGACTGGGCAGGACTGTGTTACTAGTTCTAGCCAATGAGAGAGGACTTAAACCAGCTCTGGGTCAGAGCCTTCCTTCATTGCCAGTGAGGGAGAGACTTTCCAGAGCTCTCTTCCCATCCTTCCCAGAAACAGTTGCCGCTGAGTTGACTCTTGACTTGTGTGGGTCAAAGGAGCACTATGCTCCATAGGGTTTTCATTGACTGATTTTTTTTTTGAAAGTAGATCATCAGGGCCTTCTTCCAAGGTACCTCTAGGTACACTTGAACTTCCAACCTTTCAATAAGTCAGGAGCACTTTAACTATTTGCTCCACCCAAGGATTCCTAGCAGATGTTTTCAGTCTGGTGTGGACTGCACATCTTGTCCCTCGGATTTACCTGCAAGCCTTTGGAAAGTACCACCTTTAGTTTTTCCTCCTGGTAGCATCTCTCACCTTCTAACACACCCAACAACATACTTACTTATTACTGTATTCCAGCGACTGAGATGCCGTCCAATATAATACACACCACTATTTTATCTCCTGCTAAGAAAGAAAACCACACTGCCAATTAATCATGGCACAGGCAAAGAAACAGCCCAATTCCAGAGACGCTAAAGCGTGCAAAATACACATCTTAGAATCCATGAAATGTCGTGTGTTAATTGTGCCAAGACTGCCTCCCTCCCCTCCTTTCCCTACATCCGCCCCCAACCAGGCGCCAAAGGCAAGACTGCTTGTCTGTGTTCCCAGAGCCTAGAACAGGGTCTGACAGCTGTTGTTGTTGTGGTTAAGTGCCGTCAAGTTTGTTCTGACTCATAGCAACTCTGTATAAGGTTTCCGAGGAGTGATTGGTGGGTTTGAACTGCCGACCTTGTAGTCAGTAGTCCAATGCTTATCCTACAGCAACACATCAGGACTCCTGGCACACAGTTGTTGTTGTTGTTGTTATGTGCCGTGGAGTCGGTTCCAACTCATAGTGACCCTGCACAGGGTTCCCGAGGCTGTAAATGTTTACGGGAACAGAACGCCTCATCTTTCTCCCGCGGAACAGCTGGCAGTTTTGAACTGCTGACCTAGTGGCTCATAGCCTGATTCGTAACCACTACGCTACCAGAGCACAGCAGGTGTTCAATAAATATTGGTTGAATGCATTAAACAGTTGATTAACTGTTTGGCCCTGAGGTTAGGAAGAGTTCGAATGTTATCAGAATCATTGTCCAAATTTTACATACTGAAAAAAGCAGTGATAGATAGCTCAGGGTTAGCATTCTCTCCTTCCACGCAAGAGACCCAGGTTCAATTCCCGGCCGGGGCACTCTCATGCACAGCCCCCACCTGCCTGTCAGTCGTTGCTTGGATGCTAAACAGGTTTCAAAGAAGCTTCCAGATTGAGATGGACTCTGAAGAAAGTCCTGGCAATCAGCTTCTACCAGTGGAATCAACCAATTAAAAGCCCTGCCCATCACAATAGTCCAGTCCTCAACTGATCACAGGGACAGGACTCCACAGGACTGGACAGCATCTCCTCTATTGTGCCCGGGCTCACCACAAGTTGGCACCAACTTAATGACAACTAATAACAGCAGATGAGGAAGCCGAGTCTCAGAAGGCCGAAAGGTCAAGCCTGACTCTGACCTCCTGCCTCGAGGCCTGATCCAGGCCGACAGCCCCCCAACTCAACAGTTCTAAATGGAATTCGGGTGCCTGGGGCAACCTGTGTCCCTCTCAGCTGGCTGATCGCCTGGGAACCTGTTTTGCGCAAACCTCATCACGCCTGCCCGAAACTCGACATCGAAATTACTGCCGAGCCCTTGACTCAGGGTAATTAAGAGCATTTTGGGACGCCTTGCTTGATTAAAAGCAGATCAACCGTTCAGAATGAAAATTCAGAAGGCAAATTGCTTTTGTTGCGACGATGCTATTTTAAACCCGCACGGCTCGCGAGCTAATAAAGGCCCATCACTCCGGCTGTCTGAGGCTCAGGGCGCTCCAGCTGCCTTGCACCCCAATAGCTGTATGCTGCCACCCCGTCTCCCCATGACTGACAGGACTTGCACACAGCCTGCCAGGACCCCTGTCAAGGTGTCAGACCCCAGATCTCCACACTATATCCAAACCTGCTCCTATTTCAGAGATACTTCATGTCATTCTGGTCCCCAAACCCAAGACTTGGGTGACACCTTAACTTTGTACCCAAGTCCTGTGCATTTTTGCTCTCCACTGTTCCCAGGACCCTTCCATAACCTCTCTCTCTCTCTCTCTCCTGGCCTCCCAACCTCCAATCCACACTCCGTCACCTGATCAACGCCCTATCTCCCAATCTTCACCCACCTGTTGTTGTCATTGGTGTGACAGAGAAGACAGAGAAGGCCCATAGAGTTTTCTAGGTGGTCACTTCTCTGGGTAGCAGAGACACTAGGAGTGTTCAAACCACCACTAATCTTTCAGTTTGCAGCTGGAACGCCTAAATCCTACAACACCAGGACAATCCATCGTCCCCCGCCTAACTCTTCCTTTTTCTCCCAGACTCAACTTAGAAGTCCCCTCCACTGACCCCCAGGTTGGGCTCAGGGCTCTTTCTGCTTCCCATCACAACTGGACTAACCCTCATTGTAACTGCGTGGTCACCCATCTGTCTCCTCTCTGGGCTGCAGTTGGACTCTGAAGTTGTGATTAAGTGCCGTCGAGTCAGTTCTAACTCATAGCAACCCTGTATACAGTTTCTGAGGCTGTAAATCTTTGTGGGAGCAGAAAAATCTTTCTCCCATGGAGTAACTGGTGGGTTAGAACCGTGACCTTGTAGTTCAAAGTCCAGTGATTATCTACGGAGCCATCGCGCTAAATGAATGTACTAAAGTGAGAGGTAGTGGGGAATCCCACAGCTCTTAAATCTTCAGGTCCTCAAACAAGCCCCCTCTCTGTCCTAAAGTTCATTGTGATAGATTGAATTGCATCTCCAAAAGCTCAGATCGTAAAGCTCCACCCCAGACTTTGTCTCAGGGACATTGGACATGTCATCAGGAGGGACCAGTCCCTGGAGAAGGACATCATGGTTGGTAACATGGAGGGTCAGAGTAAAAACAAGAAGACACCCCCCACCCCCACCCCATGAGATGGATTGACACAGTGGTTGTAGTAACAATGGGCCCAAACATAGCAAGGGCTCTGAGGATGAAGCAGCGCGGGGCAGTGTTCAGGTCTGTTTTGTTGCACGGAAGGTTTTGATTGCACCTAACAGGAACAATGGAGTCCTGGTGTGGCGCTGTGGGTTAACGCACCAGACTGCAAAGCCGTTTGAACTGCAAGGTTGGCGGTTCAAGCTCACCAGCTGCTCCTTGGAAACCCTATTCAGGGTCACTATGGGTCGGAACCAACTCAACAACACTTAACAACAACAACAGCAACAATGCCTGTGAAAAGGAACCTTGGGAACTTCACCAAGTCTAAGCACAGTGCTGCTAACTAAAAGATGGGTGGTTCTGGGTAAAATTCTTGTCTTTCTCAAGTTTCTCGTTTTCAGTTCCTTGGAGATCTCCATGTGGCAACAAGGTTTCCCCATTTTTCCCTCCTTATTTCGGTGGTGCCTAATCTGCTTCTTTTGTTGTTGTTGTTGTTGTTAAGTGCCGTCGAGTCGGGTCCGACCCATAGCGACCCTGTACAGGGTTTCCGAGGGTGTAAATCTTTACGGGAGT
>NW_006408643.1:3720400-3732856 GCF_000296735.1 Chrysochloris asiatica | reverse complement strand
ACGTTAATTGGCAGGGTAGAACTGCTCTATGGGGTTTCCAAGGCTGGAACATTAAGCGTGGACATTCGCTTTGGTCTATCCAAGTTAACTTCCTTTGCTATTGGGTGCTGCGGTGTGAATGTCAGCTCAGAGCGACCCTGTAGAGGGGTCCCAAGTTTGAACAGCCAACCTTGTGGTTAGCAGGTCAGTATTTATCCTACAACGCCACACCAGGGCTCTGGAGTTTCGATTTGGGAGTCCTGGCGTGGCGCTGCAGGTTAATGCGCTGGACTGCAAGATGGACTTGAACCACAAGGTCGGTGGTTCAAGCTCACCAGCCATTCCTCGGAAACCCTATACAGGATCACTATGAGTCAGGTTAGCAGTTCAGTGCTTATCCTACAGTGCCACACCAGAGCTCCTGAGTTCCTATTTAGGGTGATGGAAAATTTAGGAAATGGACGATGATGATCGATTGCACAACATTGTGAATGTAATTAAACCTTTCGGTTAGCAGCCAGTGTTGAGCTATTTATTGCACCACCAGATCCAAATGTCAATAGTGTTGAGCTGGAGATACTTTGATTATCAGCTAACTTGACTGCAAGCTACTCCTCGGAAAACCTATACAGGGTCGCTATGAATCGGAACGGGCTCGACACTTAACAACAACAACGCTTGTGGGCACTCACTCTGCCCCAAGTACTGACCCAGGGTTTTCTGTTCTAACTTCCTGTGAGGTGGATGCCAACACCACCCCAGTTACCAGATAGGGGACACTGAGGCCTGAGCCAGAAGGCCACACTCCCAGTGACACACAACCTATTTGGAGGTCTGCAACATAAAGGCAAGAAATTTAGTGCCTGTCACGTTCACTGCAGGGTCCCCGGGACCTAGAACAACTCAGTTGCCCTGGCATTGACCCTGACTCACAGCGCCCCCATGTGTACCAGGCAGAACTGCACTCCAATTGGGCTTTCGATGGTTGTGACCTTTCAGAAGGCAGTCTCTAGGCCTTTCATCGGAGATGGCTTTGGGTGGACTCGAACTGCCCACCTTTCAGTTTAGCACCTGTTTGCACCCCTCAGGAACTCTGGGCACGTAGTAGGTGCTCAGGAAACATTGAAAGAATAGCAGATCCAAGCCAGTAAAATCTCAAGTACAGGATTTGGATTAGACCAATAAACCAAAATTCCCCACTCACGGCCTTGGACAAAAGATAGCTCTGCTGCCACCTTGTGTTCCCGAAACTCCCCAGGCAGCTGAGCCCCACCAGCTAGGGGGCTTTAGGGTCCAGGAGGCTGGGACTGAGGCTTAGCTTCCTATTGTAGCTACTGAACACGGAGCAGGTGCTGTTGGCTTTGCTGAGGAGGCCCGGCCGCGGCCTTTGTGTTCTGAGCGAGTGGGATCGCTACTTCCATTCAGCCCTCTCCATCCCACCTTCCACCTGCCGCCTCCAACATCCTCCGCCTGAAAATCCCCCATTCTGTGGGCCGAGTAGGAAATGCGGGTGTCTTTGTTCATCTTCTCTTGTCCTGGAACTGCGGGAGGAGGGAAAGGAGGTAGAAATAAATAAATACGGAGGCTCAAATAAAGGCGAGCTAGCGAGTACTGGGCGGAAGATTCCGTGGAAGAGGATTTTCGCCTGGCGGCTTTGAGATATTGACAAAGGCGAGGGGAGGGAGGGGCGAGACCGAGGGTAAGGCCGGGGGCGGGCACACGTGGCCTGGGCGGGCACTTTGAGATATTCACAAAAACAAATTCATCAGTGTTTGGGGCTTTGGGGCTGCCAGATGTTGATTAATCTGTGTCTGGGGGATGGCCATCAAAGCCTCCCCACCCCCCCAGACACAGAGAGCTGGGCTGTGAAGGATGGGGGGATGGGGGAGTAGGGGCCCAGAGTTTCACACCACCCAGGGGTCAGTCCTTGCTCCCTTCTGATGGCTGTGTGACTTTGAGGTCTCTGGGCCTTGTTGATGGTAACAGTAGGCCTTTAAGTTCCCAAGGAGCTGCCCTGGGTGGCGCAAACCATTATGTGCTTGGCAATTAGCTGCAAGGTGAGAGGTTCAAATTCACCCAGAGAGGTCTCAGAGGAAAAGTCTGGCAGGTCAGCAGTTCAAACTCACCAGAGTCCTTGGAAATCACATACAGGGTTCCTGTGAGTCGGAACCGACTTGACAGCGCTTAGCAACAACATCAGAATCAGGGAAGAGAGGAGAGGGTCAGGGGACTGGTCAGGGACTTGATAGACAAAAGTCATCATTCCAACATCATTCCAAAACTGACCTTTAGCGAACCTTGGAGCTCACATTTCTTCCCTAGACTTTTCTATAAATAATAATAATCTATCCTGTTTATGTTGTTTAATTTAGCTATTCAGGACAAAACATTTCCTGAGTTCCTACTGTGTGTTCAGGAGTCCCTGAATGGTGCAAACAGCTAAGCACTTGACTTTTAACCGAAAGGTTGGATGTTCAATCCACCCAAAGTCACCATGAAAGACAGGTTTCGCAACTGACTTCCAAAAACTTAGCCATTGGAAACCCTACGAAGAAGCAGATTTCTACTCTGACACACACAGGGTCGCCGTGAGCTGGAGTCAACACAAAAATATTAACTGTCACTTCTGTTGTCAGAGGCACAAAGTGGGTCTCACTAGCCGTCAGCAACACTGGTTCCTTCTGGAAGCTCAAAGGGAGAATCCATTTCCTTGTCTTTTCAGCTTCTGGAAGTATTTCTCACTCACTCTATCTTCTAAGCCAGCGATCAAATCACCCACCATCTGCTTCAGTCCTCTCATCTCCTCTTTCACTCTCTTCTCGTACCTCCCTGTTCACTTCTGAGAAGCCCGTGATTACACTGAGCCGGCCTGGACGCTTAAGGCTCACGTACCCATCTCAAGACCCTTGACTGAACCACACTTCACCACCCCCCTGCAAAGTGGGATCTGGCCCATTCACAAGCCCTGGGTCACAAGACGTGGGCATCTGGAGGGAGGCATGATTCTGCGGGTCATACCCACTGATTGAAGGGCGGTGACTCGGGGAAATCTGATGGAGGACCTGGGCATTCAGGGGAGAACCTCAGTTTTCCCATCTGTAAAATGGGAATCCATTGTCAGCCTTAACTCTTGGGATTGTTGGAAAGTTTTACTCAATCGTTTAACACTAACTCTGGTACGTAGTGGTTATGAGGTGGGCACCTAATCTCAAAGTCAGCAGTTCAAAACTTCCAGCCATTCCACAGGAAGAAGATGAGGCTTTCTGCTCCCGCAAAGATTCACAGCCTCAGAAATACTATACAGGGTTGCTCTGAATCGGAACCAGCTCCACAGCACACCACCTTCAGAGTGGGGAGTCCTGATGTGGCATTATAGAATAAACACTGGACCACAAGGTCAGTTTGAACTGCAAGGTCAGCAGTTCAAACTCACCAGCCACTCCTATGTTATGTGCCATGGAGTCGGTTCCAACTCATAGTGACCCTATACAGAGTTTCCGAGGCTGTAAATCTTTATGGGAGCAGAAAGCCTCATCTTTACAGCTGGTAATTTCGAACTGCTGACCATGAGATTAGCAGCCCAATTCATAACCACTACGCTACCAGAGCTCCTAGAAACCTTATATAGGGTCACTATAAGTCGGAACCAAGTCAACAGCAGTTCAATGTGGTGCTGTAGGTTAAGCACTGGACTGCTAACCACAAGGTTGGTGATTCAAACCCACCAGCTGCTCTCAGAAACCCTATACAGGATTGCTCTGAGTCAGAATCAACTTGCTGGCAATGGGTTTAGTTTTCTGGTTTTTATTCAATAGCTCAAGGGGTCCTGGTGGTGTCTGGGTTAAGCGTTAATGGAAAGGTTGGTGGTTTGAGCTCACCAGACGCTCTGTGGGAGAAAGATGAGGTAATCTGCTTCTGTAAAGATTTACAGCCTTGGAAATCTGTCCTCTACGGTCATTATGAGGCGGAATCTACTCCAGGGTAGTGGGTTTCAGGATCCTTGGTGGTGTACGGATTAAATCACTTGGTTGTAATTAAAAGGTAAGTGGTTCAAACCTACCAGCCACTCCATGGGAGAAAGATGGTCCTGCTTCCGGAAAGCCTTGTTGTTGTTGTTGAGTGCCATCGAGTCAGTTCCAACCCATAGCGACCCTGTATAGGGTTTCTGAGGAGCGAATGGTGAACTTGAGCCCCCAACTTTGTGGTTCAAACAACTTTGCAGTCCAGTGCATTAACCCACAGCGCCACATCAGGACGGCCTTGGAAACCCCATGGAGCAGTTCTACTCTGTCCTGTTGGTCAGAATCAATTTCAGAATGGCTTATTCTAAAACTCAGTGGTAGCATTTGGTGTGGCGCAGTAGGATACACAACAAGATAACCACAAGGAGCAGAATGTCTCATCTTTCTCCCATGGAACTGCTGGTAGTTTCGAACTGCTGACCTTGAGGTTGGCAGCCCGACTCGCTACCAGACGCTATCAGAGCTCCTTACCAGATGCTCCTGGAAAACCTCACATAGGGTTGCTATGAACTGGAATCCACTTGATGGTATTTAACGCTAACAACATTTGGGAGCTCCAAGTTTCATTCTCAGGCAGTGCAATTCATGTGCAACCAACCACCCATCTCTGTCCATGGAGATTTGTGAATTGTGAGTCCTGCATCGCACTGCAGGATAATGCGCTGGACCACAAGCTCAGCTTGAGCCGCAAAGTCAGCAGTTCAAACCTACCTGCCGCTCCTCGGAAACCCTATTGTTGTTAAGAGCCATCGAGTCAGTTCTAACTCATAGCAACCCTGTATAGGGTTTCCAAGAAGTAGCTGGTGAATTTGAACCACCGATTTTGAGGTTCAAACTGACCTTACAGTCCAGTGCATTATCCCATACTGGACATCCTCCAGCACCACACTGGACTCCCTATAGACAGTCGCTGTGCGTTGGAACTGACTGCAAAGGTACTTAATAACAACAACAGAACAGATGAGGAAGAAGCATTTAGAGATCTACTTCTGAAAATCAATCCATGAAAACCCCATGGATCACACAGGTGCTTTGTTTTGATGTGCACACGGTAACCATGAGTCTGGGCCAATGGCAGCTAAGGGCAACAGCAGCTACTCTGTAAATGGCACACCTGGAAAAATGACAGATGCATCATGGCAGAATACAAAATCTGGGAAGTCAGCTTGGAGCAAGAAAACGAGTCAGACTTAGGTGGAGGACAATCTGGTCAAAGGAGACATTATAACCTTGGAAAATTTGCATCCAGGACCAAGGGGTCCAACAACCATGTCGTTTTATCAGGCATTTATTCTTAAACGAACCAAGAAACAAGATCTTAATACAACACGCCTCCCTCTAATTCCTCCGGGAAGCACTCACTTTCCTCCTGTTATTAAATAGCTTGCACTAACAATGCGCCTCCACAAACGGCGCCATGATTAATTCTGCCCCCTCACTGGGCCTTCTGAGCCCCCCTCACTCCCTGCCGTGAGTGGATCCTGGGGGCGAGGGCTCCCACAATCAAGCTCATTTCCTGACAGTACCAAGAGTGCCTGCCTTGGGACACAGCCTTGTCATCCAAGGAGATAAAAGGCCAGGGGGAGAAGGAAAAATGGAGAGGGAAGTCCATCTCGGCTTCTGCTTTTTCCAGCTCCCCCCAACCACCCCCACACACCTACTGTGTACTAAGGTAAGTCCTTTTCTTTCTGTGGATACCTTTCTTGCATCCTCACACAGGACTGTAATGACAGGATTGTAGTTGTTCTGGTTTTACAAAGCCCAGAGAGGGAAGGTGACTTGCCCAAGGACACAGAGCACAGAAGTGACAGAGATGCTATTCCAGCTTAGACAAGTTGGTCCGTCCCACTTACATCTCTCCCACTGCATCTCTGCAGGCCGGGGCTAGGCTAGAGTAAGAATTCTGAGCATCACTGATCTGCTGTTCCTTTGCCTAAACGCCCTTCCCCATAGCCTCTGCCCAACCACATCCTCTCCTCCTGGAAGTCCCAACCTGGATGACACCTCCACCTGGAAGCCCCTCTGGGTTCTCACCATGCCTGTGTGCCCCTTATTACTGCTGGCATCGCACTTTGCTGTCACTGCCCTGTCCCTGGAACCCAGAATACAGCCAGAACGCATATGCCTGTTGCAAGAACAAGGGTGTCTGGCAATGCCTTCGTTTACATGCCCAGCACCCAACAGTTCTCCTGGCACCAGGTGGCCCCCTGAGGGGACACCCTTCCCATTTACCCAGCCCACATGCCTTTGTTTGATGGAGTCTGGATGTAGTACTAGGCTAAGCACTGGACTGCTAACTGCAAGGTCAGCAGTTCAAACCCATTAGCTGCTCATCAGAAATCTTATCCAGGGTCGCTATGAGTTGGAGCCCACTGGGCACTAAACAACAACATATTCAGACAGAATCGCCGGAAGGGAGTGTCTCAATCTCAGCTACCAAGAGACACTCAGCCATTTCCAACTGCCAAAGCCCCAGAAAAAACAAAAGGCATGAAATAACCAAGAGCTCTGGTTCATTCCAATGGCGAGGATGTAACAAATGCATACTCTGGCACATGCTACCCACGACCAGATGTTGCAAATAATTGCGCTCTCCATGAGATAATTGCATGATTTATTTTGAAATATTAATTCAAGCTCCACCAGAGGCGAGATTCATCCATCCACCTGAGAGGTAAGCATTGGGCACCTGCCCTGTGCTAGGCACTGTCTTAGGTACCTGAGATGAGGTCTGTCTCCATGCCAGACCTCTCACGGTCCAGTGGGAAAGACTGACCAGAAACCTCAAAGTAAATACAAGAATAAGAAAATGTCAGACCTTGATAGGTAAGGAATGAAATGGCATAGAAAAACCTGAGGTTACTACTTAAGCTGGGGAAATCTGGGAGGTCCACCAGGAGGAGGTGATCTTTTAATCCAGAAGTTTGAAAGTTGAAATGGAGCCAACCATGTGGGTATCTGGAGGAGGAGTGTTCTAGGCAAAGAACCCAGCCTGTGCAAAGGACCTGGGGCAGGACAGGGACTAGTGAAGAGGCTTGTGTGACTGTAATGGATTGAGCGAGGAGGAGAGAAGAGAGGAAGGCAGTTAGTGGACAGGACAGGGCATGCAGAGCCCTGTGGGCTGAAGGGAGGACTTGAACTTTGACCTGAAGAGAGCCCTGGAGGGCTGTGGGCAGAGGAGACCCTAGCCTGCCTCAGGTGCTCATGGGCGCCCTCTGGCTGCCACTAGGAGGACTTGGGCTTTAACCAGAGGAAGGTGGGAGCCCTAGAGGGTTTCCAGTCCCCTTCTGTAGCACATACAACATCGTATGACACAAACCTCAGAAGTCAACCTTTGAGGTTCTCTGAGAAGATGAGCTGAACCTCGCTGCCCTGGCCAGACCCTAACACCCCTTTCTTGACCAAGCCCCTGCTCCGTCCCAGGCAGCTGACCTCGCCCCTGCCCCTGACTCCAGCCAGAACAACTTTGCTCTCTCCCATCCTCCATCCTTCAGGGTGGGTGGGGAGTCTGGAAGAGACGTCACGTGCCTCAATGTCCCTATCTGAGCCATGTGCACCTATGTCCCTTACAGGCTGGAAGCACAAGGTAGTTTCTGGTGATGATCAGTGTCTGCAACCCACCATCAGGATTCTGGTCTTGGGCATCCTGAATCATTAAGCCAACACTGGCTGTGACCCCTTTGAGGTAAATCTGAGCCCTCAATCCCAGGCTCGCATCCCAGCTAAGCCCTGACCTTGTGCTGAGACTTTATCTGGAGTGAGACTGACCCCCAATCCTGGACTGAGCCCCGACCCCAGGCTGAGCTTCCAACTCCCTGTGACTAAGGCCCAGCCCTGGCTAAGCCCCACCCCTAGACTTTGATTTGAACAAAAGCCTGCTCCACTCTGAGCCTCGGTTTCCATATCCATCCTCTGAGATTGTCTGGACCCCTCTCCTCCCTCCTACAAAAACCTTCTGCTCTAAATGTTAACCCCCCATGTCCAACGAGAGACACGGGCTCCACTGACCCGTGCCATCTTCGTCTGATCTCAGAAGGGCAGGAATCCTGTCCCACTTTCTCCCTTCAGAGCCCCCAGATCTGGAAGCTTCCCTGGGCCCGGGGCAGCAGTGTGTGAGTGGGTTTAAGGCCTGGCAGCGGGTGGGCCAGGGATGAACCAGCCTTGAAGTCCTGCCGAGCGCTCCATCTCCTGCCCAGCGGGGGCCGCATTAGCCGCTCAAAACCCATTCTGGGAAATTAGAGCAGAGACTTCAGCGACAATCACGGGTCATTCTTGTCTCCTGTTCCCATGCTCTCCCACTGAGATGACAGCCCAGCAGCAGGTCTGGGGGAGGAGCAGGGAGGCAAGGGGACTGGGGGGTTCCCAGCCGGCCGAAACCTTCTCCAAGCCAGCCAGGGAAAGCAAAATACGATTTGGGGGCTTAAGAGAATCAGGTCTCTGCTCCAGAACCTTCCATGGCTCCCAGCTGCCAAAGTCTTTAACAAACAAGAGAAGGTCATGGCTACATTGGGGGGTGGGGAGTGGAAGGAATTCTTTCTGTCAGTTCTCCATCTTTCTTCCCAGTTTTGGGGGTTTCCTGAATGCCTTCCAGCCTCAGAGACTCATCAAGCAAAGTGGGGTTGTATGTATTTAATTTAGAAGTAGTGTGGATTTCAGGACTGGTTTGATCCAGCATTTAACAGGTCAGCATGAATTCAGGTTCATTCTCTTCCTTCTCTCTGTCACATTCATTCCAAATGTGGTTTCCCTTAGCTAATGGCAGCCAAGGTGGTCAGTGTTCCTTCATTCACGTCCAGCCAGAAAGAAATAAAGAAAGATTACACAGGCATACTTTGGAGGTGCTGCAGGTTCACTTCGAGATCACCACAGTAAAGCAAATACACTATAAAGCAAGTCAGGGGGGTTTTATGGGTTTTTTGTTTTTGTTTTTGGTTTATGTTATAAGCAATAGCATTATTAAAAATGTTTGAAGTATTGTGAGATTTACCACAACGTGCCAGAGAGACATGAAGTGGGCATGTGCTGTTGGAAAAATAGTGTCTGCGAAATGCAATAAAACAAGGTCTGCCTGTATTCCTGAAAGTTTTAAAGTAAGAGAGAACTTTCCCTGACTTTCCTTGTGTCTCATTGGCTAGAGCAGGGATGCACAAGTCTTAGTACCAGCCATTCACCATCTTTATACCCTGCTACACTTCTATCCCCAATGTTGTTGTTTTGAGCGCCATCGAGTAGGTTCCAACCCATAGTGACCTTGTATGTTGCCAAAGAGTGTCTGGTGAGCTTGAACCACCGACCTTGTGATTCAAACTGACTTGGCAGACGAACGCATTAGCCCTCAGTGCCACACCCGGACTCCTCTATCCCCATTACACATTATTAATTTACCATTTTTATTCGTGTTTCATCTCTCTCTTCCCCTGCTAGAGGGTCAGCTTCTGAGGCCAGAGGCATTGGGCTATTTGGTTCTTGAGTATATCCTAAGTTCTGAAACAGTGCCTGGCACATAGCAGGTGCTTAGTTAAGTACCTGAGGAATGAAAGAAGGTAGGATCACCCTTAGACATGTCACAGAGCTGAGGATCTAATCAGCTTCCCTCCAGGCACATGACCAAGCAAATATAGGGATGTGTGTTAAGTAGGCTGCAGAGGGTCAGGGGTGTAGTTCCCTAACTCTCTTGCTGCAGAGTCCAGGTACTGCTTCAGTCCCTTGCTTCCTCGGACCCAGGGGTAGTGAGGGCTCCTCACTGTTGCTGGTCCAGAGGTTGAAAGAGCCCATGGGGATTTCTCTTAACCTTGCCCACACCTCTTGTAGTCAGCCTTCACTAAGCTCAGGCCAAATTACCTACATTTGAGTGAACCAGCTGTTTTCCTTCTGAGACCCTCGACCTCTCATCTTCCCCATTGCCGTCCCTACTCCCTTGCCAAACTTCTCCCTCCTCCACTGAGTTATCAAAGTGCTCAGTGAAGGCCAGCCGAAATGGATGGCATAGAGGAAATATACACGCTAGCTGACTCTGCACCCCAAAGCCAAATGAGTCCACTTACTAGAAAATCATTCTGCGCTTTATGTTCTGTGCTTTATCCACGTGGTCTGCTCTTACAAATCCCATTTTACAGATGAGGAAACTGAGATGCAGAGAAGTCTATAGCTTGCCCATAGAGATGGTAAGTTGGACTCTAGAACACATGCTTTTAATTTCTCTTCCCCACTTCCTATTACACAGGATTTCTTCTGGCTCTGACCTGCTCCTCCGACCCCACAGCCACTTAAAGCCTAGAAAATCAGATGAACTTATTTCCTCTCCAGGAAGGTCCAGATTTCACCTTTTTCGCCTCATGCTTTGTTATTTACCATGTCTAATAGAGCAAAACACACTGAGTAAATGATCCACAAAGCTAGATTACATGAAGAAGAATGGGACATCAGGTTTGAAAGATGATTCATTAACAACCTGCAATATGCAAATGATACAGCATTGCTTACTGAAAGTGAAGAAGACTTAAAATACTTACTTATGAAGATCAAAGACCACAGCCTTCTGTATGGGTTGCAACTCAATGTAAAGAAAACAAAAAATTTCACAACTGGATCAATAAATAACATCGTGATAAAAAGAGAAAAGATTGAAGTTGTCAAAGACTTCGTTTTGCCTGGATCCACAATCAACACTTATAAAAGCAGCAATCAAGAAATTAAACAATGTAGTGCACTAGGCATATTTGCTGCACAAGACCTCTTTAAAGTGTTCAACAGCAAAGATGTCAGTTTGAGGACTAAGGTGTGCCTGACGCAAACCATAGAATTTTCAATCACTTAGTGGAAGTAGGACAATGAATAAAGAAGACTGTAGAATAATTGATACATTTGAGTTATGGTGCTGGAAGAGAATATTCAAAGTATCTTGAACTGCCAGAAGAAACAAACAAATCTGTCTTGAAAGATGATGTTCCTTACAAACCAGAATGGTGAGTGTTCATCTTTCATATTTCAGACATGGTGTCAGAAGGGACCAGTCCCTGGAGAAGGACATTTGTTGTTGTTGTTGTTGTTATTGTTAAGTGCGTTATACTTGGCAAAATGGAGGATCAGCAAAAAAAAAAAAGACACCCCCCCCCCCCAATGAGATGGGGTGGGCACCATGACAGCAACAATGGGCTCAAGCAGATCAATAATTATAAGGATGTCCCAGGGCCTGGTGGTGTTTCATTCTGTTGTATATAAGGGCTCTATGAATCGGAACCAACAGGACAGCATCTCACAATAGAGCAAGGGTTCAATATCATCGATTATCAGTAGAGGTTAGCCACACACACACTTTCTGTCTTCCAACTAAGCAAGAATCTACACTCTGGTATGCAGTAAAGTGAGTTAGGCACCCAGTATGTTGTTGTTGTTAGGTGTCATCAAATCGGTACCGACTCCTAACGACTCTATGCACAACAGAACAAAACACTGCCCGATTCTGAGTCAACCTCACAAGTGGTGCCATGCTTGAGCTCTTTGACGCTGCCTCTCTGCCAATCCATCTCACTGGGGGTCTTCCTCTTTTTCTCTGACCCTCCACATTACCAAACATGATATCTTTCTCCAGCGACTGCTCCTCATATGTCCAAAGTATGAGAGATGAAGTCTGGCCATCCTGGCCTCCAAGGAGCACTCTGGCTACACTTCTTCCAAAATGGATCTGTTGGTTCTTTTGGCAGCCATGGCACTTTCAGTATTCTCCACCAACACCACAACTCAAAAGTATCAATTATTCTACAGTCTTCCTTAGTCACTGTCCAGCTTTCACATGCATTTGAGGTTATTGAAAATACCATGGCTTGGGTCTGGCGTACCTTAGTCCTCAAGCTGACATCTTTGCTCTTCAAACTTTAAAAAGGTCTTGTGCAAAAGATTTGCCTAATGCAATACATCATTTGATTTCATGGCTGCTGCTTCCATGAGTGTTGATGGTTGATCCGAGAAGAATGAAGTCCTTGACGACTTCAATCTTTTCTCCATTGATAAAAATGTTGTTTATTGGTTGATCCAGGAGCAGGTCAACAACAATAATGGCACCCAACAAGAGCAAAGTGGCAATATCACCTTTCACCAGTTGAGGTCACACAGAGAAGAGCTGTGGGATGACATCAAGAACCTCATACAGGAAGGAAGCAAAAGATCATTAAAAAGACAGGAAAAAAAGAAAAGACCAAAGTGGATGTCAGAAGAAGAGACTCTGAAACTTGTTCTTGAGCGTATGTAGAACAGTTAAAGTGACTAGGAGAAATGATGAAGTAAAAGAACAGAGCATTTCAAAGGGCAACTTGAGAAAAGCAAAGTCAAACTTATAATAAAACGTGCAAAGAACTGGAGTTAGGAAGCTGAAAGGGAAGAATGTTCTCAACATTTCTCAAGTTGAAAGAACTAAAGAAAAATTTCAAACCTCAGGTTGCAATATTGAAGAATTCTA
>NW_006408643.1:3718802-3719975 GCF_000296735.1 Chrysochloris asiatica | reverse complement strand
CCAAAAAGAATTGGTCAGTTCATTTCAAGAGGTATTATAATGTGATCAACAACTGAAAACATTGAAAAGGAAGAAGTTCAAGCGCACTGAAGTCATTGGAGAAAAGGCTTCAGGAACTGCCGGGATACAAATCTCAAAATGTTTCAACAAACTGATGCAGCATTGGAGATGCTTTCTCATCTATGTCAAGAAATTTGGAAGACAGTTACCTGGGCAACCAATTGGAATGTGCCCATTCCAAAGAAAAGTAGAGTACCGGTGTGGCACTGTAGGGTAAGCGCTGGGCTGCTAACCACAAGGTCGGTGGTTCAAACCCACCAGCCGCTCTTTGGAAACCCTACACAGGGCCGCTATGAATCAGAACTGAAATCAGCATGAACTCGTATCTACATCACTCAACAGTAACAACCAAAAAAAAGGGTCCCAACGGAAGGCGGAAATCATCAGACAATAAATATCATTACTATCACAAGTAAGCAAAATTTTTCTGAAGATAAAACAAAAGCAGTTGCAGCAGTACATTGATAGGGAACTACCAGAAATTTAAGCTGGGTTCAGAAGAGGATATAGAACAAGGGATATCATTGTTGACATCAGGTTAAATTTGGCTGAAAGCAGAGAATACCAGAAAGATGTTTACCTGTGCTTTATGGACTACACAAAGCATTCAACTGTGTGGGTCATAACAAACTATAGATAACACTGCAAAGAATGAGTATTCCAGAACGCTTCATTATGTTCATGAGAAAGATGTACAAGTTAGAACCAACTCCACAGCGCCTAAACAAAATAGAGCAAAGCTGCAATATCGCCTTTCAACAGCAGAGGTCACACACACACACAAAGGGGGAAGAAATGTCTCCTCACCAACCTCTTTCCATCTTAGTCCTTTGTCCATGCTCCTCTATCCAGTGTACCCTTCACCCAGCTCACTTTGTCCCAACAAATTGGAGCAGAACTGGGGTAAGTTCTAAACTTCTCCGATCACTGGACTTTTCCAATCTCCCATCTCCTGCCGTCTGGGAAACAGCTCTGTTCTCATTTTCTTGCTCAACCCAGAACCTCGGTTTTCTCATCTGACAAATGGGAACCAAAGAGATAATGCCCAGTCCAATTAGAGAATGTGCTCATGACAAGTTGTTCTTAATCTTATTTTTTTAAGGGCTAAGAGTC
>NW_006408643.1:3716771-3718023 GCF_000296735.1 Chrysochloris asiatica | reverse complement strand
GAAAGCTGGACAGTGAATAAGGAAGATCGTAGAAGAATTGATGCTTTTGAGTTGTGGTGTTGGAGGAGAATACTGAAAGTGCCATGGATTGCCAAGAGAACCAATAGCTCCAATCTGGAAGAAGTGCAGCCAGAGTGCTCCTTGGAGGCCAAGATGGCCAGACTTTGTCTTTCATACTTCGGACATATTGTCAGGAGGGACCAGTCGCTGGAGAAGAATGCCATGCTGGGTAAGGTGGAGGGTCAGAGAAAAAGAGGAAGACCCCAGCGAGATGGATTGGCCAAGTGGCAGCATCGATGGACTCAAGTGTGGCAACAGTAGTGAGGTTGGCCGAGGACCCGGCAGTGTTTCGTTCTGCTGTGCATAAGGTCACTGTGGGTCGGTACCATCTCGATGTCACCTAACAACAACAACAACAACAAGAGTTCCATGGTGATAGTTGTTTTGACTTGCAAACCATTCACCAGCCCCTGCTCCAATGTCACCTCCTCAGGGAAGTCCTCGTGATTTTACTGTCTTAAATCCCCCCATCCCCCCATTCCCTATCACAGCCCGGTTGTTTCCCACTGATTTCTGAAACAGCCTTCTTTGTTTACTTACTTGCTTGGCAACTTTTGTCTTGTTTGTCTCCTCAGTGCTTAGAACTGTGTTTGGTATACAATTGTTGTTGTTGTTGATAAGTACCATTGAGTGGGTTCTAACTCATAGACACCCTACACAGGGTTTTCGAAGACCAGCTAGTGGTTTTGAACAGCCGACCTTGTGGTTTACAGTCTAGTGCTGATCCTGCAGTGCCACACTTGTAAGAGTTCAATAAATATTGGCTGATTTGGGTCATCAACTCCAAATGAGGACCCAAAGGTCATAGAGCCCATCGTTGTTTTGTGCCGATGAGTCAGCCTCAATGCATATTGGCCTAATGTATAATAGACAGAAACGTAGCACCATCTTGG
This sequence comes from Chrysochloris asiatica, assembly GCF_000296735.1. Taxonomy (NCBI): domain Eukaryota; kingdom Metazoa; phylum Chordata; class Mammalia; order Afrosoricida; family Chrysochloridae; genus Chrysochloris; species Chrysochloris asiatica. The sequence goes on along the minus strand of NW_006408643.1, from coordinate 3,717,070 downwards.
CGCTCCTCAGGATCGCTTGTGTGTTTGAGTGCATTGCTGCAGTTGTTGAGTTGATTCGTTTCAACGAGGGCTTCCCTCGTTTACTCTGACCCTCTACTTTACCAAAAAGAGATCTGGTGGCACAATGGTTAAATGCTCCGCTGAAAGGTCAGCAGTTCAAACTCGCCTAGTGGCTTCACAGGATAAAGACTTGGCGACCTGCTCCCATAAAGTTGCTTTTATTGCTGTGTGCCATCAAGCTGGTTCCAACTCACAGCAACTCTTCATAGTGTTGCTGAATCAAAAGAGACCTACAGAAG
>NW_006408643.1:3712825-3714440 GCF_000296735.1 Chrysochloris asiatica | reverse complement strand
GGAAGGAAGGAAGGAAGGAAGGAAGGAAGGAAGGACGGACGGACGAACCCTGGGACCATCAAGGGAGAAGAGCTGAGTGTGGGACCCTATCCAGAGAAGCAGGTACAGATGATGACGTGGAGAGATGGAGCAGCTGGGGACTCTAGACTCAAGGAGGGAGAGGGGCTGTGTGCTGGCAGCTGGGGGACAGGCTTTTAGGGTTTGATTGTTTGAATGGTTATATATTCCTGAGTGCTTCGGTGTACATCCAAAAAACCAGAGGGATTGGAAGCAAATGGTGTTGAACAATGAAGCATGGAGGGGATTGGAATCATTGCAATGAAACGAAATACGATAGGATGAGTGTAAAGCTGATGCTCTCCCATGTAAACTATCACTCAATAAATACAAACTTACTAAACAACAGCAACAAAAGATGTTTGTTGTTGTGTGCTGTTGAGTCAATTCTGACTTACAGAGACCCTGAAGGAAAGGACATAGTAGAATCCCTCAGACTGAGGCTATCATCTGTATGGAAACAGATCTTGCCTCAGAGGGACAGCTGGGTGGGCTCGAACCACCAGCCTTTCAGTTAACAGTTATGTGCTTAACCATGGCACCACCAGGCCTCCTTTTCAGCCTCTGGAAAGATTCTAGCTTAGAAAACCTAAGAGAGTATGGGCAGTCCTACTCTCTGTCCCACGGGGTCCCAATGAGTTGGAACTGTCTCTACAACATCATTATCACTACCAAGGATGAGCCGTCCACTGGGACCCAGTGAGACACCCAGTGGAGACACGAGGGTCAGTCAAAAACTAATGCTACTCAGGTTTCAGTTCATCCATGCATGGGTTTCTTCCAAACGAAACGTGGTTTGTGGATGGTTGCAAACAAATTCTCTTAGGAATACACGTATTTTAGCCTTGTTGTTGTTAAGTGCCATCAAGTCGATTCTGACCCATAGCAACCCTGTATAGGATTTCCAGGGAGCAGCTGGTGCACTTGAACCAGACCTTGCAGTTCAAACAACTTTGCAGTGTGATGCATTAACCCACAGCACCACCTTCAAAACAAAAGGTCCAATTAAAACAATAGCTTCTGGGGGGGATCTGGGCCAGTGAAATTCAATGCAGAGAGGTCATTTCAGAAGGTTGTCATGACTGTTTTTTCTAGAATTCCAAAGGGATCGTCTTTATAGATTTTTTTCAAAGGACACAGGTCTTATTCTAAAGAAGTTTTAGGAAAATTGAAAATGCTGTTGGTGAGGAAAAGACTAGGAGAGTTGCACAGAGGAATTGGTTGACAATGTACCTGCGCCTTCTTTGAGGGCAGTAAAGGGCTGTCCTACCAGAATTGCACTGAGAAACCCAGGACGCTACAGCCCTCATCTTGCCCCTTTAGACGCCTTCTGTTCCCCAAGTTCAAACAACACTTCAAATGAACACGACGTGAGTCCCTTGAGGAGGCCAAACTGCTGTTTCAATGAGATATGAATCAGAAGGCTTAGAGAGACAGAAACATTGCTGCACAAGGGTCTAGGTTTAGATGGAGGATATGTCAGAAACAATAGCTTCATACTGAGTTTCTATGATTTTTGACTTACCAAAATCTGCTGCACAAGACCTTTTTTTTTTTT
>NW_006408643.1:3706583-3712725 GCF_000296735.1 Chrysochloris asiatica | reverse complement strand
CCATATACAAAAATGAATTCAGCATGGATTAAAGACCTAAATGTGAATTCCAAAATTATGAAGATCATCAATGAAAAAAATAGGGACAAACGTGAGGGTACGAATGCAGGGCATAGACAGACTGTCACACATTTTGAAAAGTACACAAACATAGTGTTGCTGAGGTGCGGTTGGTGGGTTTGAACGACCAACTTTTCAGTGAACGGTCCAGTCCTTAGTCTATCACGCCATGCTAGGATTTCCCCAGAAAGATTACAGCCTAAGTAATCCTGTGGGTAGTTCTCTGTATCATGGAGTAACCGTAAGTCACAACCACTCAAGAACACTATCAACAAGAACTCCTTTACCAGACACGCCGGAGTCCTTTTGCAGACATTGGTCCTTCCTCACAGTGGCAGTGGGCTAAAGCTGATGGAGCACAGAAACCATGAGCCACAGACCCAGGGCTTTATTTTAGCTTGGGTCTGTCTGCTATCACTGGGTTTTTCCAAACTTGGGGAAAATCAGGGCTCAGAAACAAAGATGGGGAAGAGGAAAGGACCCCAAAACTGCGTTTCATGATTGACCCTAGAACAGGGCAGCACAAATGGCCCTGCAGGATATGCAGTGGACTTTAAACCACAAGGTCAGCAGTTCAAGCCTCCAGTTGATCCTCTGGAGAAAGATGAGGCTTTCTGTTCCTGTAAAGATGTATACCCTCGGAAATCCTAAAGCACTTCACAACAACAACAACAACACTAGGGGTTCTCAACGCCAGCACTGTTCACATTTAACCAGTTGCCTTTAACGTCAACTCATGGGATTCCCACGTATGTCAGAGGAGAGCTATGTACCACAGGGTTCTCCGTGCCTGGTTTTTCAGATGCAGATCACCAGGACTTTCTTCGGCGGTACATCTCAGTGGACTTAAGCCTTCAACCTTCCGGTCAGCAGCAGCCAACTGTGTTAACCCATCTACACCATCCAGAGACTGTTAGTGATTGTTGTTGTTAGGTGCCATCAAGTCAACTCTGACTCTTAAACAACATTACCTATAACAACATTTCAGGGTCCTGCACCATCTTATAATCGTAAGTAGCCTAAGTCTTTGTCAACTGTGGCAGCCACTGTGTCAACCCATGTCATTGAGCATCTGCATCCCTAGCCTCCATCCTCTAGATGCCAGTAGGATCCTCCCCTCCCCCCTAAGTCACCAAAAATGTCCCCAGACATGACCAAATCTTCCCTGTGGGGTAAAATTGCCTTTGGGCATCCCAGAAGGACTGTTTTCTCGCCCACCTCCCTGCCTTATATGGCCACTTTGCAGCTGGGCTGGGGGTGGAGAAGACAGCCCGCGGGTTCCAGGCTGGCCTGAGGCTGCCTCAGAGGAGGCCTGGCCCAGCCCTCCCAGCCCGCGCCCAGTCCCCACCAGACCCAGAGAAATTGGATTAACTCGTTGCCGCTTGCCAAAGCGATCCGTCAGGCCGCCTGAAGGACAGCGTATTGATTTCCACGTTGCGAAAAAATTAAATGATATCCCTTTTTGTTATTTAAAACGCTGTTTAAGCAATTCCGTAATGGAACAGCCCGGCCCGGCTCCAGGAAATCCCTGGTCGCTCGGGATTGGGTGGCGGCCGAGGAGCGGGACGCGGCCCTGTCTTCCTCCGGGTAATTAATGACCCCGGGAAAACAGCTCCATTTCAACAGCCACGCGCCCTCCCGTGATTTATTAAAGACATAACAATTATGAAAATCGCTGATTTATAATCAACCCGCCTGAGCCCTAATTGATTTCTGGGGCAAAATTTCGAAGGGGAGAAATTGACATCTTGAGGACAAGGCCAGCTCGGACTGAGGATGGGGAGGCAGGGGAGCCGAATTTGGCTCCGTTCTTTGTCATTCCAGGAGACGTTGGGCTTCTGGCCAGCTTTGTCCCACTGGAGGGAGGCTGCCCTTTCCAGACGACTGAAGGAGGGCGCCATATTGTTCAAGACTCTCCCAGAATACTCTGCGGCGGGAGGCCTCGTCATGGCGCCCAAGACAGTACAGTGGATGGAAGAGGGCTTATCCCAAATCATCAATCCACCCAAAGTCCCCTGCCAGAGTTGCCAGATTTGGCAAATAGAAACACAGAGCGTTCAGTTAAATCTGAGCTTTAGGAAAACAATTTTTTTTTAAACTTTTTTGTAGTAAAATAAAACATTTTCTCATTTTAATTACTTTACATGTACAGTTCAGTGACATTAATTACCTTCACCATGTTGTACAACCATCACTACTATCTTTTTTCACATCACCTCAAAAACTTTGTCCCCCTAAGGCAGTCTCTTCCTTTGAGGGTACCATTCCATTATATGTTGTTGTTGTTGTTAAGTACAGTGGAGTCGGTTCCGACTCATAGTGACCCTGAACAGGGTTTCCAAGGTTGTAAATCTTTACGGGACTAGAACGCCTCATCTTTCTCCCGTGGAACCACTGGTAGTTTCGAACTGCCGACCTTGAGGTTAGGAACCGATTCATACCCACGATATTTTGTTTGCCTGTTGGCCAGTTGATAGACACTTACGTTGTTTCCACTTTTTGGCTAAATTCACCTTTTGGTGAAGAGGGCTACCATGAATATTGGTATACACAATTTTGTTTGAATATCTGCCTTTAAATCTTAAGGGTATTACGTATTTAAATCTTAGAGGTATTTCTAACAACAAATAAATGTTTAGGAAAGCCTGTTGCAGACAGTAGCTGGGACATTGGCTGTTATTCTGGGTCAATTTCAACTCAGAATCACCCCTTGTGACAGAGTAGAACTGCCCCATAGGGCTTTCCAAGCTGGTATCCTTACAAGAGCAGATTCCCAGATTTTTCTCCCAAGGAGCCACAGGGTGGGTTTGAAACACTGACCTTTCCATCAGCAGTCAAGTACTCAAGTGTTGGACCACCAGGATTCCTTTATTTGAGGTATATTTACATGAAACCTCCATTAGTTGCTTACCTGAAATTCAGATTTAACTAGACATTCTGTGTTTCATCTGACAATTCTACCCTGACATCCATCTCAGCCAGCCCCACAAAGGGGAAGCAGACACCCATTCAACTGATGAGGAAATTGAGGCCAAGAGGATGCCCACTGCCTGCCCAAGGTCATACAGAAGTCCAGTCAAGATTCAAGCCCAACCCTGAAATGCCATTCTGCCAAAGGCTTCCCTTTCCAAGGGGAGGTTCAACAGCTCCTCTCTCTATTCAGAAGGAGGTTGGAGTGGTAACCGGATCGTGTGGCAGACATGTTGTTTGTGGTTTGGCCATCGAGTAGGTTCTAACAGCTACCCTATGTAGGGTTCCCAAGGAGCTGCTGGTAGGTTCGAACCACTAACTTTGTTGTTAGCAGTCCGGACCAACATGGGTTCAAATTATCTTTGTTTGATCTTACAATTGTTGTGCGACCTTGAAAATGGTCTTTGGCTCTCTAGGCCTTGGTCTCCAGCTGTGTCAAATGGGCACAATCATGACACCTACCTTCACAGGGTGTTCAGGTGAGAAATGATGCATGGAAGGGGTTACTTGGTAGAGAGATACAGAAACAGAGACAGAAGAGAGAGACAGAGGCAGAGAGAGACAGAGGCAGAGAGACATACACAAAAAGAAACACAGAGAGGGTAAGAGTAAGAAAGACACAGAACTATGATTCCGTTTCTTTCTTGCGAGGCAGAGCGCCCAGGGTTGGGCCTGAAAGCCACGCCCCATTGGGTAGGCGTTGAGGCGGCAGTGAGAAGGCGCAAGGTTTCTGGAAGGAGGGACCCGGCGGGAGACAGCCGGCAGGCCCCGCAGCCCCCCGCACCCAGCCCCCATGACGGCCCCGCTGTGCAATTTTAAGTATCGTTAAAGATAAAATAATTTTCCCCCTCTGCGCCGCGTGATTGACGCGGTAATGGGCCCCTCCGACAGAGAGAAGGTCAGGCTAGAATGTAATCAGTTTTTTCCAGAGCGATGCATAAACATGATGGTGCGGGCGACTGGGGAAGGGGGAGGACGCACAACTGTCCCCAAACTCTGGGAGCTCTCAGCTGCAGGGCATAGCAACACCGCAGGGACAGAGGAGGCCTGGTAGTCTTCCTGGAGGAGGCATGGCTGCAGCTGGAATAATAAGGAACAGGCGGTCAGCCCTGGGAGATTGCCGATGCAAAGGCCTAGAGGTTGGAACGGTCACTTTTTATGAGTTTCCCAGTTCCCAACCAATCCTATGCCCCAGGGCACAGATCTCACATTCTTCCCAGCTTCAGACCTTCCAAGCTCCCACTTACCTCTCCACCAAAGGAGTTCAAATCCTGGCTCTCTCTCTTAATCATGTGATTTTGGGTCCGTCACCTCCTGGTGAAACTCAGTCTTCTCATCTGTAAAATGGACAAGAAGCAAGTAAGAACTCAGAAAGGAATGCTTTGGGCTGCAAGGAACAGAAAACTCCCAGTACACATTAAGATCTTGACTTAAAAGATGCTTTTCCAAGAGTCTCTGTTTTAAAATCAGTACCAGTTACCAAGTCAATTCCAATGCATGGTCACCCCATGTGTATCAGAGTAGAACTGCTCCATAGGGTAGTCTTGAATCCACCCAGAGGAACCTTGGAGAAAAGGGCTGGGAATCTGCCCTTCAAGTCTGGAGGGTCACAGACTTGGAAACTATAGAGTAGGTAGGTCTCCTCTGTTGCTTGGTTTTGCCATGAGCTGGAGTTGATTGAACTGCAACAACAACAACAATAAGTTATTATTATTGGTAACATTCACCCAGGCTTCTGGAGAGGGTGCTATGAATGATAGCGCACTGAAGCACAGAGCTTGAAGGACATTCCAAGGTCATGGACCAGGGGGCAGAGCCAGAACTTGACCCATAATCCCCCTAGCTCTAGACCATTGGCTTCCAGAAAGCCTAGAGACTGCAGAGGACTCGGTTCTGGAGGTGCCAGGGGCTCAATGCTTCATCTTCCCCAGAGAGGCTGGGACGATGGCAGTTGAAGGAAACCAAGCCAAGTGCTGAGTCTGCAATGTGACTTTTCTCCGCAAAGCCACCAGACATGCGGCCCTTGCAGGTGATCAATCTCGTCTCGTCCCTGGCGCTGCCACCCTCCCATCCCCGTTCATCCCTCTCCCGCTCTCGGTCCAGCTTCCTGGTACAAAGTAGAGTACGAGAGACCTCGCAAAACATGCTGAAAGTGGGTCATGGTGGAGGCATCATACGAGGGTTCTCAGGGGAGGATAAATAGTCAGCCAGGTCCAACACTTCTTGAAGGGGTTCACTAGCTGGACAGAGGGAGAATGGCCCGGGTCCGTAACCCAGCTCCTCCTCTGAACCTTGCAAATGAATCTTGGTGAGCCTCAGTACCCACATCTGCAAAATGGGTTTGAGAAATCCGATCTACGTCATAGCTGACATGAGTTAGGTAAACCTTGATAAATACTGTCTTAAGTTCCCTACTACTGCTATGACAGAAACACCACAAGTGCATGGCTTTGACAAACAGAACTTTATTTTCTCCCCGTGGAGGAGTCCGACCCCATGCTCAGCAGAACAAAACCCTACCCAGTCCTGCACCATCCGCACAACCATTGCCAGATTTGAGTCCACTGATGCTGTCATGGTGCCAACCCATCTCACAGAGGGTCTTCCTATCTTTTTCTGGCCCTCTACTTTACTAAGCGTGATGTCTTTCTCCAGGGACTGGTCCCTCCTGATAACATGTTCCAAGTACATAAGATGAAATATCACCATCTTTGCTTCTAAAGATCATGCTGCACTTCTTCCGAGACAGATTTGTTTGTCTGGCAGAACGTGCTATATTCAATATTCTTTACCAACACCGTAATTCTAAGGCATCATCTCTTCCCTCTTCCTTAGTTAGTGTTCAGCTTTCACATGTGTATGCTGTTGTTAAATGCCGTCAAGTGGATTCCGACACAAAGTGATCCTGTATAGGTTTTCCAAGGAGCAGCTGGTGTGTTTGAACCGCCGACTTTGCAGTTCAAACGGCTTTGCAATCTGGTGCATTAACCCACAGCGCCACACCAGGACTCCACATGTGTATGTTGTTGTTGTTGTTAAGTGCCGTCGAGTCGGTTCCGACCCATAGCGACCCTGTACAGGGTTTCCGAGGGTGTAAATCCTTACGGGAGTA
>NW_006408643.1:3692509-3702063 GCF_000296735.1 Chrysochloris asiatica | reverse complement strand
GTCAGGAGGGACCAGTCGCTGGAGAAGGATATCATGTTTGGTAAGGTGGAGGGTCAGAGAAAAAGAGGAAGACCTCCAACAAGATGGATTGGCCAGGTGGCAGCATCGATGGACTCAAGTGTGGCAACAGTAGTGAGGTTGACCCAGGATCGGGCATTGTTTCATTCTGCTGTGCATAAGGTCTCTATGAGTCGGTACTGACTTGATGGCACCTAACAACAACAACAACATAAGCATATGGGTGCTACTCTTAACTCCCATTTTACAGAAGGGGAAACTGAGGCTAGTGCATTTGCCTACTTCCTCACAGTCAAGTTCTGAGACTGGAATTTCAGGTTGGTACCAGGAGGTCAGGATGGCCAAACTTCGTCTCTCATACTTGGGACATATTGTCGGGAGAGACCGGTTGCTGGAGAAGGATACCATGTTTGATAAGGTGGAGGGTCAGAGAAAAAGAGGAAGACCTCCAGCCAGATGGATTGGCAAAGGGGAAGCATCAGTGGGCTGAAGCGTGGCAACAATTGTGAGGTTGGCCCAGGATCAGGCAGTGTTTCGTTCTATTGTACATAGGGTTGCTATGAGTCAGTATTGACTCGATGGCACCTAACAACAACAATATACAGGAACTCTAGTTCTGCCCATAATCACTCTACTGGCAGGACCTACCCCATCCCTAAAGCTGCTTACTTCAGCCATTTTCATCCTTCACACCCATCCCCGGGTGTGAGGGTCTCTGCACCTCCCACACTCCTTCAGCAGCCCCTGGCTTTCCAGCCTCCAGGACCAGCCAAGATGCTTCTCCAATTGGCGATGGTGTGAACGGTAACTGGTTTTGCAAACAGTTGGTGCACTTGGTGCTAAACAAAAGGTTGGTTGTTCAGGTCCACCCAGGGACACCTCGAAAGAAAGTCCTGGAGACCTGTTTGTGGAAAAGCAGCCATTGACACCCCTATAGAGCTCGGTTCTACTCTGACACATTTGGGTTGCCGTGCGTTGGAATCAACTCGACTGGCAACTGGTCTTATTCCATCATTAGATCCTGCCTGAGTCGTGTGGGTCCTAACCCTAATCAGCCCTGAATAATCGAGAGAGCCAAGTAGACACAGAGACAAGTACATAGAGGAAAGACAGACATCAAGGAACTCCGAGTTATACCCTGTTAATCACCAACAAGAAAAGCCCTTCCCATGAAGCCATGGCCTGAACTTGAACTTCTAGATTCCTGAGATGGGAGACAATTAATTTCTATTCTCTTAAGACACCCACTGTGGGTCTTCTTTTGTTGTAGCAAAAAAGTCCCCAACCAAAAGCCAACCTCATTGTGACCCTGTATAGGTTTCCAAGGAGTAGGTAGTGGGTTTGAACCTTTGACCTTGCAGTTAACAACCCAGTGCTTATCTTACAATGCCACACCAGGTCTCCCCTGCAGGTGAAAATGATATACATTTATGATCTCATGATTTCTGAGGGTCAGGGTTCGGAGCTCAGTTTAGCTACTCCTCTGTGTCAGGATTCCACACCAGACTGCAATCAAAGTCAAGGTCATCTCATGGTTCAGATGAAACAGGAGCTGCTTCCAAGTTCAAGAGGCCCCACAGACTCTCTTGGACCCCAAACTACCTAGGAAACAACCCTGAACTTCTCTTCCAGAAGATGAGAGACCATGTGGAAGAAAGCCCACGTGTCCTAGTCACCTTGCTTGCCCCTCTGTGGGGACATAAATTACTTATATGGCTCTTCTAGCCATACCTCTCATCAAAGAACTGGGTGGAACCACACAAATAGGATGTTTGGAACGCTTGCATCCCACTAGGTATAAAACGAGCCCTCTCAGAAGCAGGAATGGAGAAATGTTCACTACCATCAAGTAAAAAGAGCCGGAGTAGAGTGTGTCCTTTGGACCCCAAGATCCCTGAACAGTGAACCTCCTTGGTCCAGTAGACAAACAGCTGTAAGAAGTGGTGGAGTGAGAAGCAGCGACAGACAGACACAACAGAACCAAGAGCACAAGACAGAGTTGTAGGTTTCCCAGCCCAGGGAGGGAGTAAAATTGACACCTTCTAGCAGAGTAGATTGCCTTCAGGCACTTAAAGGGAAGCTGAGTTTGCTGAGACACAGAGCTGAGTGCCTTCTGGCTAAGACTTAAGGCTGAGTGGAGTGCCCTTTGGGCATTTAACAGTAGTGCTAAAGGAACTTTACCAGCGGTTCCGCGGGAGAAAGATGAGGCAGTCTGCTCCTGTAAAGATTTATAGCCTCAGAAACCCTGTGTAGGGTCGCTATGAGTCGGAGACAACAACAACAACAAAGGAACTTTGTAACACTTGCAGGGCAGAAGTCAAGGGACCATGTGGTTGAGAGACCAAGACCAGAGAGAGCTGTGCCTCTGGGCACAGTTGAGAAGATACACTCATGACCAGAAGGATTGTATCCTGAGCATTTCTGATCCTGAATTGTACCCTTTTAATGTACCCTATAAACCCCATCATTGTGAATCTTGTCTGTGAACTCTGTGTGGCTCTCAAAACAAAGTATTAAGTCTAGCAGAGAAGTAGAGAGCCCCATCTATCTATGGGTGGGACGTTGGTGTCAGAAATGATAAAGACATTTTTGGAGGGTAGAGGTATGTCTGACCTCCATCTCATAGGAATCAGCCTTGGGCTGATGTTGAATTTGAGTATCTTTCCCCCTTGTGAAATCAGAGATCTGACATGGCCCCCTCATCCTTTCTACAGCCCCAAACAAAAAGAGAGAGTCTGCGTAACCCAGAGTGGACAGCAGAGAGTGACATAAACCCAACTGCAACCAGATTTATCCCAGCTACCATTATTGAACATTTTGATCAAGGACTCAATAAATGAATTGTGATCAAAAGGGGTGAAATTGTGAAACAGAATTTTCATTTTGTGCAGAATCCAGACATACTGGACCTATGGAAATTGGAGGAACCATAAACTGAAATTATCTCCTGAAGTTGTCTTTAAACAACCGTTTAGCTGAACTAGTAAAGAATAATCTCCAAGAGTATTGGAGAACTTTTCCAGAATTATCTCTCGGAGAACACATGTTCAACCATAGCTCTAGAGCATAGATGAGATGGCATACATCAATGGCAGTGAAACAGTGTGGGAAAGAGACAGCAAGAACCATGACATACTCTGAGGAATATTGCCAGTTTCATTTAACTATACCCATAGAAACCAAGGGATGTTTTCTACTATGTACATTTTTAACCAAAATTAAAATAAATAAACATAACAAAGAATCATCCAGCTAATCAGTTGACCTGCAAACTAAAATGTTTAGTACTTCAAGCACAGACGGAACTAGGGGATGGTTTGCTATGTCCATGAAGTCCCTGGGAGGGAGATGGTTGGTGGTTCAAAGCCATCAATTGGTGGCATGGAAAAATGGCCTGGTGATTCGGCTTCCACAAAGATTAAGAAATCCTGTGATGCTCAATTCTACTGTGTCACACTTGGGACCGCAGTGAGTCAGCATTCTATTTTGTTTTGTTCGGTACAAAGCGTTAGTTAATTAATAGAATTACCATCCGCATGCCCACCACCATTCCACCAGAACAATGGTCACCCACTTCTTTTAAGTAGGAATAAAGCTAAGAGTAATTCATCCAATTGACTCTCCCTGAATAAAGAAGTTCTGATCCAAGGAATTTAGCTGTCTGCGTTCTACAAAGGAAAGGTGGGTTGGCAACTGCTCCTGATTAAAAAATGTTCAGTTCTACCTCAATACCCTCCTTCACCATCCACCCTCTCAGGGGGACTCAGAAGCAAAGGGGGAGCGCAGCCAAGCTTATGGCTGCCACACATGGACCCCTTCCTGCCATCCTAGATGCAGCTGTTTGTAGAGCAGTTACAGAGGATCTTGCCAACATCCAAGACCCTCTCAACACTGACACAAGGAGACCCCACGTGCATCAGAGGAGAGCCATTGTGCTCCTATGTTTTCATTGGTTGACTTTTCAGAAGTAGATAACCAGACCTTTCTTCCAAGGTACCTCTAACCTCAAATCTTTTGCTTAGCAACCAAGCACACTGACTGCATCCACCGGACACTAACCAGTTGCTCTGAGTCAATGCTGACTCCTGGTGACCCCACTGGTGTAGAACTGTGCTCCATGGGGTTTTCGGTGGCTGGTTTGGTGGGGATTGGGGTGGGGAAGTGGGGATGGGTTAAGATTGCCGGGCCTTTGTTGCAAGGTGCTTTGATTGGTCTCAAACCTCCAACCTTTCTATTAGCAGCCAAATGTACTAATCATTTACACTCCCCCTCGGACTCCTTGGACGCAGAATCTCATCGAAACATCTCCAAGATACAATGTTCAGATCAAAAATCAAAAGTCCAGAAAAATATTTAGGAGGCTACCTTTGTCAATAAAGAAAGATCAGGATAAATAAAATTGCATATTTAAAAAAACCCAAACCAGTTGCCACCAAGTTGATTCCAACTCAAGTATTACAGTGTAGAATGCTGTTCCATAGGATTTTCAATGACTGAAATCTTTCCTAAATAGATTGCCAGGACTTTCTTCTGAAGCACCTCTGGGTGAACTCAAACCATCAACATTTCACTTAATATCTGAGCACTTTACTGTCTGCATCACCCAGGGACTCGATTGTTGTTGTTAGGTGCCACCAAGTTGGTTCTGACTCATTGCAACCCTGTGCACAACAGAACAAAACACTGCCCAGTCCTGTGTCAACCTCACAATCATTGTTAAGCTTGACCCCATTGTGGCTGCCACTGTGCCCATCCATCTTGTTGGGGGACTTCCTCTTGTTCAATGACCCTCAACTTGGAACTCTGCAGCACTGATACTATGATTAACCGTGTTTTACAGACGAAGAAATGGAGACTCTAGATATCCACGTTCCTTTCTCTTCCTTTTCACTTTTTGTTGTTGTTGAGCTTATTCCCAGCAGAACACACACCAATTCAACACTTTCTCCATGAAAAATCCAGTGACATTCTTCGAGATGTGCAACCATTCTCACTCTCCTTTTCTGAATTGTTCCTCCCGATTAACTCACTGCCCCCTAAGGTTCCTAATCTTTACAGTTGCTGCTAACAATTTGTTCCCAGAGAGAGAGTTCTTAAAAGAACACAGTGCTTTAGGCTGACACACTTTACTAGCGAAGCTAAACTGTTGTTTGATTTAAAGAAGACTTCAGGGGATATTTTTAGTTTCCAGTTCAAAAATTTTCTCAGGACAATAGTTTCAGGGGTTCATCCAACCTCAGGGATTCCAGAAAGTCTGGATTCCATAAGAATTTGAAATTCTGTTCTGCAATTTCCCCCTTTTAACCATGGTGCTTCTATAGAATCTTTGATTAAAATGTTCAGTATTGATAGCCGGGCACCATCCACTTCTTCTGGTCTCATGGCAGAGACAGCTGTTCATGGAGACAATTAGCCACTCAGTCCCTTTCTCCTTCTATCCTTGACTCTCCTTCTTCCTCTGTTGAATAGAAACCAATTGTTCTAATCTTACGGAAATGGTAACTTGGTTGCAATCCTATTGCAGGCTGATCACCTGATCTTTCTCCCGAGGTACAGCTGGGTAGTTCAATTAGCAGGTGAACACAATCCATAGAAACAAAAACACCCTATGGAACTCAGCTGTCTTCTGACACACAGGGGTTTGGCATGAGGCAGAATTCACTCAATAGCAACTGGCTAGTTTGGGGGAGGGGGGCTTTTGGGGGGTAGTGTCTAGTCTCATTTTGTGTTTACCATACATCAGCCCCTCACAACCAGCCCTGAAGGATCAGGGGCCAGTGTAGAGACACTGAGAATCAGAGAGGGTAGGCAGCTCTCCAGAGCCACACAGCAATGAGAAGACATAGCCAGAACTTAAGCTTTCTCCACAACCCCTAACTTGGCTGCATGAATAAGACAGCCCCAAATCCCTCTCCCGGGAGCACCGATTTTGCTGAAACTCCTGGCAGGAAGGCAAATGGGAAGGATGTGTTTCCTCTCATTGCTGGAGCCCTGGGAATCTCTCCCGGGGGAGAGGCACCGGCCTAGGACGTTCCTGTTAAGTCTCTGATCACAAGATTAGGTGATTTCATTACTGTTGGCACAACTCCCGGGACGGTTTACTTTCAGATAATCAGCTATGATACAGGACACGAGGTTGAAGTCATCGCAGGGCCCCACGGTGGGAGCCAGAACATGACTCAGAGATCTAGTCATCTCTGGCCATGGTGTATACAGAGGGGCTCAGGAGACAGAGAAGAGGGCAGGGAAGATATTACCCATAATAATGGATGGATGGCTCAGGTGTGGCATGGGACTGGGTAACTGCAGGTTGGATCTCCAACCATTTGCTCTTGGAAACCCCATACAGAGTCATTATGAGTCAGAATAGACTCACTAACTGACGGGACTTCAACAACAGTGACGGAGTCATGGTACCTTCTGACTCAGGCCCATCCCTCCTCCGCCCACAGTTCTCCAGGGTCCCCATCTCCTTCAGGTCAAAACCTGAGTCGTCTTTGCAGCCCACAGGGTCCTGCACACCCTTCCCCGCCCCCTCCCGCCCCCACCCCACTTGCTGACTCCACTCCAGCCACACAGGCCTCCTGACTGTTTCTCCAACTCGCCAGGTCTGTTCCTGCCCCAGGGTCTTTGCACGAGCTGTGCCCTCTGCCTGGAACATCCTTCCTCTAGATATCTACCTCATGACTCCCCACCTTGCTCACTCCACCCCAGTCCCTGGCACTTAAGCATTGCTTTAAAAATCATGAAAGGACTCAATACAGAATAAATGAGGACATTGACCACATCTGAGATTTATAAAGAATTTCTAGCTCACGGCTTCTACTTGGATTTCTCCCTGGATGAAGAACTCATTACCTCCCAATGGCTCCTGCCCATCTCCCGACTGTTCAGACCATTAGCCAAGTTTCTCCCTAGCGGAGGAGTCTTGCTCCCGATGTAGTGTGGGTGTGGTGGGAGAAGGGGGGCTCGGGTTGTGGAATGAAGTCACAAGGGGAGCTCTGTGGGATCCTACAGCAGCTGCTGTTTTGGATAAATTGAAAACCTCACTGAGGTCATGGGGGTGGGGGTTGGGAGGAAGTTTCGTCTTAGTGTCTCTGCCTTTGACTTTGTCTGTCTGCCTCTGGCTTTTTCTCTGACTCTCTGACCTTCTCTCTGGCTCTCTTCTTTTTGTCTCTCTGTCTCTGTGTCTCCTTGCTGTTTAAAGTCACATGGATATGATAGCAGTTTCTTGGCCCCGGCAGAAAATTACCAGCCACCCCAGCAGCAGTATAATTGAATCGGCAGGCGGCCGGGATTGAATCAAGTGAGGGGTGGAGGGAGGCTGAGACCTCATTCCAGGCTAAATGTGGGGCCCTCACTGGGGGGATGTGGGCAGCAGGAATGCAGGCAAGGGGAGAAAGGGGCATGGTCACCCTCCCCAGACAGTCTGAACCAGCAGACCATCTGCACCCTCTGTATACACAAGGTCTACTGAGTCAAGCGTGGCAGTGGTAATGAGGTTGGCCCAGGATCGGACATTGTTTCATTCTGCTGTGAATGAGGTCGCTATGGGTCGGTTCTGACTCGATGGCACCTGACAACAACAACAACACTGAGTCCTTGGGACCTCGGGGCAAGGTGGCGCTGGAGGTCTTCATGTGGCCCACTGCCAAGGGCAGATCCACCTATCAAAATGAGGGTCACCAATCACCCATTCACCCATCCATCCAACACCCGCCTTTCCATCCTTCTGTCTTCCATCCACCCATTTCTTCAAGTATCCATCCCTCCTCCCATCTATACCCATCCCTCTAACTGCCCCCTCACCCTTTCACCAGCCCATAGAGTCAACTACCCATTTCCACTAAAACCCCATCCACAAGCCCACCCATACATCCATTCACTTTCCTGCCCCCCCAACCCCCATCCACCCACCCACCTCTCACCCCATGGTCTTATTCACTCATTCAGTCTCTCATCACCTGTCCACCCTCCTTCCCACCATGGCCCCAAACATGCATATAATCCACTCTCAGCCATCCACTCACACACCAGCTACCTGCCCAACTATCCTCCCATCTCCCACTCCTCCATCCCCACCCACTCAAACTTACAACCACCCAACCGCTTATCTTCCTGTCCCCCAATCCCACCCCCACCCACCATGCTTCCACCCATGCCCCCATCTACTCACCCACCCCACCTCCCATTCCCTGGTCCACTCACCCACCCCCTCCCCTATGGATCCTCACTCCCACCCATGTGTTAATTAGATTGTTTCTGCTCTGAGTGTTGGAGATACAATGATGAAAACCACAGCCGAGGTCCCTGCTCACTTGGGGCTTCCTGTCTAGTCAGGAAGATAGATGTTAAAGGAACAAACATCGAATGCCATTACTCCAATCGTGCAACTCCCATAGGAAACTCTTGGGCTGCTCTGAGCTATCTCATTGGCCCTGAGGCTTAAGTCCCAGGAGGACTCTAAGAGGGAAGGGTGTGAGAGCCAGAGGGAATAGAATGTTCAAAGAAGAGACAGATGTCCAATTGGTGTTAGACTCAAGGGCAAGGCTGATGGAGCTGCTTCTGGGGAGAGAAACTTGGATAAGAAGTGGGTTTAGGGGGAAGTTGCTGCCCTAGTTTGGGAGCTGCTGAGTCTCAGGGGCCTGGGCAATGTCCAGGGGAGAGTCAAACCTCCTAGTCCAGGTTACCATCCATGACCTCTGGACCCTTTCCTCAGGCCTGAGAGTTGCAGAGACCCCAGACACAATCTGGGGACCCTGACCACAGTCGACTTTCTGATCTCAGCCCTACCTGTTCACTGGGGCTCCCTGGACAGCCAACCCAACTCACCCCCTCTCCACTCAGAACAGCCTCCATCTTCTCAGCTGTGAAATGGGAAAACACCACCCAAGGCAGGAGACTCTGGGGAAGGGTCAATGCCAAAATGACCACAGTGAGATGCTTTCATGTCGTGGCCTCCTGGTCCTTGCATCATCTATCCATCCACCCACCTATTCATCCATCCATGTATCCATCCATCCACCCAACCAACCATCTATTCATCCATCTATTTACCCAGCCAGCCCTCCATCCATGCAACCAACTAGCCATCCATCCATCAATCTAACCAACATCCCTCTCTCCATCTATCCAACCACCTATTCATCCATCCATTCACCTAGTCATCCATCCATCCATCCATCCATCCATCCATCCATCCATCCATCCATATATCCAGCCAGCCCTCCATCCATGCAGCCAGCCATCCAACCATCCAACCTTCTTCCATGCATCCAACTACCTATTCATCCAACCAACCATCCATTTATCCATCCAACTCTTCATTCATCCATTTACCTATTCATCCATCTATCCATCCAACCATCTAAAGAAGGGCACAGAATTCTTTGGGGAAGGGTTAAAGAGATGAAAACACCACCTTTAGAAGTGTATACACCTAAATGAGGTACAATGCTATAAGTGATAGGATAATATCCATGCGCCTACAGGGAAGCCCAGTTAATACCACTATTATTCAAATTTATGCACCAACC
>NW_006408643.1:3691186-3692409 GCF_000296735.1 Chrysochloris asiatica | reverse complement strand
GTGGCTCGACAACTGTCTTCCCGCATCTCTGCTTGCTTGCTTGTTTAATCCCTTTTCTGTCTCAAAAGAGACTAACTCTAGACACACCCTACACTAATCCTGTCTCATTGCTATAACAAAGCCAGCCTATTTGCAAATGGAATTATAATCAAGATATCTTGGTGATGTTGGTTGTATGTTGTCCACTCAGTTCCAACTTATAGCAACCAAGCCTGTATATGGTTTCTGATGCTTCAAGTCTTTGTGGAAGCAGAAAGCCTCTTCTTTCTCCCATGGAGCAACTGGTAGATTCAAATTTCTGACCCTGCCGTTAGCAGCCCAGTTTCTAATCCACTGTGTTATGAGGGCTCCTTTCACAGATATGTTGTTGTTGTTGTTGTTAAGTACCGTGGAGTCGGCTCCAACTTATAGTGACCCTGCACAGGGTTTCCGAGGCTGTAAATCTTTACCGGAGCGAAACACCTCATCTTTCTCCTGCGGAACAGCTGGTAGTTTCGAACGGCTGACCTTGAGGCTGGCAGCCCGACTTGTAACCACTGCGCTACCAGAGCTCCTTTTCACAGATATAGAGGTTAGGATTTACAACACATTTAGGGGGAACACAACTCAATCTCTCACAAGCATTTTGAAGCTTGTTGGTGTAGACAGGTCTCATAGGACATGTCCAAGTAGCCCCGGAAGGCTTCCTGGGAGAAGCGGTCGTTGCATTGACCCTTGTTGCTGTTAGGTACCATTGAACTGAGACTCAATTCATAGGTACACCGTGTCATCCTTACAGGTACAGATCTCCAGGCCTTTCTTCCAAGTCGCCTCTGGGTGGGTTTGAACCACCAACCTTTCATTGGGTAGCAAGCACTTTGCTATTGTGTCATCTGGGTTCCTTGAGTTGGACCTTATAGGATCCTTCAAAGATGCAGAGAATTTGGAGAGTCTGGGGGTGGGAGGGCTTAGTGGGAGGCCGGGCATTTTAAAGGAGAGAGGGTGAGGTACCCAAGGGGCTAGGAGGAGGTGGGGCTATGCCAGAAGGAAGAGCTGGGATTTATAAAAAGTTCCTCAGCAGAAGGAGGAGAAATGGACACAGCTATGCCTTTAGGAAAAGGAGCTCTGGTAGCGTAGTGGTTACGAATCGGGCTGCAAACCACAAGGTCAGCAGTTCGAAACTACCAGCTGCTCCGCGGGAGAAAGATGAGGCTTTCTGCTCCCGTAAAGATTTACAGCCTTGG
>NW_006408643.1:3684975-3689967 GCF_000296735.1 Chrysochloris asiatica | reverse complement strand
TGTTCTTCCCTTTTGGTTTTCTAACTCTAAATCTTTGCATATTTTATTATAGTATTTGGCTTTATCTTCTCGAGCTGATCTTTGAAATTTCCTGTTTTATGGTGAGAACCATAAAACATGTTAAACCAGAGCAAGGGGAAAGACATGATCAGGAGCGTTACCTTTTAGCTGGGGTAGTGAAGGAAGGCTTCACTGAGTAGGTGACATGTAAGCTGAGATGATGCCAAGAGGTCTGAGGAAATCATTCTTAGCAGAGGGAACAGTATATGTAAGGGTCCTGAGGTGGAGCCAACTTTAACATTTTAAGAATCAGTAGATGGATGAATGGGAGCATGGGTGAGAGATGGGTGGGTAATTGGGAGATAGGGGGACGGAAGATTGGAGGATGGATGGGTGGGTAGATGAGTGGATGGGTGGGGCTGGGAGTGGGAAGGGATAGCAAATGGGAGGGTGGGGAAATAAATGATTGGATTGGTGAGTGTGTGAGGGAATCTTTAGATGGGAGGATGGGTGGATGGTGGGTGTGTGAGTGGCTAGGTGGGAGGACAGGGGGATGTGAGGTGGGAAGACAGGGAGATGGGAAGATGGAATGGATGTATGGGTGGATAATGTGTGGTGGGTGGTTAGGTGGGAGGATGGGAGATGGGAGGAGGGAAGGATAGGTGAGTGGATGGATGGGTCAGTGGGTGGTATGTAGGTGAGTAGTCAGATGGGAGGACAGAGGGATGAGGAGATGGATGGATGGGTCAGTGGGTGGGTGGGAAACCCTATACAGGGCAGTCCACTCTTCCTATAAGGTCACTGTGGATCAGAATCAACTCAACAACACCCAACAACAACAACAACAGAACCAACAAATGAATGAATGAATGGACCAGCACAATTTCCAACAGAAAGACCAGATGAGGGAGCAACCAGCATCTCTAACCACTTCTAGAAGCCTCTATCAGGGTCAGAGCTGAGAGGCCTGGGGTCAGGGCCTCTCTTGATTACTGAGATTGTAATTAACTCTGAGCTGAGAGGGCCACCCCGCTCGGAGGATTATAGATAAGTTTGCAGCCAAGTGTTTGAGCTGTGGCTCTATGGGGTGGGCAGTGGTTCCTCTCCCCTATCACAGCCCCCACCCCAGCCGACCAGGGAGGCAGGCAGGGAGAGAGAGGTCATTTGCATAGGCAGGTAATTGGTTTTGCAAATAAATCTGGTTCTTGAAATTTGTAGATTAGCAATAATACGTCTCCAGATGAGAGAGAAAGGTCACGGATGAATAAAACAACAATTAAACTTTCAGGAGATTATTAAACTAAACAGAGAACTGGCATGGGGCTGCCAAGGGAATGTGGAAGGAGACTGGGGTGGGTAGTGAGGGTATGGGGGCTACAAGGGAGCCTACAGACTCCCAGGAGCGAGTGAGTGACCTCACCTTCCTAGGCATACTGCGACGTTCAGAATATCTTCGTTGTTGTTGGGTATTGTCGAGTCAGTTCCAACTTATAGCAACCCCATGTGACAGGGTAGAAATGGCCCAGAACGTTTTCCTGGTTGCCAACTTTATGGGAAGAGATCACCAGATCTTTCTCCTAAGGAGCCACTGGGTGGGTTTGAACCACCAACCTTTTGGTTAGCCACAAAGTGCTCAACTATTGTGCCACCAGAACTCCTTAGGATAGCTTTGTTGTTGTGTTGTTCATTGCCATCCAGTCGGTCCGACTCGTAGCAGCCCTGTATAGGGTATCCAAAGAGTAGCTGGCAAGCTTGAATCATCGACCTTGAGGTCCAAACCAATCTTACAGTCCAGCGCGTTAACCCACAGTGCCACACCAAGACTCCATGGTATCTTTCGGATTCCCTTAATTCTCAGGGAAATTGAGATCTTCAAGGTCACAATTTAAGATGCATCCCAGGCAAAATTCAAATTCAAGTTCACCAACTGTGCACTGTCCTTGGGGCTACTGGGAAAGAAGCCGGAAGCAGAGAGAGCTGACAATAGTAGGTACGGGTTTGAATCTGTGCTCCCTGGGCCGGCTGTGTTGCTGGGACATGTCCCTTTCCTTACTGAATCTTGTTACTGTTGTTGTAAAGTGCCATCAAGTCAGCTCCAATTCATAGTGACTCTGTCTGTGTAGGGTTTCCAGGGAGCACCTGGTGGGTTTGAACCACCAACCTGAAGTTAGCCATCCACTGCTTATCCTACAGAGCCACATCAGGACTATGCCTTAGTCCTTTCCAAGTTCAAACCAAAACCACATGTCATCAATTCATGGGGACCCTGTAATCGAACTGCTTCATAGGATTTCTGAGATTGTCAACCTTTATGGGATCAGACAGCCTCATTTTTCTACCAAGGAGCAGCTGGTGGGTTTGAACTACTGACCTTCCGGCTAGCAGTCCAAGGCTTAATCTGCTGTATCACCAGGAGTCCTTCCAGGCCTATAAAAATTGGAGCGAGGAACATTTTATATGTGATTTCAAGTTTGCAGATATGATTCTGCTTGCGTGGTAATGAAATATGAGTGGCAGCTAGCAAACTGGGCAAACTGTAGAAGTCTTTTGGTCTTTCTAGGCCCTTGGCTGCGAGTATCAGAATGTGCACCAGGAAACGGATACAAAACCAAAATTTACAAGTAATTCCCAAGGTGGAGAAGAAAGGTGGAAAATCAGGGTTAGTCAGTAGGAAGAAACCAAGGCAACTTGACAGATAACATAACCATCTTTGATGCTTTGAGAGGGTCAACGGTTTGAGTCCACCGGCCGCTCCAGGGGAAACCGATGAGGCTTTCTGCTCCTGCAAAGATTTACAGCCTCAGAAACACTGTACAGGGTCATTATGAGTTGGAACCAACTTGATAGCACTTAACAACAAACAATCTTAATGGAAGGCGCCCTGGTGGTGTGGTGGGTTAAGCAATGTTGCTAACCAAAAGGTCAGCAGTTCAAACACACCAGTTGCTCTTTGAGAGAATGATAAGGCAGTCTATTCTGGTAAAGATAGACACCCTTGGAAACCCAAGAAGCAGTTGTACTCCGTCACATAAGGCCATTGTGAACAGCTGTCTACTCAACAGTAGTGCGTTTGTTGTTGTTGTAAAGTGCCGTCAAGTCGATTCCGACCCATAGCAACCTTGTATAGGGTTTCCAAGGAGCAACTGGTGACCTGGAACCATCAACCTTGCAGTTCAAACGACTTTGCAGTCTGACGCATTAGCCCACAGTGCCACACCAGGTTGTTGTTAAGTGCTATCAATTCGATTCCAACTCCTATCGACCCTGTACAGTGCTTCCGAGGAGCAGCTGGTGGGTTTGAACCACCAGCCTTGTGGTTTGCAGTCCAGTGCTAGGGTGGGGGTGGGGGTGGGGTAAAGTTCACAGAAGTAGATCACCAGTTCTTTCTTCTGTGGTGCCTCTAGGTAAGTTTGAACCACCAACCTTTTAATTAACCACTCAGCACTTAAACATTTTCATCTCTTCACATTCATGTTGTAGTTAACTACCCTCAAGTGGGTTCCGATCCATAGCAACTCTGTATAGGCTTTCCAAGGAGTGGCAGGTGACCTTGAACCACCAACCTTATGGCTCAAACAAACCTTGCCATCTAGTGCTTTATCCCACAGTGCCACACCAGGACTCCACATTCATATCTCCCTCCATCAGAGCTGAGCTGAGTCTTTCGAGCTCCTCTAAGAAGACCTGGTGTGGCACTGTAAGATAAGCACTGGACTACTAACCACAAGGTCGGTGGTTCAAACCCACCCGCTCCTCTTTGCAAGGCCACTATGAGTCAGAACTGACTCAACAGCACCGAGCAGCAATATGGAGCCCAGAAAGGCTGAGTGAACGGCTTGGGTCACACAGCCAGGTCATCTCGAAAGAAAACAGGAGGATGGTAATGGATGCTCTGGTGGTGTAGTGGTTACAAGTTGGGCTGCTAACTTCAAGGTTAACAGTTGGAAACTACCAGCCGTTCTGCAGGAGAAAGGTGAGGCTTTTCTGCTCCTGTAAAAATGTACAGCCTTGGAAACCCTATACAGGTCGCTATGAGTCAGAACCGACTCCACGGCACACCACTGCCACTGATCTTAGGATAAGCACTGGACCACAAGGTTGGTTTGAACGGCAAGGTAGGTGGTTAAGCCGCCGCTCCAAAACCCTATACAGGGTTGCTATGAGTCAGAGCTGACTCAACAGCACTTAACAACTGACTTTCTGGCCTGGGGACCAGATGACAGTGTAGACTGTCTGATTGCTCACCACCATCCCCCCAGGAAGTTGCTTGCTGGAGCTGGATGATCTCATTCCCTCATTTATTCCACAAGCATTTGCTGAGAAGCTGTTATGTGTAGTTGTGCTATGTGTGACAAGCTATGGACAACAATGAAGAGAATGAATATTCCAGAACACTTAATTGTGCTCATGAGGAACCTGTACATAGACCAAGAGGCAGTTGTTCCAACAAGGGAACACGGAATGGTTTAAAATCAGGAAAGAAGTGTGCCAGGGTTGTATTCTTTCACCATACTTATTCAGTCTGTATGCTGAGCAACTGATATGAGAAACTGGATTATATGAAGGAAAAATGTGGCATCAGGATGGGAGGACGACTCATTAACAACCTACGACATGCAAATAATACAGCCTTGCTTGCTGAAAGTGAAGAGGACTTAAAATATTTACTGATGAAGATCAAAGACGACAGCCTTCGGTATGGGTTGCACATAGATGTAAAGAAAACAAAAATCTTCACCACTGTGCCAATAAACAACATTACAATAAATGAAGAAAAGATTCAAGTTGTCAAAGACACATATCAAGGGTCACGGAAGCAGCAGTCAAGAAATCAAATGATGTATTGCATTAGGCAAATCTGCTGCACAAGACCTCTTTAAAAGTGTTCAACAGAATCAAGAATCCAGAAATTAACCCATCTACATACAGCCAACTGATTTTTGACAAAACACCTAAATATGCCGCATGGGGAGGTGATAGTCTCTTCAACAG
>NW_006408643.1:3644996-3656553 GCF_000296735.1 Chrysochloris asiatica | reverse complement strand
AAGACCCCCAGCGAAATGGAATGGCAAGTGTCATCATCGATGAACTCAAGTGTGGCCACAGTAGCAAGGTTGGCCCAGGATTGGACATTGTTTCGTTCTGCTGTGCATAAGATCGCTGTGGGTCGGTACCGACTTGATGGCACCTGACAACAACCAAAATTAACAACCTCAGACCCTGTACAGGGTCACAGTGAGTCAGAACCAACTCCACGGCACATACCCAGCAATTGTAAACACCAATTGTTAACAGGATTGTGACTGTTGTTATTGTGAAGTACTGTCAAGTCAGTTCCAACCCATAGTGACCCTTTATACGGTTTCCGAGGAGCATCTGATGAGTTTGAACTGCCGACCCTGCAGTTCAAACTAACTTTGCAGTCCAGTTCGTTAACCCACAGCGCCACACCAAGACTTAAAAACACCTGGAAATCTAATGAAAAGGTTAGTCAATGTTACCATCCTGTTGGATTTCAAATGAGCTATCTCAGAAGCAGGAAGAGGGGCCAGGAGGGGAGGGGACCCTTGGACCCAGAGATTCCTGCTCATTGAACTTCCTCAACCGGGGGACAACACGCTGTGACACAGGAGAAGTGGTAGAGAACAGCCGTAGCAGTGGACTCCCTGGCCCACAGAGCAAGCTGAGTGGCTTTGGGTAGGAAGCCAGCTTGTGGAGTAGGGTGCCCCCAGGCATTTAATTGTGGCACCAGAGTGGCACACCCTCAGGCTGAGGCTTACAGCTGAGTGGAGTGTCCTTTGGACATTTATCAGCTTTGTAACATCGTTGGAGCAAGACAGAGGCCAGGCCAAAGAGCAGGAGGCCAAAGGCAGGCTTACCTGTGGACACCGCTGAGGACAGGCTGTCCTGCCTGGAGAAAGTGTGCCCTGAACTGTAACCGGTTAACTTTCCTAATAAACCCACAACTGCCGTACATGTGGTCATTGCAATGAATTATTGAACTCAGATGAGAAGTTGAAACGGCTGTGGGAGGGATGGTTGCTGTCATTTTTAGAACAAGGCAATTCCGACGCAGGGATGTGAAGGATGAGGAGACATGAACAAACCCCAAATCCAAACCCACTGCCATTGATTGGATTCTGTCTCATCGAGACCCTATAGGGACAGAGTAGAATTGCTCCATAGGGTTTCCAAGACTGTAAATCTTTATGGGAGCATACAGCCTCATTTTTCTCCCTAGGCGTCTGGTGGGTTTGAACCAACGACCTTGCATTTAGCGACCCAACACTTAATTCATGTGATTAGATATCAGGAGCAAAAGGCTCAGAGATGAATATGGTGGATTTGTGCCCCTGAAAGTTCTCGGGAACAGAGGGTGATGACGTCAGGAGGTTATGTTGTTGTTGTTGTGAAGTGCCTTCGAGTCGATTCCGACCCATAGCGACCCTGTATAGAGTTTCCGACGAGCGGCTGGTGAGCTTGAACCGCTGACCTTGGCGGTTCAAACGGCTTTGCAGCCTGGCGCATTAACCCACAGCGCCACACCAGGACTCCAGAAGGTTATAGGGGGTCGAAAAAGGCCCTGCAGCTTGACCCAAGGGCAGTGGGGTGAGTCCGGATTTGTGAAAACGAGCCGGTCCAGGCCCGAGAGGGTTCGGGCTCTGCCTCTTTCCACTTCCCCCATTGGTCTCTGCCTCTCTCCACCTTCCCCTGCAGCTGAGGGAAGAAAAGCTGGAGGGGGTACCTGGCAGCCAAAAGCCCAGCAGCTAATGAGCCCGGTGCGGCGCGGACTATTTTTAGCAGTCGCACCTCGGGACGCCTAATCGCTCTGGCCGGCTCCCGCCAGGCTGCCATGGAAACGCTCAGCGCCGCCGCCGGGAGCTCGGCCCGCCCCCGTCCCAGGGCGGGACCAGGGCGCCGGCTTTAGGAGGAGAAAATACAGCCTCTCTCTGGGCCTCAGATGCTTACTCCCTCAGTAAACATCGGCACTAGAGTCTGAGATCTAGGTTCCAATCCTTGGTCCGGTGCAACTCTGCACTTATCCTACTTTCTTTTGGAGCCACAACTTCTGTGTCTGTAAAGTGGGTCTCCCTTATTTGTCTGCAGACCTGGATGCCTGGGTCTTGTAACAACAACAACAATGTGGGAGACCCTGGTTCCATTCTCAACCAATGCAGCTCATGCACAGTCGCTTGTGTACTGCAGTGAAGGAGAATAAGTTTCAGTGGAACTTTCTAAGACAGACTAGGAAGAAAGGGCTGGTGATCAACTTCTAAAATTCAGCCAGGGGAAAGTATGGATCACAGTGATCTGATCTGATAGGAGAATGGTGCAGGTCTGTGTGCATGGGGTTACCATGAGGTGGGGGTTGATTCACAGGAGCTCACAACATTCTGCTAGAATTTTCCAGATGGAGCCATTGCCTCAGAGAGGTTGAGTGACCTGCCCAAGGTCACACAGCATCTAAGTGGTAGAGCAGGAGGATTTGAAGCCTGACCAGCTGGCTCTGAGCTCCAAACCACAGTAGGATCTGCCACTCAAGACCTGGAGGTCCCCGTGCCACCTGCACAGCTACTTAAAGGTGGAATCTAGAGAGGTCCAAGCTCAACTCCCAAGGAAGGTTTCATGAGCATTGATCCTCAGGCAGGTGGGGACCCACCTTGCTCTACAGGAAACTAGAAGGTGACACAATCAGCTGTTTACCTGCCCAAAGTACAGATAGGGACATTGAGGCACAAACAGGGACAGTAAGCTGCTCAATGCTGAGCCCTGGAGTTTGGGTCTCTAGAGAGGCCGTAAGCAGGCAGAACAGAACAGCCTGCCAACAGCCAACACTCAGGATTATTTCAGGCATTTGCTGTTCAGGAAAGTTGATGGGAACCAGTCAGGAGTTGGGATGAAGAGGTGAGGTGGGGGGGTGGGAAGGTGCTGAACAAGGGACCAAGGGGCCAAGAAGAGCAGGAGGGTAAATATGACTTGGATGTGTGCTTTGTATCTCTTTGCCTCAGTTTCCTCATCTAGAAAGTCAGTATCATCCCAGCCTCTACCTCATGGGGCTGTTGGATGAATAAGAAAGTCAACACGAGCCGCTCCTGCAAGCACAGGGTCCAATCCTGCTTTATTTAACATTTTGGTATTTTATTTGTGGAGGGCTTTTTTGCATTGTTTTCTGTGTGTCTTAAAATAGCATTTATCTTGATGGTAGAGTGGGTTGGCGCTTTTTTTGGATTTTGCAGATGAGGCAAAATCAGCAACCTAGCCCCACGATGGAAAAGTCATGGACGGGGCCCAGAACTATACCTGGCACACAGAATACTCAGTGATAACAGTGGTAAATGGAGTTCACATGAAAGTGGAGTCCTGGTGTGGCACTGTAGGATAAGCGCTGGACCACAAGGTCAGTGGTTCAAACTCGCCAGTTACTCCTTGGAAACCCTATACTGGGTGGCTCTAAGTCAGAACCAACTCGATGGTACTTAACAACAACAACAACAAAATGCTAAAAGGATAAAATGGTTATGCACTCAACTCTGGGAGGAAAGATTGGTGGTTCCAATCTACCCTTCCAGTGATGTATT
This sequence comes from Chrysochloris asiatica, assembly GCF_000296735.1. Taxonomy (NCBI): domain Eukaryota; kingdom Metazoa; phylum Chordata; class Mammalia; order Afrosoricida; family Chrysochloridae; genus Chrysochloris; species Chrysochloris asiatica. The sequence goes on along the minus strand of NW_006408643.1, from coordinate 3,653,019 downwards.
GGAAGAAAGTCCAGGCAGTGAGCTCCCCAAAGGCCTCATAGCTGTTGGAAACCATATGGCTCATACATCTACTCTGCACACACAGGCCAACATGAGTCAGAATCAATTTGACAACAACAATGTTGCAAACGAGGGGGAGTGGTGGTTCAGTGGTAGGATTCTTGCTTCCCATGTGAGAGACCCCGGTTCAATTCCTGAGCAAGGCGCTCCATGCACAGCACCACTGCTCTCTGTCCATGGAGACTTTTGTTTGGATTGGATGCTGAACACCTTTCAGCAGAGCTTGCAGACTAGGAAGAGTAACCTGGCAATCACTTCCAGAAACCAGCCGACAAGAGCCTCTTAGGGATCACAATGGTCTGATTCACAATTGATCATGTGGTTGGCGTGCATGACCAGGGTAACGTGCATCCAGCAGGCAGCTAACAGCAACAAAATGCTCAGTTCAGCCAGCAATGATCATTCGTGATTATTAGGACTCCTGGTGTGGCACTGTAGGCTCAGCACCAGACTGCAAACCACAAGGTCGGCAGTTCAAACACATCAACTGCTCCTTGGAAACACGGCCGCTGAGGCAGAACTGACTTGACGGCACTTAACAACAACAATTTAACTTAACTCAGGCCCCACATGGAACACGGGGAGGTGGTCCTCACTGCCTCTGGCTGGTGTGATGATCCATCTTGATCCACGGAGGCCAAAAAAGAAACCTCCATTGGCTAGAATCCCCACCCTTCAGTAGCGTCGTGGTTATGAAATGGGCTGTGAACCCCAAGGTCAGCAGTTCGAAACTACCAGCTGCTCCACAGGAGAAAGATGAGGCTTTCTGCTCCCGTAAAGATGTACAGCCTTGGAAACCCTGTACAGGGTCGCTATGAATCAGAACCGACTCCGCGGCACATAACAACAACAACAGTACCTGCCTTACCACCCTCATTCACTGCAGCCTCTCCAGCTAGAGGTGAGTGACTCAGGCCCCCACTCCTCACCCCTCCCCAGTCACCCTGGCGGTTAACAGGAGGAGTCGGAAAAGAAGGCCAAGGTTGCCAGGCCCCTCCCCCAGCCTGGCTATAATTATCCCCACCATGAATTAAACATGAGGACATCCTGCCTCAGCAGTGGTGGTGGCGGTAATGGTGGTTCTGACACTAATTGCTCTCCGGTATCAGGCAGAGAGAGGACAGGGCTGATGTGGGAGGCTAGCGGGGAGCGGGCAGGAAAAGGGGTTTGCACAGAAGGCCAGGGTGTTTGGGGTACATGTGAACCTGTAATGAGTACACCACGTGTGTATCTCCTGGGGGCCCCCCAGACTGGTGACCTAAGGGGCCTGGGCAGGACCCACACACCCACACCCACACCCACACCCACACACACACACACACACACCTCTTTCTCTTTGCTTTTGTTTGCTGTTTGCCCTCCATCCATTTCCGTTCATGGACACTCTATGAGTCACAGAATTGAACTGCTCCATGGGTTTTCTTTGCTGTCATTGCTTTTTGGTCCAATGGTTAAACGCAATGGTCAGTTCAAGCCCACCAGCTACTCTTATAGTGAGGAGACCAAGTGGTTTGTCTTCATTAAGATGACTGCCCGGGAAGCCTTAAGAGGCTGCCTTGCAGGGTTGCTGTGAGTTGGAAGCAACTCATGGGCACCCCACAATCTTTGTGGAAACAGATTGGACAAGCTTTGCTTCTGTGGCAATACTGGGTGAGTTTGAACTGCCAACCTGGGTTAGCAGTTAAGTGCAAATCGTTGGTACCAGCCAGGGACCTTCCGTTCCTTGTAAAAGTTACATTCATGTCTTTGATCCTTAATCTTGGACCCTGGAAATAGCGGACTCTCCCCCTGACAAGTCATCTGTCTGTAGCCTGGGTGGGAGGAAGGTGGGGAGGGGAGACAGGCTCAGAGAGAGGAGAAGAACTTTCAGTCTCCCCAGACAGAGAGTAGACCCTCCCTCCACCCCCTTTGACCCATCTCTCAGTATCCTAACCCCCTAACATTAGCAACAAGACACAGTTACTGTTGATTCATGGCAACCCCATGTGTGTCAGAGTGGAATACACTCCATAGGGTTTTCAATGACTGAGTTCTTGGAGGTAGATTGCCAGGCATTTCTTCCTGGGCACCTCTGGGAGGCCTGGAACCTCCAACCCTTCAGTTAGCAGCTGCACACACTCACTGTTTACACCGCCCAGCTCTCTACTCATTGAGACCTCACCTGTCAATTCTGCTGGAATTGACCTCCATTGTGTTGGAGCTAGGAGGGACCATGCCTAGCTCCACCCTCTCACTGCCTCAGTTTCCCCATCTGGTTGATGGAGGGCATGGACGCAGCCAGCTCACTCACTCAGTAATTCCACCCCTTCCCAAATCTATCTCCAATCGTCCATTGATTTGCAGATATTTTTAGACTTAAACACATGTTTTCCTTACTCACGGCCCCTCCACCTCCTACAATTCCAAAGACACCATGAACAGTCCCTCATTACTGGGATCCCATTTGAACTGGGAAACTAGGGTTTGAAGCCCCAGGCATGGAGAAGCTTCCAGGCTTGGGGAAGACAGAACCCACAGTACAGTTCCAGTCCAAGTGGTCAGGTGGGCAGGTGGTGACTGTAAGGTTCATGGGAGCTGGCTCAGATTTGGGGGTCCACAGAGGAGGCCTCCTGCAGACATTCACCCTGAGTTTTACAGACTGAGGAGACTGTACATGTGTAGAAATTGTAGCAGATTGACTCAAAAAACAAAAGAAGCCCAGCGCCATCGAATCATTTCTGACTCATGGTGACCCTGTGTGTGTCACAGTAGAACTATGCTCCATTAGGTTTTGTCTGAGATATTATTTCGGAAGGAGATCGCCTGGTCTTTCTTCCAAGGTACCTCTGAGTGGACTCAAAATTGAATCTTTCAGTTAACAGTGAGCAATAACTTTTTCCACCACCCAAGACCTCTGGGGGTTAAGTGTTGTTGTTGTTGTTAGGTGCCATTGAGACCCTATGTACAACAAAACAAAACTGCCAGATCCTGGGCCAACCTCACAATCATTGCTATGCCTGGTCTCATGGCTTCCGCCACTGTGCCAATCCATCTCATTAGAGGTCTTCCTCTTTTTCTCCGACCCTCCACTTTATCAATAAACAATATTTTTATCACTGGAGCTAAGATTGAAGTTGTCAAGGACTTCATTCTTCTTGGATCATCTATCAACACTCATGGAAGCAGCAGTCAAGAAATCAAACAATGTATTGCATCAGGCAAATCTGCTGCACAGGACCTTTTTAAAGTGTTGAAGAGCAAAGATGTCAGCTTGAGGACTAAGGTGCGCCTGACCCAAGCCATGGTATTTTCAATAACCTCATATGCATGCGAAAGCTGGACAGTGAATAAGGAAGACCATAGAAGAATTGATGCTTTTGAGTTATGGTGTTGGAGGAGAATACTGAAAGTGCCATGGGCTGCCAAAAGAACCAATAGATCTGTTTTGGAAGAAGTGCAGACAGAGTGCTCCTTGGAGGCCAAGGTGGCCAAACTTCGTCTCTCATATTTTGGACATATTGTCAGTAGGGACCAGTCGCTGGAAAAGGATGTCATGTTTGGTAAAGTGGAGGGTCAGAGAAAAAGAGGAAGACCCTCCAGTGAGATGGATTGGCCAAGTGGCAGCATCGATGGACTCAAGCGTGGCAACAGTAGTGAGGTTGGCCCAGGATCGGGCAGTGTTTCGTTCTGCTGTGTATAAGGTTGCTATGAGACACCTAACAACCACAACAACGTTAGAGGGTTAGGATACTGAGAGATGGGTCAAATGGGGTGGAGGGAGGGTGTATACTCTCTGTATGGGGAGACTGAAAGTTCTACCCCTCTCTCTGAGCTTGTCTCCCCTCCCCACCTCCACCTAGCGTAGTGGTTACAAATTGGGCTGCTAACCTCAGGGTCAACAGTTGAAACTACCAGCTTGTTCCATGGGAGAAAGATGAGGCTCTGTACTCCCGTAAAGATTTACAACCTCAGAAACCCTGTGCAGGGTCGCTGTGAGTTGGAACGGACTCCATGGCACATAACCACCACCACCCATTCTAAAGACAGGAAGTGTAAGATCAAGGTGTTGGCAGGGCCAGCCTCTCTCTGAAGGCTCCAGGGAGAATCCCTGCTTGCCTCTTCCAGCTTCTGGTAGTTTCCAGTGACCCTTGGTGTTACCTGTCTTCACAGACATCACTCCAATCTCTGTCTCTGCGGTCATGTGCCCATCTTTCTCATGTGTGAATCTGTGTGTCCTGTTCTCTTCTAAAGATACCAGCCATTGGCTTAGGGCAGCTCCCACCCCCACCCTAGTATGACCTTGTTGTTGTTAGGTGCCATCAAAGTGGCTTTGACTCATAACGACCCTATGCACAACAGAAGGAAACACTGCTCAGTACGACCTTCCTGTTAAGTGACGCCCAGTCGGTTCCGACTCACAGCGACCCTGTATAGGGTTTCCAAGGAGCAGCTGGTGGGTTTGAACTGCCTACCATATGGTTCGCAGTCCAATGCTGATCTTACAGTACCACACCAAGCATCCTTATCCTAACTTAACTGAGAAGACCAGGGCTTTCAATGGGTTCAAACCTGTTGTCATGACCGATAGGAACGAGGGCAGCGTTTATGTTGCATATCAACCCAATAACATGTCAGAATTTGACTCAAGTCGGAAAGAGGCAGCAAGACCCCCTCCCCTCCACCTCACCCCTAATGTCCCTTAGACTATGTACCACTTTCCATTCAGAGCAGTGCAGTCGGGCAGCATCTTTGATGAGGTCACCAGTGCCTGCTTCCTGTTGTTGTCAGGTGCCATCGGGTTGGTTGTAAGTCATAGTGACCCCAGGCACAGCGGAAAAAAACACGGCCCGGTTCTGCACCAACTTCAGTTAATGTTTTAGTTGAGCCCACCACTGCAATCATGGAGTTAGACCGTCTTGTTGGGGGGCTTTTTCACTAACCCTCTACTTTACCAAGCATGATGTCCTTCTCCAGGGGCTGGTCCCTCCTGATCAAAGTAAGAGACAAAGTCTCACCATTGTCACTTCTATGGAACATTGTGGCTATACTTCTTCCAGAACAGATTTGTTTCCTGTTAGGGTCAAAATGCAAGGCACAAGGGACTTGGTTCCTATGGAATGCATATGCTACCGTTGTTTCTATCAGCTGTGACGGAACCGTTTGGAACTGGCTCAAAGCCCTGGTAAAGACCTGATTTCCAAATGTCACATTCACAGGTACCAAGTGGACGTGAATTTTGGGGTCAGATGGGTACTATTCAACCCACTATGTATACCATTTAACCAAAAACCAAGCCAAACACATTGCCATCAAATCTATCCTGGTGGTGGCAGGGACAGGTTAGGACCCCTGGACCCCTTGGCCTCTCCTACCTATGCTTCCTTCATTTTGTATCCACCCCTTTGCCCTGATTCCTTTCTTACTGTTGATGTTATGTGCCGTGGAGTCGGTTTCAACTCATAGCGACCCTGTACAGTGTTTCCGAGGCTGTAAATCTTTACGGGAGCAGAAAGCCTCACCTTTCTCCCGCGGAGCAACTGGTAGTTTCGAACTGCTGACCTTGCGGTTTGCAGCCCGATTCGTAACCACTACGCTACCAGAGCTCCTTACTAGCCAGAGATTAAGAGAAGGGGGGACACTTCAAATCCAACCAAATTAGTAACATTGAGAGGAACAGACTAGGGCTATGCTGAGCCCCCCCTCCTCCTTTGACTCAAGAGGGACAGCCTGGAGACAAGGAGAAAGATAACACAACCTTAGACAACACCAGCTTCCAGAAAAACACCTAGAGGTAAAGGGGAGGAACCTAATGAAGGAATCTTAAAGGCCTCATCACCAAGCAGTCAGCCCATCAAAATAGCACCAGGGGCTAGTAGCTCCATTTCCTAGACACCTGCACCCCTTTACTAAAAATCAAATTAACATTCATTCGTCCCTTTATTAAGACGTAATCAGTGAGGAGCGGCATCAAACTTGCCCCTGGGAGAGGGCATCTACGACCAGGAAGAGAAAACTGTACTTCATCCATGTTCCCCGATCCCATGGGGTCTTCTTCCCTCTCAGAATCAGACTCACTTCACTCTTGGAAGTGTCATTTCACTTTGCAAAAAAATGAGCTTCTGAGTGAAGGTTTCTTGTTCGTGTGTGTGATTGACAAGCGGCAACTCAGTGGGACTAATTCTTTGGCACCCTGAGAGAGAGGGACCAGGGGAGAACATGAGAGTGAGACAGACTAGACCTGTGCTCCTTAAGCTTATCTTGGCTGTATTCCTTACAGAAGGGCTCATGTGTAACATATATGGTTAAGTTCTAGGCTTCTAACTGAAAGGTTGGCGGTTCACTCACTCAGAGGTGCCTCGGAAGACAAGCCTGGCGATCTGCATCTGAAAGTTCACAGCCTTAAAGACTCTATGGAGTAATTCTACTCTGCACACGCAGGGTTGTTGTTGTTGTTGTTGTTAAGTGCCATCGAGTCGGGTCCGACCCATAGCGACCCTGTACAGGGTTTCCGAGGGTGTAAATCTTTACGGGAGTAGAAAGCCTCATCTTTCTCCCGCGGAGCGGCTGGTAGTTTCGAACTGCTGACCTTAAGGTTCGCAGCCCGATTCGTAACCACTACGCTACCAGGCAGGGTTACCAGGTGTCAAACCAACTCCTTAACAACTAACAAACAGCAACAAATCTGTATGGAAACATATTGCCAGGCATTTCTTCCATGGCTCCACTGGGTGAGTTTGAACTGCCAAACCTTTAGGTTAGTAGTCAACTACAAACCCTTTATACCACCCAGGGACCTGCTCATAGACCACATACTCTACGTGGCACTTTAGGATAAGCACTGAACAGCTGACCGAAAGGTCAAGTGGTTCAAACCCACCAGTTGCTCCTTGGAAACCCTATACGGGGTCGAGATGAGTCGGGACTGATTCCAAGGCATTTAACAACAACAATTAGCCAATAAAAAGTATATCTGGGTTTCATGGTAGGATACAAAGATGCCTTTGAAAATAAATAGATTTGTTGGAAAGAGTGGGAAGAAGAGTCAGTTTAGAGAAAAATGATGAAGCAAATGAAGAAAATTTAGTCCGGGAAAACACTCGGGTAATACATAGATTTCTCAGCCACTTCCTGGGCCTAGTAATTAATCTTGTGGGACTAATTAAGTTCCGGCTTCTACTCTAGCCACTCAGTGGACTCCTTCCCAGCCTTCCCTCTCCCAGGGGATCCCAGACCTGGCCAACCCCCACCAGAGCCTCCCTCCCATGGTGTGGCCTGGGCCTCCCAGCTCCCGGGCTTAATCATCGTGAATTAGGACTTAATCAGGAGGCCTTTCCTTCCGGGAGAAGCAGGCAGCTACTAGCTGCTTGGAGGATGGCCTCTCAAGTGTTTGGGAGAAATAGGAGCAGGGACAAGTACAAAGGTGGACCCTATCCTGGTTTAATACTTCGATGTTCTGTTCATTGTCAATGTGTTTGCATTCACCTTGAGTTTTTTAAATATTGCATTAAAATATATTTCTGTTTACCTATCCACACCTGTTCACAGAACCAAAAGGTAGAAACAGCCCAAGTGTCCATCCATCCACCGATGATGGACAAACACAAAGTGCGTGGTCCATCCACACAACGGAACACTACTCAGCCGTAAAGAGAGAGGAGGTCCTGGTGCATACCGCCACACACGTGAACCTTGCAAGCATGCTGAATAAAAGAAGTTGATCACAAAAGGACAAATATTGTGTGATCCCATTTATGACAGGGCTTCAAAAAGTGCAGGGGGAAATTTCCATTGTCTTTTAATTCCACGTTCCCATGAACGTTTTGAAGCCCCCTCATATATTAATAACCTGTGATATGCAGATGATACAATCTTGCTTGCTGAAAGCTAAGAGGACTTAAAATACTTACTGATGAAGATCAAAGAGCACAGCCTTCGGTATGGATTGCATCTCAATGTAAAGAAAACAAAAATCCTCACCACTGGA
>NW_006408643.1:3640951-3644181 GCF_000296735.1 Chrysochloris asiatica | reverse complement strand
GTTTATCATGGATGGGAGAGAGAGAGAAAGAAAGGGGGAGTTGGTTTGTTTATTTGTTTAGTGAGTGAGTGTTTGTGGTGATGGGGAATTTGGCAGTGACTAAAGGTGATTGATTGCTGTGTGTCATACTATAGGATCAGCACTGGACTGCGAACCAAAAGGTCGACAGTTCAAACCCACCTGCTGATCCTCGGAAACCCTACACAGAGTCACTATGAGTCAAAATCAACTCGATGGCACTTAACAACAAGGATGATCATGCGGTGGGATAAAGCACTGGACTGCAAGGTCGGTTTGAACTATAAGGTCAGCGGTTCAAACTCACCAGCCGCTCCTTGGGACCCCTATACAGGATCGCTATGAGTTTTGATGACAGCAACAATGACAAAGGACGATTGTACAACATGATTGTCATTGTTGGGTGCGGTCGGGGAGATTCCAGCTCATAGACACCTCATGTGACAGAATCAAACTGCCCCATCAGGCTTGCAGGTGGTACTATAGGAAAGACACTAGATTGGTAGCCACAAGGTTGGTGGTTCAAACCCACCAGCCGCGCTCTGAGGGAAAAAGATGAGACTTTGCTCCCATAAAGATTTACTGCCTTGGAAACCCTTGACTACGAATCAGAATTGGCTCGATGACAATGAGTTTGGCTTGAGTTTAATCTTTACAAGAGCAAATCGCCATGTCTTTCTCCCTTGGAGCTGAGGGGGTTAGAACCACCAACCTTTCATCCGAGTGCTTAACCACAGCGCCACCAGGGCACCACACAACAGCCAGATTAGTGCAATTAATATCACTAAATTGTACTCCTGGGAAATGTTGAATCAGCAAAGGTGTTTTATCTACATATTTTTTACAACAATCAAAAAAAAAAGTTATTTCGATGACGGGATTGTGGTTCCCTCCTTGAGGGACCCTCTCATGCTGGGGTAAGTAGCTAACTGGTCTCACTCTAGTCCTGACTTTTCATCTATCAAAGGAGAAGATCTGTCATTGGGCCCATTTTATGGATGGAAAACTGAGGCCCAGAAGTGGAAGTCATTGGCCTCATCACTGGACCATGATTTGAACCCAAGTTGATTTTTTTGGGGGGGTGAGGGTGTCTTTTTATTTAAGCTTGGGGGCAGTTTACACAGCCAAACACACACCCATTCACACTTTCTACATGTACAATCCCATGACAATGATTACATATGTCACAGTATCACCATTGTCTCTCAACCCATGTGGTTTTCACCAACAATTTAGCCCCTTAAAATTCTCGCATGGGCTTCAGTCTAATGGCTGACAGTTCACACTCATACAACTTGCTTTTTATAAGCACTATGCTAAAAGCAAACATTTTTTATTAATTGCCCTAAACTGTTTTAGCTCAACAATGTCTTCATGGCATAGTTTCAATTCAAGGTTTAAGGATTATTTTCAGTTATTAGATTGGGGGTTTGCCCCAGACTCTATGGATGCGCTAAGTCTGGTTTTCATGTGAGTTTGAAGTTCTGTTCCACACTTTTCATTCTTTTGATCAGGATCCACCTAGGATCCACTTAGGTTTCTGATTCCACTGAGGTGAGCTTGGAGGAGACTTGGTGGTGCAGTGATTAAGTGCTCAGCTGCTAAACTAAAGGTTGGTAGTTACAAAGACCCAGCCGCTCCTTGGGTGTGGTTGTCTGAGTCCGTAAGGAATACAGCCTTTGAGACCCTGTGGGACAATTCCACTCTGTTCTACAGGGTCGCTACGGTCGGATTGAACTTGACAGCAGTTATTTTGGTTTTAATGGGTGTGAGGTAGAATTACTGCACCCTGGTTCTAGAGAAAATACGACCAACCCTCTCTTACCTCCCAGGCCACAGCTCTGGTCTGACCCATGGCTCCTATTCACCTAACGTGACCAAAACAAACTCTCCTCCATGGCTCTGAACCCCCGTAAGCTCCGTGCCCTCCTCTATTCCCTCTCTCTTTTCCTCCCAAGACCTCCTCACCCAGCAAGGTACCTACCTGCTTTCTGGTCTTTGCTCATGCTGTTCCCTTGGCCTGAAATGCTCTTCCCCACACCTCCCCATGGCTGTCTCTTACTCTCTTGCTGTAAGTCACCTCCTTGGAGACGCCCTCCCTGACCAACCTCTCTCCCCAGTTACCAGTTTCCATTCTCTCTGGCAGTTTCTCACTATTAGAAAGTATTTTGTTTGATTGTTATTTTGTATTTCTTTATGCCCACCCACCCCACTGAACCGTGGGCCCTGTAAGGACAGGCATGTTTGTTTTGTCCCCTGCTGTGTCCCTACTCCTAGAGCAGAGCCTGGTATGCAGTTGCTGTTGTTAAGTGTCATTGTGTAGGTTCAGACTCATAGTGATGCTGTATAGGGTTTCTAAGACTGTACGTTTTTTTTTTCAGGAAAAGAAAGCTTCATCTTTCTCTGACAGAGTGACTGGTGGGCTTGAACTATCGACTCTATGGTTAGCAAGCAGTCCAATACTTATCTTACAGAGTATGCAGCAGGTGCTCCATCAGTGTTTGTTGAATAAAAGAGCACATGAAATACAGATCTGGCCCTTTGCTTTGCCCCAGGTGAGAAGCTAAGGCAAAGGTACCCAGAATCCCATACTCAGGAAGGATGTACCTGCATAAGTCTCATTGCTTTCTTTCTCCCTTCAAAACAGACTCATCCTGAATCCCATTTTCCTTCCCGTTTTCTCAGGACACAGACAGTGGCTCCCCCCAACACCTCCCAATCCATCTTGCTTGCACCCTGCATCCCAAAGCCTGAAAGTTCCTTCTAGAATAGCCGTCTGAACACACCCCTCTCCTGCTTTAAGTCTGCGGTAGGCTGACTTCCAGTGGAGTAATGGTTAAAAGGCAGGATTCTCACATCTCATACTGGACCCCAGAGTTCAATTCCCAGCCAAGGTACCTCATAAGGAGCCCTGGAGATACTGCGGGTTAGGGGTCAGGCTACTAACTGTAAGGTCATTGGTTCAAACCCACCTATCTCTCCACAGGACAAAGATGAAACTGCTCCCATAAATGTCCGCAGTCTGTGAACCCTAAGGAGCAGTTCTACCGTGTCCTGTTGGGTTGTAATGAGTTGGAATCATCCCAACAGCAGTGGCTTTGGTTTGGGTTTTGATTTGGACTACCTCATGAGCAGCCATCACTATCTGTCAGTGGGGTCTCGTGCGTTTCCAGGAACGTTGAGCAGGTTCCAGCAGAGCTTGCAGACTAAGA
>NW_006408643.1:3541932-3640631 GCF_000296735.1 Chrysochloris asiatica | reverse complement strand
AAGCTTATGGGCAATAAACTTCTGAAAATCAGACTATGAAAGCCTTATTTATGCATCACAACAGTTTAAGATGCAATCAATGTTAAAACTATACTACTTTGGATGGTGGTGATGTGCCGTGGAGTTGGTTCCGACTCATCGAGACCGTGTATAGGGTTTCCGAGGCTGTAAATCTTTACCGGAGCAGAAAGCTTCATCTTTTCCCCGCGGAACCTCTGGTAGTTTCAAACTGCTGACCTTGAGGTTAGCAGCCTGATTTGTAACCATCATGCTACCAGAGTTCCTTACTATTTTGGATATGTGGAGTTATATAAAATACATTGTTAGTATTCATTTCACCTGTTTCTTTTCACCTTCTCATTGGAATGTAATTTAAAATCACATCCTTCTAGGAACCTCCAGTTTTGCACCGTCCACCAGAGGGCGCTGTGCCCTAGCCGCTTCCCGAATTCAAAAAAGGAAGCAATCTAGGCTACGTAGGTCCTTTGTGGTTGCTGGGGGTGGAGGTTTTTGTTTTGTTTTGATTGTGAATCCTTATTTTTGCCACTGGGTAAGGATTCTGCCCCCCGCCCCCAAACTCCAACTCTACCTCATTCTGCCAGCAGGAGGAAGGCAATAGGCCTCCATCTTCAATTCATCCATTCTGCATAATTAGATACCTGTTGGATGCCATAGTGGATTGGTTACACCCGTTGGGCTGCTAACTGAAAGGTCAGCAGTTTGAGTCCACCAGACGCTCTGCGGGGGCGGGATGGGGGGTAATGAGACTTTCTGCTCCAGTAAAAATTTACAGGCTCAGAAACCCTATAAAGACAATATGAGTTAGAACCAATTCTATGGCACAAAACCACCACCATCACCACCACTGTCTGCCAGGACACTCCCTGGGTAGTATAAATGGCTAACTCATTCAGCAACTAACCAGAAGGTTAAAGGTTTAAGTCCACCCAAAAGTGCCTTGGAAGAAAGACCTGGTAATCTACTTCTGAAAACTCATTAATGAAAAACCCTGTGGAGCGTAGTTGTATTCTGACCCAAGTCAAAGTTGACTTGGCAGCAATTGTTTTTTACAGTGTGGCATGGTGTTGTAGGATAAGCACTGGATTGTTAACCACCAGGTCGGCGGTTCAAACCCACCAGTAGCTCCTCAGAAACTCTATACGGTGTTTTGAGTAAGAAGCAACTCAACAACACTTAACAACAACCTTCTATTGCAGACGTCCAAGTGATACAGCGGATTAGGTGCTGTGCTCCTAACTGAAAGATCTGTGTTCAAACCCACCTGCTGATCCTCAAGAAAAAGATGAGGAAATCTGCTTGTATGAAAATTTATAACCTATGAGGTCGCTGTGCGTCAGAATCCACTTGTTGGTGATGGCTTTTGTTTTTAACCCTGTGTTGGATACCCTGGCTGACTACTAGCCAAAAGATTGGTGGTTCGAACCTATCCAGAGGTACCGCGGAAGACCAGACTGGAGGTCTGCCTCTGAAAAATCAGAATCTTGAAACCCCAATGGAGCAGTTCCACTCTGCACACTAGGGGGCGCCACAAGTCTGAATGCACTTGAATGATGGCTACCAACAACAACATGCTCTGTAAGCATGTTTTGGGAAGAGTCTCCCAAAAACTTGGTCCCAACCCATGCAAATGCTTTTCTTCCCCTTTTTCAGATGAAAAATTCAAGGCCCAGAAAGGGCAAGTGGGCTGCTAGATGTCATCCAGAGCCTTCAAGGCCTCTCCCAGCTAATAAACTCCTGCGAAGTGGTGGGCCAGCCCACTGGTGAGGGTGCACCATCTGTCCGGCTCCACCGGCTCGGTGGATCTAATTCAGAATTTTCCCCATTTATCACAGCGGCAGGAGTTGGGAGTGCCTGGAATCCTATCCCCAAGGCTCCGTGCCCCTTTGACTGCCTGGAGTGGGGGCCCCCATTGAGTCTGGGAAGGGAAGGAGGGTGTGGCTGGATCCCCAGCCTTTACACCCGCTTATTAAATGCGACCACGCAGTCATCCAACCAGACCCCATCCAGCCTTCGGGGTGCCTCCAGGCAGGTGGAGAAACATAGGTTGAATGAATAATCATTTAAATAACAAATGCTACAAAGAAGGGGATGTTGGGAGAATTTAAAACTGGGGAACGTGACTCTCTGGGTGTGGGGGATGAGAGGAACCTTCCCAAGGAAGCAATATTTAACAGGCAAATTGCAGGACCACAGGAAAGGGTAGGGAGTCCCTCGAAGGAGAAGCAAGTTCAAAAACCTTTTGGCTGAAAATTGCTGCTCCCATTAGTAGGTCAGGGGTACTGAGTCTGAAGCTCAGATCGAAAGTACAAGGTCATTGCCAAGCCAGTAGCCCTCACCGTGAAGCCAGCAGCCTTCAGCGCAACGCCAGGGGTCAGCAGGGGAAGAGGTGGAAAAGTTACCTCCATATCCAAGGGCTACGTGTCCATCCAAGGGATGTGTCCATCCAGGTGGGTCAGAGCTGGGAAGTTGGCTCCAACGGTTTTATTTTTTTTCCTTTGTTTTTTTCCGTACAATTGTTTCCCCCTCAGGGGAATTTCTGGTGCTGAGAAGAACAGGGCTGAGGCTCTAGCTGGGAGGAGGGTTTCTCAGCGTCCTGGAAGCAGCTTCCCTCAAGTCCCTGGCGTCTGTCTGTCCTGCTGGAGCCCAAGCCCTGGTCATCACACTGTCCCCAGAGTCCCCAAACCTGGAGCTGCTTAAACAAGGACGACAGGAGGGATGTTGGTTGTTTGTTTTGAAAAATGCTCTAGGACAGCAGAAAAGAAGGGGTCTTTTTCCATAGGGGCTGTGGAGCTAGACTGAGAGCCACACGTGAGAGGCAGAGACAGAGACTCAAAGTGAGACACTCAAAGAGCGATAAACAGCCAGACACATGGAGACAGAGATGGAGGCAGCTGGAGAGACCCAGATAGAGATAAAACAAATGGACAGAGAAAAGATACATGAAAAAGAAACAGAGACAGACAGAAACAGAGACAGACAGACAAATGTGGCAAGGTCAGGGTTTCTATTAGCTCATATTAGAGCCTTTCTGTGAAGTATTAAAAGGTTCCCTGTCCTGGGGCGAGGCTTCACTCCTTCAGGTGGGCTTTCATATCATGTCCCCCGGATCTGGGTCTGCCCTGATGCCTTGTTATCTCCAGTGCCCAGAACAGAGACCCCTGTTAAATGTTCATTAAGCAAATGTTCCCAGTTGGTGTCAGAGACCCAGCCCAGAGAAACAGAGAGAGAGAAGGAAGACATGAGGACAAAGGGGAGGTAAGGCAGCGTGGGAACCTGCCCTGGACACCTCCTTCAAAACCACTTGGATTCCCCTACCACCCAGACACATTCCCTGTCACCTTCCTGGAGCATGAACTGTGTGGGCTGCAAGGACAGGAGGCGGTTCCTCCCTGGTACTCTTGGGGCTCAGTAAGAGAGACAGTGGCTGCCAAGTCTCACCCGAAACTCCTTGCAGCCCAGACTTGCTCCTGGGGAGGAGCCAGGAACCTAAGAGGCCATGGTGCAGATCGAGGGAGGGCTAGCTCCAGTTTCACAACCCTGAGTAGGAGTTGGTGGAAAGGCGTTCCTAGCAAAGGGAACACACAGCCTGTGTGAAGAGCGAGGGATGTCCAAAAGGCCTCAAAGACCAGGCAAGGGAGTTTGAACTTGATCTTGTGTTCAGACACTCAGTCATTTATTCAGTACACCCTCAAAAACAGCCCTTCTGGACCTGGTCCCTAGTTGGGTGATCCCAGAGTTGCTCCTCAGGCTGGGGTGACATAGACCCCTAGTTCTGTGGGTGGAGGACAGAGCCTACAGGGGAATAGAGGGAGATGTAGAATTAACAGGCAGGGCGAGTACTGGTGCTGGGGCCTTGAAAAATTAGGAGTGTTGCAAGTAGAAAAGATGAGAAAGGGAATTCTGGGTAGAGAGAACAGACACTGGAGGATCTGAAGATGTGCAATGACTACACAGGTATTGGAATGGAGCGAGGGTGGACATCCGCACTGCCAGCATCAAATCATCAAGGTTTGGCCAGAGCAAGACAGAGTTTGGGGCAGCAGAGGGCGGAAAAGGAAACCGGCATGCTGCTTGTAGCAAAAATGGTTGTAGCAGAGGGGGCATTGAATCTGGGGCTTTGAAGAATGAATAGGAGTTTTCCAAACAGAACCCATGAGACAGGAAAACTGAGCAGAGGAGTTATGGCAGCGGGCTTTGGGGACTCAGCTAGTGGATTAGCTGGAGAATGAAGGACTAGAGGGACATGTCCTGGCCAGGCCTAGAACCTCTCAAAGGAGCAGGAATGCTTCAGCCAAGGATAACACACGTGATAACCACTGCATGGTTGTGGACCTCAGGTCAGGCCTATGCCTCTGTTTCCCTATCTGGCAAATGAGGGCATTGGAAGTCAGTTTTGCTGTTTACGTTCCCCTCACAACTGGGAGGCCTTCAACAAATTATGTGAAGAAAGCAAAAAGGAAAGGACAGAGGGAAGGCAGAAAAGAGAAGAAGAGAGAAGAGGATGAGAGGAGGCAGGAAAGAAAGGAAGGGAAAGGTTTTGTAGCCCCCCACTCCCAAGGCCAACAGCCAAGGGACTGCTCTGACATTATTATTTCAGAACACGCCAGAGCTGTCGAGGCTTAAGAAATGGGAGATGATTTGCATGCAATTTGCATGCAATTTGCATAGTGTTTGTTAAATGTCAAAACGCACTGAAAATGCTTTCTCCCACCCCCAATCAAGAGACAAAACACCCTCCCCCTTTCTCCACCAGGTCATCCGCAGGGGCTGGGGACCCTCAGTTCAGAGACTGCTGGGGTAGGAGCCTAGAAAGTGGTTGTCACACTCCCTATCGGTGCTGGCCAACAATAACCTTGGGCGAATTGTTTTCCTCAGCTCTATACCCACATACGGGAGTCCTGGTGTGGTGCTGTGGGTTAATGTGCCAGACTGCAAGGTCGCCAGTTCAAGCTCACCAGCTGCTCCTTGGAACCCCTATATAGGGTCGCTATGGATCGGGACCAGCTTGACGGCACTACACAATAACACCCACATACACATAGTGTGGACCAAATAATCACACCAAGGCACAGAGAAACTGGGGACAGAAATGGAGCTGGGGTGACCCCATTTCCCTGCCCCAGAGGTTTGAGGGGCGTGTGTGAGTCCCCAAGACAGACAGAAGCCCACTGCCCCTCCCTCTGGGAGGAGGTCCCCAGGTTTGTAGGTTCTCAGCCCCAAAGACTCCCTCTGGTCACATGCAGGGACAGGAATGCCCCAGATCACCCTGTGCCGCATTCCTAGCAAAGTAGGTACCCCTCGAGGGAAGTGGAGGCTCTCCCCAAACTCCCCCTCATCTTTCTCTCTTTCAGTCTCTGTCTGGGGAGGGGAGCTGAGCTGAGCTGCAGCTTGGCGGACCAGGCCTGGCGCTGTCCCCACAACGGCCTGATTTATCACCCACCTGTCCCCGCTCAGGGCCCTGCGGCCAACATGGTTCTTAATTAAAACATTATTTCTTCTCCGTCTCCTGTGCCTCTACCCAGTAAGACGCCAGACCCCCCCCGGAGCATAAACACAGCCCTGGAGGGAGTGCGCAGCCCCCAAAACCCCGCCCCCTGACTGGGAGTCAGAGACCCAGAGAGGCTGAGGCCAGCTCTGCAATGAATGCCTTCTACCTAGAATTCCCAACAACACTGCCTGCAAAGCCCACCATCTTAACTACCATGCCTCAATGCTGCCAGAGCCCCGTCCTCTGGCCCAACCCAAGACCGCATCCAGGGGATCTGGCAGGGAAAGCAGGACTAAAGGGGTGTGTTCAGGGATGAAGGCCCCCCGGGGTGGAAAAGTAGTTTGAGTACCCACTACCCAGCAGTGATATAGAAGAAAGATCTGGCAATCTGCTTCTGTAAAGATGACAGCCAAGAAAACTCTGCAGAGCTGTACTGCTGTGTAACAATTGTTGGTGTTGTTAGATGCTGTGGAGTAGGGTCCAACTCGCATTAACCTTATATACAAGGCTTCTGTTGTTAAGTGCTGTCCAGTCACTTCCAACCCATTGCCACCCTGTACAGGATTTCCAAGGAGTGACTGATGAGCTTGAACCACCAACCTTGTGGTTTAAACCAACTTTGCAAGTCCAGTATATTAACCCACAGCACCTTACGAGGACTTCATTATATACACTAGAATCCTATATACAGCTGCCCTTGTAGTATAGTGGTTACGTGTTGGGTTGCTAGCCAAAAGATCAGCCGTTTTAATCTACCGGTTACTCCACGGGAAAAAGATGAGGCTACGATACAGTATAGCTATGCGTCGGAACTGACTCAACAGCACATGTTGTTGTTGTTGTTAAGTGCCGTCGAGTCGGTTCCGACCCATAGCGACCCTGTACAGGGTTTCCGAGGGTGTAAATCTTTACGGGAGTAGAAAGCCTCATCTTTCTCCTGCGGAGCGGCTGGTAGTTTCGAACCGCTGACCTTAAGGTTCGCAGCCCGATTCGTAACCACTACGCTACCAGAACAGCACATAAGCACCATCAAATAGAGCAAGAAACACTGCCGGGCCTTGTACATTATTATGCTTGAGCCCTGTGTTGCAGACACTGGGCCAATCTGTCTCCTTGAAGGTCTTCCTCTTTTTTGCTGACCCTCCATTTCACCAAGCATGATGTCCTTCTCCAGGGACTGGTCCCTCCTGATAGCATGGAGTCGCCATAATTATGGGACTGGGGAGGAAACCATACTGGACAGCAGCTAAGAACAATGACAATAAATGTGAGGATGAAGGATTCTGGGTGGTACAAGTAGCTTTCAATTGGCTGCTGACTGAACCCACCCACGGTGCCGCGGAAGAAAGACTTTGATCTGTTTCTGAAGATCACAGCAGTTCTCCTCTGAAACACATAGGGTCACAGGGGAACTCAATAGCACATAAA
This sequence comes from Chrysochloris asiatica, assembly GCF_000296735.1. Lineage (NCBI taxonomy): Eukaryota > Metazoa > Chordata > Mammalia > Afrosoricida > Chrysochloridae > Chrysochloris > Chrysochloris asiatica. Next base: position 3,633,694 of record NW_006408643.1, on the reverse strand, counting down.
AACAACAGATTTCGGGGTAAGGGCACAGTGTAAATTCAGAGACCTGGGGTCACTCAGTCTCTACTCCTGGTCACTTGAGGTTTTCTGGCTGCATCCCCAGCCAGAGCTGTTCACAGCAGACGGGGGTGTTGGGGCCCAAAAGAGGGCAAAGTGCTCACTGGCTGGGGAAGAAGGAATCAGAGAAAGTTTCCTAGAGGAAGCTGGAATCCTGGGAGGATTGGCGATGTCAAGAGTTGTACAAAAGGTGCTTCAGGCCAGGGGCACAGCTTGGGTAAAGAGAACAAACAAAGTGAAGATGTCCCCAAGTGTCTTCCCTTTTCCTTTGGCATCCGGACTGCCCGTGGGAGCGTTGTAAAGAGGTATGGCCCTTTGCACAGCAGACAGGGCATAGACGGTCCCAAGACAGATGCGAGCATTTCAGGGCCACACAGCACAGATGGAGACCCCACTGCTCTTCCCTGGTTGGCTGGGCTGGGGCAGCAATGTTCAGGGTCTATCAAGAGTGGGGCGGACAGCAGGCTTCGGTGTTTCAACATCCCCTGGGAGCCCAGAACCTGGAATAGCAGGAGGGAGGGGATAAGACACATTCAGTCTAGGAGGATGAAACGGCAGCTCTCTGTCCAATCGTCCATTTTCTCTTTCTCCTAATGCTCCAATGTGAACAGTGGCATCTACATGCCTGATGTATTTGATGCTCCCATTAGGAACAGCCTTCCTTTATAAAGAGCCTAAGACATTATTCCTGGGGAGTCTTGGTGTGGTGCTGTGGGTTAATGCGCTGGACTGCAAAGTCAGTTTAAACTGCAAGGTCAGCGGTTCAAGCTCACTAGATGCTCCTCAGAAACCCTATACTGGGTCACTATGGGTAGGAACTGACTTGAAAGCGCTTAACCTTATTCCTGGCCATGACTGTTTGGTGCCACCTAGTGGAAAGTGCTGAAATTGCAGGGAAAGAGCACACTTTACCCCAAATTAAATACTTCAATCTTAAATTGGTGAGAATCCTGGTGTGTCGCTATTGGAAAAGCACTAGCCGGCAAAGTCAATTTGAACCACAAGGTAACAGAGCGCTATAGGATAAGCACTGAACTGACAATCACGAGGTCAGCCATTTAAACCCACCAGTCACTCTTTCGTGGTAAATGGAATTTCAAATATTCTCCTCTAATACCATAACTCAAGGTACCATCGGCTGTCAAAAGAACAAACAAATCTGTGTTGGAAGAAGTACAACCAGAATGCTCCTTAGAAGCCAGAATGGCCAGACTTCATTTCTCATTCTCTGGACATATTATCAGGAGGGACCAGTCCCTGGAGAAGGACAACATGCTTGGTAAAGTGGAGGGTCAGCGAAGAAGAGGAAGACCTCGATTGATCAAGATGAACCGACACGGTGGCAGCAGTAATGGGCTTAAACATCGCCATAGATATGAGGTTGGCCCAGGACCGGTCAGTGCTTCATTCCGCTGTGCACAGGGTCACTATGAGTCCGTACTGACTCGATGGCACCTAACAACAACAACAACAACATATTCTCTTAGAAACCCTACACAGGCTCACTGTGAGTCAGAATCGACTCAATGGCACATAATAACACCAAACACAGCCCAGGTAGACTAGTAAGTTATATGTTGGGCTGTTAAGTACAAGGTCAGCAGTTCAAATTCACCACTCTCTTTGTAAGTGAAAGATAAGGCTTTCTGCTCCGGTAAAGATTTGTTGTGGTTGTTAAGTGCCATCGAGTCAGTTCCGACTCATATCAACCCTGTGTAGGCTTTCTGAGGAGTGGCTGGTGAGTTCGGACCTCCAACCTTGCAATTCAAACCAATCATGGCCTGAGCCTACAGCGTCACACCAGGACTCTCCATAAAGATTCATAGCCTCAGTAACCCTATACAAGGAACCAACTAGATGGTGTACAGTCACAATAGAGCCCAAGGGGACTCTGGGGGATCAGTAGTAAAATTCTCATCTTCCATGAAGGACATCTGGTTTGATTCCCGGCCAGTGGAGGCGTATGTGTTGCAAGGGTGCTGAAGAAGCAGAGCTTCCAGACTAAGACAGACTTGAAGAAAGTCCTGGCAATAGGCTTCTGAAAACTCAGCCAATGAAATCCTACGGATTACAACGTCCTGATCTGCAACCAATCACGGGGATGGCACGTGACCAGGTGGTGTTTCCAGTGCACATGGGGTAAGGGAAGGTGTCAGGGACTAACTTGGTAGCAGTCAAAAGCCAGAGAACCAACCCACCAAACCCAGCCAACATTGTTCTCACTCACATGTGAGTCCAAAACGAAGTGACAAGGTGGGGCAGGAACCTAGGAACATCTGAGGGGGTGACCATCAGTCAAGGTGAGTCCCTTCGCTCTAGACCCCAGTTTGCTCAGCTCTGGTCTCTGCAGCCTCTGGGTCTCAAATACTAGAGAGACTTACCTGGTGTGAGGTCAGGGCTCCCTGGGGTGGGGGCAGTATCTTCCAAAGGTGCTCCCACCCCAGCATCCTCCTTCAGCACACACCTTGGGTCCCCTCAGTCATGGATCTACCTCCTGAAACCCAAGCTACCTGAAGGAGGGGGACAGAAAGATATAGGATGAAGCCAAACACAGCTTCCCTGCTCTGTTCAGAGTCTTCACATACTCTTAGACCCCTCTAGGATGCCGGGAGAATGCTCTGAATAGCCCCTCCTTACCTCCTCTCTGGTGGCATAATGGTTACGAATCGGATTGCGAACCTTAAGGTCAGCAGTTCAAAACTACCAGCTGTTCCGCGGGAGAAAGATGAGGCTTTCTGCTCTCTTAAAGATTTACAGCCTCAGAAACCCTGTACAGGGTCACTATGAGTCAGAACTGACTCCACAGCACACAACCACCACCAACTACCCCCTCCCAGAGACGATACATTCAACTAATATTCTTCAGCACCTAATATGTGCCAGGTAAGGAGCTCTGGTAGCGTAGTGGTTACGAATCGGGCTGCGAACCTTAAGGTTAGCGGTTCAAAACTACCAGCCACTCCGCGGGAGAAAGATAAGGCTTTCTACTCCCGTAAAGATTTACACCCTCGGAAACCCTGTCCAGGGTCGCTCTGGGTCGGAACCGACTCAACGGCACTTAACAACAACAACAAATATGTGCCAGAGGAGTCCCTGGACGGTGCAAACAGTTCAGTTTTGCGCCAACTACTAGCCTAAAGTTTGAACCCACCCAGCGGTACCTCAGAAGAAAGGTCTGGCAATCTGCTTCCCAAAAAGTCACAGTCTGGAAAACCCTGTGGAGCACTGTTCTACTCTGCACATGAGGTCACCTAGAGTCAGAATTGACTTAGCAACAGCAACTCACAACACCACACTGTGCCAGGCACTGAACTGGGGCCACAGCAGTGAGCAGGATGAGTTCACTTACAGAGTTACAGTCTAGTCGGGGAGGCAGGGTGGAGAAATAGATGCAACATTGAGGAGACAGCTGGGAGAAATGTGAAGCAGGGATGAGGAGCAGGGAGTGTGGGTGGTTAGGGAAGGTCGCATGAAGGTTAAGGGGGAGCTATGTGTGTAGTTAGGGAAAAGTATTCCAGGCAAAAGGAATAGCCTATGCAAAGGCCCTGGGGTAGGACCAGGCTTGGTGCATTGGAGGAACAGTGAGGAGGCCCATGTAGCTCAAGTGGAGTGTGTAAGAGAGAGAAAGAAGGACAGGAAAGCAGGAAGAATGGGCCTCAGGGAGGACATGGGCTTTTCTCAGAGGGAGGTGAGAGCCCTGGAGAGCAGCATCAGAGGATGGACTCAGATGGTCACGGGCGCCCTCTGGCTACTGCTGGAGTTTGAGGGAGTGGCGACGAGGGCGGGAGTCAGGGACCAGGAGGGAGGAGACTGCACTGGTCCAGGTGGGCAACAATGGGGCTAGACCCCCACCCAGGTGGAGGCAGAGGAGGGGTGGAAATAGGCGGATCCAGGATCGATTCTGAAGGCTGCACCAATAGGATAGTCTAAAGGTGTTGACAGAAAGAAAGAACAGGAGGAAATCATCACTACCATCATCACGGTCGCCATTTGTGGAGGAAGACCAGGAATTAGGAACGAGGCTTCTAACTGGAAGAATGTCATCGTATCACAGAACTGTACGTGTAGAAATCTGTATATGTTCTGCTGTGTGTATTTCTAACAACAAAAAAAATCATTTCAAAACAAAAGCAGAAAAGAGAGTACGCCTTCTGGAACTGGCCCTGCCCCTTCGGAAATTAATGCTTAGTAACTCACAGGTGCTCAGTATGAGGAGGCTTTGTGGGAAAATTAAATGAAAAGATAGTGGAATTATTTCATGAACCTTTTGAAGCCCCTTGGACATGACCATTATTGAGCTTATGATAAGCAGGGAGAGCCTGTCAGCTGCTTCAGAGAAAGATACGGCTTTCTGCTCTCCTAAAAAAGCTCTCGTAGCGTAGTGGTTACGAATCGGGCTGCAAACCACAAGGTCAGCAGTTCGAAACTACCAGCTGTTCCGTGGGAGAAAGATGAGGCGTTCTCAGCCTCGGAAACCCTGTACAGGGTCGCTATGAGTCGGAACCAACTCAACGGCACACATCAACAACAAAGATTTAAAGCCTGGGAAACCCTACACAGGGTCACTATGTGTGGTGACCAACTGGTTGCCCTGTGCCGGCTGGTCTCTACACACCTGGACAGTTTCCCCCCTAACCCTAGAGGCAGGAAGTGACGTCACTACCAAACTTCCTGGAGGCAGCTGGTGATGTGACACAAGGGAGATAGGCTGCCCCACCCATTCATTGGTAGGGGAGGGAGGCACCCAGGCCAGTTTGTCTGAAAACAACTACTTTCACCCAAGACAGGTCAAATGTGTCTCTCCTCATTTCACAGATGGGTAAGTAAAGGCCTCCTCAGGGGTCTGCAGCCTCCTTGCCTCTCCAGCCAGTGCTCAACCACCCACTAGGTCACCCCTGCTTATTTTCATGTGTCTGGCTGTGAATCTGGGGCTCAGAACATGTTTGATGCCCAGAGAGGGTGAATAAGCTGCCTGAGAACACACAGCATGTGAGGGGCCACCGTGATTTCCTGGGCCAGCAAATGCTCTGAGCGTCCAGATGACTAATGTTCAGGTCAGAGTGTGGAGTGACAGGGTGTGGACAGGGGAGTTTGAGTGGACAGAGAGACCCCTGTGCAGAGAGAAACAGAGAAAAATGACTGAGCTAGAGATGAACAGAGACAGAGAGACAAAGAGTTATACGGGATGAAAGAAATGGACCAACACCACTGAGAGGGGAGAAAGGAGACAGAGAAGGGGAGACACACAGGGAAGGTCAGAGAGAGGTGGACACTGAGAAACACAGAGAGAGAGAGAAACAGTAGAGACAGAAATGGACAGAGATACAGAGAGAGACAGGAGTCCCAGGTGACATTTGACTACTAGCCAAAAGGTCGGTGGTTTAAACCCACTCAGGGGCACCTCAGAGAAAAGGTCAGGAAATCTGGTTCCAAAAGTCCAGAGCCTTGAAAACTCAGTAGAGCAGTTTTACTTTGACATACACGGCATGAGTCAGAACCCACTCCGTGACAATTAACAACAGAGATGCACAGAGACACTGATAAGGAATGAAAGGAAGAGACAGAACTACCAGAGCGGGAAAGATGAGACGGAGAGATAAGACACACCAGAAAAGAAGAAAAATACAGACAGCAAACCAAATGCAGGCCTGTCCGCCCCAGCAGGTTCCTACCACAGGTGAAACAGGCATTCCCCCAAAATAACCTACACCCCAGCCAGAACTTCAGGTGCATGCACCCTGACGGCAGCCCCCAGCCAGGCGTCTAGGGTCTGTCATCTGTCTGAACGTCCCCTAGCCTCTCCCAGCCTGATCCTGGGCCAGAAATTCACTTCTCACCCCTAGTTCCCCTTCTGTTCCCTCTACCCACACGACCCTAACTGGGGGTGGGGTTGGGGAGGTCCTCAGTTACCCCACTCTCATGTGGGGAAATATGCTGCGATGGGCCCTAGTCCTCCCCCACCCCAACCCCTCAGCCGCCCATCCTCCACACCTACTCGGACCTCTTCCCAGTCCTGGTCTGTGCTCAGCGTGTCTCTTCCTACCAAGGCCTGTCCTACCCCCAAGTCCCATCTCCTGCTCCTAATCCTTCCTGTCTACTCCCACCCTCACCCTCACCCCCAGATCCCCTGCCCCCCACCACCTGGGGTCGCTGACAAGCAGCAGCACCGAGCCGTCCTGCAGACGCACGTCGCGCACCGTCTGATGATCGTCGAGCGGCCGCGCGTTGTAGTAGAAAGTGCGCTTCCAGGAGCTGACGCCTTGGCCCACAAGCTGGGCGCGCAGGTCGCTGAGCGTGTCCCGAGGCCTCACGGTCAGCGGCAGCAGCAGCGCCTCGTCGGCCAGGTGCACCTTGATGTGGTAGCGCTTCCAGCGTGATAGCCCGCGCCGCAGCCCCTCCATGGCGCCCGGACCCGGCGCCGGAGCCAGCCGGGGCCCGCGCGCCCTGCCACCCGCCGGACCGGCCCAGCCGCCAGCCCCCGCCACGCTCCGCCCGCCTCGCCCAGGCACGCCCGGTACGCAGGAGGCCCGGCCTGGGCGCGGCGGAGGCGGACCCAGCTGCTGACTGGGCCCCAGCCTGGCCAGTTCGCCCCCAGCGCTCCCGTCGGCTGACTCGCCTGAGCTTAGCTCAGACATCTTTTTAGTACCTAGCATTTATTAACCCACACAGCGGTGCTATGAATGAAAGGCCAAATGATTCCGCTTCTGTAAAGATGACAGCCCAAAACACCAGTAGACTCAGTTCTACTGAGTCAGAATCGACTGGCAATGGGTCTGGTTATTTAGTGTTCGATCCCTGGGTGGCCCCCACTAACCTAAAAGTTGGAGGTTCAAACCCACCCTGCGGCACCATGAAAGAATGTCCTGCAGATCTGCTTCCTAAGGGGTCAGAGCCTTGGAAATTCTATGGAATACAGTTCTTTTCTGATGCATTGGGTCGTCATGAGTCAGAGCTGACTTAACTGTGCAAGATAGGCAATTCAAACCCACCAGCTGCTCTTCGGAAATCCTACTGGGTAGCTATGAGTCGAAACCGACTTGATGATAGCGAATGACAACACTAACCTTAAAATTGGCAGTTTGAACCCATTCAGAGGTGCTGCGGAAGAAAGTCCTGGTAATCTGCTTCTGTAAAGATTGTTGATGCTTTAGTTGTTTTCAAGTTTATTCAGATTCATGGCGCTTCCATGTGTGCTGAGGAGAACTGTCCTTCACAGGGATTTCAATTGTCGACTTTTAGGAAACCAATCTCCAGGTCTTTCTTCCACAGTGCCTCTACATGGATTCAGATTGCCAACCTTTTGGGATAGTTGTCGAACGCTTAACTCTTTGTACCACCCAGAGACTTCTATAAAGATAACAGCCAAGAATAACCCCAGGAGTAATTCTACTTTGTAATAGATGGGTCTCTATGAGTTGGAATTGATTTTGACAGCAACGGAGTTGCATACACTTGTGAACCAAGAGGACCAAAAGTCTTACCCTTAAAAATTAGAACCCTCAGGTACTGCTGGTGGGAATGTAAAATGAAGCAGTCAGTGTAAAAATCAGTCTGGCAGTCCCACCAATTGTTACTTTGTTGTTGTTGTTGTTGTTAGGTACCATCGAGTCTCATAAACCAATTTAATAAAACCAGAATCCGGAAGTGGCTTCCGACTCAAGGTACCCCAAGCTTTTGGTTAATACCATCCACAGATTAATAACCAGTTACCGTTGAGATCATTTCAACTCATGCTGACCCCATGTGTGTCAGAGGAGAACTATGTTCTATAGGATTTTTAATGACTGATTTCAGGGGGGGAGCAAATTGCCAGGTCATTCTTCCGTGGTGTTTCTGGGTAGACTTGAACCCCCAACCTTTAGGTTAGCAGTCAAGGGGGAGCTCTGGTAGCATAGTGATTACGAATCGGGCTGCGAACCTTAAGGTCAGTGGTCGACGGCACTTAACAACAACATGGACTGCATGGTTATGGTTGTTAATTGCCATCAAGTCAATTCCAACTCATAGCAACCCTGTATAAGGTTTCCGAGGCAGTAAATCTTTACAGCAGTGAAAAACCTCATTTTTCTCCCACGGAGCAGCTGGTATATTTGAACTGCTGACCACGCAGTTAGCAGCCCAATATGTAAGCACTATGATACTAGGGTTCCCTGACACACCAGGATAGGACCCAGCAAGTCAACTCCAAAGTATATACCCAAATAATTGAAACCCCACAGGCTCACAAAAACGTATTCATGTATGTTCATAGCAACATGGTTCACCAAAGTCAAAGGATGACAATCACCCACGTGTCCATGAATAGATGATGAATATCCACAATGTGATCCATACATACAATGGAATATTATATTTTCAATCACTCACCCCATACGCATATGAAAGTTGAATAATGAATAAGGAAGACTGTAAGAAGAATCGATGCATTTAAATTGTAGTGTTGGAGAAGATTATTGAAAGTACCTGGGCTGTCAAAAGATCAAGCAGATGTGTGTTGGAAGGAGTACAACCAGAATGCTCCTTAGAACCTTGGATGGCAAGGTTCCATCTCTCATACTTCAGACATGTTATCAGGAGGGACCAGTCCCTGGAAAAAGTCAGACATCATGATGGGAAAGCATTGGACAGTATCATTGATATCTCATGTGAGTAAAGTTTTGCTAAAGGTAATACAGAAACGGCTACAATCATACATTGACAGAGAACTTCCAGAGGTTCAAGCTGGATTCAGAAGAGGGCGTGGAACAAGGGTATCATTGCTGATGTCCAATGGATCTTGGCTGAAAGCAGAGAATATCATAAAGATATTTACCTGTGCTTTTTTGACCATGCAAAGGCTTTCAGTTGTGTGGTCGTGCCAAGCTATGGACAACATTACTAAATATGAGACGAACCTGTACATAGACCAAGAGGCAGTTGTTCAAACAGAACAAGGGAACACAGAATGGTTTAAAACTAGGAAAAGTGTGCTCTGGGGTTGTATTCTTTCACCATATGTATTCGATCTGTATGCTGAGCACATAATCTGAGAAGCTGGATTGTATGAAGAAAAACGTGGCATTAAGACTCATTAACAACCTTCAATATGCAGATGATATAACCTTGCTTGCTGAAAGCCAAGAGGACTTAAGATACTTACTGATGAAGATCAATGACCACAGCCTTTAGTATGGGTTGAACCTTAGTGTAAAGAAAACAAAAACCCTCACCACTGGACCAATAAACAGCATTCAAAGTCTTCGTTTTGCTTGGATCAACTCAATGGAAGCAGCAGTCAATAAATCAAATGACGTATTGCATTAGACAAATCTGTTGCACAAGACCTTTTTAAAGTGTTCAAGAGCAAAGATGTCAGCTTGAGAACTAAGGTGCGCCTGACCCAAGCCATGGTATTTTCAATAACCTCATATGCATGTGAAAGTTGGATGGCGAATAAGGAAGACCTTAGAAGAATTGATGCCTTTGAGTTATGGTGTTGGAGGAGAATATTGAAAGTGCCATGGGCTGCCTAAAGAACCAATAGATCTGTGTTGGAAGAAGTACAGCCAGAGTGCTCCTTTTGGAGGCCAGGAGAGCCAAACTTCGTCTCTCATACTTCAGACATATTGTCAGGAGGACCAGTCCCTGGAGAAGGATATCATGTTTGGTAAGGTGGAGGGTCAGAGAAAAAGAGGAAGACCCCCAGTGAGATGGATTGGCCAAGTGGCAGCATCATTGGGCTTAAATGTAGCAACGATTGTGAGGTTGACCCAGGACCGGGCAGTGTTTCGTTCTGTTGTGCATAGGGTCACTAGGAGTCGGTACTGACTTGATGGCACCTAACAACAACATACACTCAGGGAGTCCTGGTGTGGCACTGGACTACAAGGTCAACTTGCAACACTAGTTTGGTGGTTCAAACCCACCAGCTTCTCCTCGGAAACCCTATACAGGGTTGCTTTGAGTTGGAACTGACTGGGCAACACTTAACAACCACAACAACACATACAGACTCATCAGAAGCCCTGGTCGTGCAGTGGTTAAGTGCTTGGCTGCTAACCAAAAGGCTGATGGTGTGAAGCGACCAGTTAGTTACTCCTCAGGAGAAAGGTGTGACCATCTGCTTCTGACAAGATGGCAGCCTTGGACAGCCTCTGGGGCAGTTCTCCTCCATTTTCTAAGGGGCTAGGATTTGGAATTGGAGCAGAGACCTGAGCAAGGGAAGGAAAAAACATGCATGTTATTTGGGGGAAGGGCATTCCAGGCTGAGGGAACAGCTCATGCAAAGGCCCTGAGGCAGGACATGGACTGATGAGTTGGAGGAACAGCAAGGAGGCAGGCGCTGTGTGCCTGGAGCAAGTGGGAGACTGTGGTCTTTTACCTGAGGGGTGGGAGCCCTGGAAGGCTGTAGACAGAGGAGGGGTGTGATAAATTTATATTTATCACTCACTCATTTATGCCTTATTTCCTTCAAGACACATTCAGCAGACCTTAACACTGTTTCTGAGATGGGCTGGGCTGGGCTGGCCTCACAAAGCCTTGGTCTTGGGTCCTGTTCTCCAGGGTATCCCAGACAGGGGTAGAGGACACAGAACTGGTGGTCAGAGCCTAAGCAAAGGGAGAGTCCCTTTACTGGGGAAGGCCAGAGGGTAAGGATGGCTTCCCAGAAGGATGGGCATTCAAGCTAGGGTTTTGACGGATGAGTAAGAGCTCCGCGTTCCTAACGCCTGATCACGATCACCAACCAGATGGTTCAGTGTGTATCTAGTGTGCAGAGGTAGGAGGGCAAGAGTTGAGATTTGCGGTCAGTAGGCAACATGGGAGGATTGTGTATTCCTGTGTTTTCATAACCCTTTGCTCAGATCTCCAGCTATGCTTCTCTGAGCACCTTCCTGAAAGTCTTCTCTGATTGCCTGCTCCCAGCCACTGCCACACCTGGCTGGACAGGACTGTCCAGTTTTGGAGGTCCCCTGAGGCCAAGAGGCAGCTGGTTTGGGCTCAGAAGCTGGTTTATAGTTAGAAACCAGTAATTATTTCAGAACTGGCTGGGACTCCCTTCCCCAGCCGCAGACAGGAGACTGAGGGCAGAACAGGGCAGTGGAAAGAGGGTGAGTTCTAACCTGAACTCTGCCCCTCAGGATGTCCTAGAAAGGGACTTAACCTCCCTAGGCCTCAGGTCCCCAACTGGCCAGTTAGGTTGTTCCAAAGATTAAATAAATATGGACAAAGCAAATAGGTTAAGTTCTCGGTTGCTAACCAAAAGGTTGACAGTTCAAATCTACCTAGTAGGTCTGCAGGAAGAAAGACCTGGCGTTCTGTGCCTGTCAAGATCACAGCTTATAGATTTACCCAAGGACAAAATTCAGAGGGGTGAGAAAAGAAGGTGGAATGGAAACAAGAATCCCAGGGAGGAAGTGGGATAAGTGATGTTACATGGAGGGGCTTGTTGTGGTCATTGAGATGAAGCAAAGTGTAAGATCTGTGGGATGTAAAACCGATGGTCTGTTCTTCCCTTCATTCACAATAAAATGTTTTTTAAAGAAAGATGACAGCCTAGAAGATTCTTTGGGGCAGTTCCACTCTGTCACGGAGGGTTGCTGGGAGTAGAAATTGACCTGACAACACCCACCAAAAATGTGCTAGATACCATTTTAGAAAAGAGTTTCCTTCACTTGTCACCTGATACTATTAGCTCCATTTGACAGAAGAGTAAACCCAGGCACAGAGTGGATAGGTGACTTGCCTGAGGATACATAGTGAATGTCAGAGCTAGGATTTAACCCCTCACCTCCTGGCTCCAGCAACAATCCCATCCTGTTAAACGACCATCAGATTTCAGGTGACGATTTTAAAAATGGCTATGACTGAAGATGACACGGAAGGATCGTTCATATGTTCACTAGGAGTCAGAGCTGACTAGACTATCAATAAAAACAAAACCAAAATAAATTCCAGATGGATTCTCTGCCCCCCAGCCCAAGAGAGAAAGAGAAATGATAAAAACACTAGAAGAAAATGTTGTTGTTTGGTGCTGTCGAGTCAGTTCCAGGCCATAATGACCCTAGGTGCAACAGAACAAATCTCTGCCTGGTTCTACGCCATCCTTACACTTGCTATGTTTGAGCACGTCGCTGCTTTCACGGGGTCATTGCATCTGGTTGGTGGCCTTCCTCTGTTTGGCTGACCTAGGAATCATTCATTAAAAGTCTGTGACTACATAAAAAGCAATGACCCTGCCGTCCTTGGATGATGGCTCGTAGATTTTTGACTCATAGTGACCTCCGTGTGACAGAGTACATACAACTTCCCCCATCGGGCTTTCCAGGCTGTCATTTTACCAGAATTAGATTACCAGGTCTTTCTCCTTTGGATTTGCTGGTGGGTTTGAGCTGCAGATTTTGAAGCCCGTAGTCCAGTGTTTAACCTGCAGTACGCTGTGGTCGTTGCTGTTAAGAGCAGTCCAGTCGGTTCCGACTCATAGTGATCCTGTATAGAGTTTCTGAGGTGAACTTGAACCGCCGACCCTGTGGTTCAAACTGACTTTGTAGTTTAGCATTTTATCCCATAGCGCCACACCAGGACTCCCAGAATTCCTAGGGACTGAAATGAAAAAGTGTCTAGAAATTAAAAAGGCCCAACAGTCTAGAAGGGCAAAAAGCGTAAAGGGTTTTTCAACAGGATATACAAATGCTTTGTAAGCATAGAAAAGGAAGTCTAGTCTCACTCATAGTAAGTTTTGTATAAAATAAAACAGCCACAAAATAACATTTCCCCCCTCATCTATCAAGTTGATGGAGTCCTGATGTGGTGCTGTAGGGTCAGCACTGGACCGCAAGGTGGCGGTTCGAACCCACTAGCCATTTCTCAGGAACCCTACACAGGATCATTGGGAGTTTAAACTGACTCGACGGCACTTAACAACTCTATTAAGTTGATGAAGATGAAGAAGTGTGACGATTCACCGTCCTTTCTCTTGTTGTTGTTAGGTACCATCGAGTCAGTAAGACCCATAGCGACCTTACTGTACTTCCTAGGACAGGGGAAAAGAGCAATCTCATGCATTAGGGCTGGGCATATGAAAAGCTGTAACCTCTGTTGCCGTCCAGTCGATTCCAACAATTCCGAGTAGAATTGTGCTCCATAGGGTGTCCAGTGGCCGATTTTTCAGAAGTTGATCACCAGGCCTTTCTTCCAAGGTGCCTCTGGGTAGACTGAACTGCCAGCCAGTTACACCACCTGAAGGTATCTCTAACAATAGCTGTTGAACTCTGTAAACCAGCCCATCACACAAAACACACGCTGAGTGATTTATACGACACCCGAAGCAGATGATGAGGCTTGGCACCATCCCGGAGCTCATTTTAAGAAAAGAGGAAAACTGTGACCCAGAGAAGACCTGGCAGAATTGCAGCCAAGCAGGCGAGGGTTGGTCTCTCTCCAGGGAAGGTGGGCGGGCTGGCTCTACCTGCAGATCCAGGTCACGTGTCCCCAGCCATGTGGGCCTCACCCATGAGACCTTGATTTTCAGAGCAGATCAGAGCAAGGGTTGGGGACACTGACTGTAGGCAGATGGAAGCCAAGCAGGCCATAGCGAGCCTTCTGAGTGTCGGTTGCCAATTCCCATTAATTCTGACTTTCTCATTAAGCCGTTAGGAAAAGCCAGGTGGCTGTAGGCAGTAGGCCCTTGGCCGGGCTTGCTGGATTAGAGGGATGGTGGTTTCTGCCCTGAGACACAGCGTTATGTGTCCAGGGCAATTATGAGACACCTGGGAAATGGAGACAAGATCAGAGAACCCCTACAGTACAGAACCTGGGAGGCTTGGGACAGTGGGGTGATCCCAGCCGCTCAGAATCCTAGAATGCCCAGCACTTCTGGACTTTAGAATGCTCATGAGCACTCTTCAGAACATTCTAGAATCTTAGAGCCCTAACAAGTAGGTCCAGGAAACCTGGTGGCACAGTGGTTTAGCACTTGGTTGCTAACTGAAAGGTTGGTGGTTTGATCCACCCAGAGACTCCACAGGATAAAAGATCTGGCAATCGCTCCCATTCATCAAGACCACAGCCTAGGAAGCGCTATGGAGCAGTTCGGCTCTATCATATGGCGTCACCGTGAGTTAAAAGTCGACTTGGGGGATTCTAACAACAACAACAACAGTGTGTGAGGTCAGGGTGCTGCGGGACATCAGCAAGGCCCCACCTCGGGCTGTTGTAGAAGAAATCGGGATTTCATGCAAAGTCCTGAGGGAATTCGGAGACCCAGTGAGAATCAAGATGAATAAGCTTCAAACATGAGCCAGAATGTGAAAGGTGACAGAGACTGGGCATCAGGGATAGGTGACACAACCCCTGCATTTGCTCTTGTCAGCTAACACCAAGTTGGCTTCCTACTCATGGCACCGCCGCACCATGGAACAGAACACTGCCTGGTATTGCCTATGCCCATGAGTGATCATGAACCAGGTCATTATGAGTCCTAGGCTTTGCAGTGGGTGATTTTCAGAAGTACATTCATTGCTAAACTACTGCCTTTTCTGTCCTCCCTCAGTTCCCCACAGAAGACACCAAACAAGTCAAAGGGACATTTCGAATAATGTGGTCATTTGCATCAGGAGTTGCCCCTCAAGCTGTTATTTTAGAAACAAAAGAAAGAACGAGTTCAGCTCTCTTCATAGCTACCACTTCTTGGACCTATCTGTTTGTCTCCAATGAAATTTCATTAGGAATTCACTGTCAGGATGTCTTAACATATGAGAGATCATGGGTGGTCTCTGTTGGCAAATTGTGTGATTCCAGTTCTACCTATTTGCCACCACCATGTCCAAAAGTGGTATCCTTCATATATAAAGAGCTACTAGAAATAAATAAGAATAGGAGAGATACCACACAAAGGACATGGAGGCCACTTTGGATACACAAGAGACATAGATAGGCAATTCATAAATGAAAAGATTCATGTGGAAAAGATTCATCAGAGTTTTCGGACTAAGACAGATGAGGAAGAAAGTGGTTAATCACACTAGTACCTCCCCCTTCCCAATTATATACAGTATCTGATACCCTTCGGTTTTATAGGAGTATTAGCTGTCAGCATTAGTTAATACTATCTTTCTGGGAGTATATTGGTGATTTTATAGAAAATCACAAACCAAACCGATTACTGTCAGACGTCAATTTGGATGCATAGTGACTTTATAGGGAATAGGATTTCCAGGACTATAATCATTACAGGTGCAGACTGCCAGATCTTTCTTCTGCAGATATATAGTGTGGGTTTGAACCACTGACTTTTGGGTTCTCAGCCAAGCGCCTAACCATCCTGTCACCAGGGTTCCCTTTGGATGATAACGAATAACAATGGCTCACATTTCTCAAGCAACAAATTCAGTTTAGTTTCTTTCACTATCTGCTTTCTCCAATAGAACAGAAAAATCCCAGGAGGGCAGGGCTTTGTCAATTTCCTTCACGGTAGTTTGAATTCACCAGCTGCTCCGAGAGAAAGATGAGGCAGCCTTCTCCCACAAAGGTTTACAGCCTTGGAACCCAGGGAACACTTACTTCTACTCTGTTCGATCGGATCCCTGTGAGTCGGAATCGATTCACCGGCAAGGAGTTTGGTTTGATTTTAGTCTCAGGTGTCAGGAATAGTGCCTGGGATTCATTTCTATCCCCAGCATGGGCCTGTAAGTTCATTTTTCTATATACAGGAGCCCGAGAACCACTGAGCTACACCAGTAGGAACGTTTTCACATAGACAGATGTGTAAACATTCAAGACAACTCTCAAATTCCTAAGCGGCACGTGGCACCTACTCTGGGGTTCTGTGGACAAGGCTAGGCAGTGCCCCCCAAACTTCACTGCATTTAATCCTGCCAGCAGGTCTGGGAGGCAAGTACTAATATGTATCTGATTTTACAGATGTGTGAACTGAGACCACAGTGTGAACGCAGTACCTTGTAAAGTGTTGTGGTTAGCTGCCATAGTTGGCTCAGACTCGGAATGAAATGTTGCCGGGTCCCCAGCCATCCACATGGTCCTTGCTTGAATCCATAGAGGCACCACACTGTATATTTTGAGTGCCTTCCAAGTTAGGCGCTCAACTTCCAGCGCCACGTCAGACAATGTTTGGTTATGATCCGTAGGATTTTCATTGACTGATTTTCAGGAGTCAATTGCCAGACCTTTCTTCCTCATCTTAGTCTGGAAACTCTGATTAAACCCATTCACGATGGGTGACTGGTGTTTGAAATACCAGTAGCATGGCTTCCAGCATCACAGCCACATACTAGCCACTGAAGACGACACACAGCCAGCCTGGGGGAATGTTTAGATCTGTTGTTTTTGTTGTTGTTAGGTAATGTCAAGTTGGTTTTGCCTCATAGTGACCCTTTAGCACACAAGAACTAAAATCTTGCTTGGGCAGACCCATGGACATGTGACTCTGAAGACCATACCTGTCTCTCAGGAGTCCGTTTCCTCTGGGGTTCCATAAGGAACACCAGCCCCAGTGGTGTCTCATAAATGCTTCTGTACTGGGCTGCCCGGGAAGGTGAATGCAGATAATAGTGGCAGAAGATTTCTGGGGGTGTGGAGGGAGACACAAGACACCTCCCCACCAGACACACACAGCTACACCCAAAGAGCCAACATATACACAGCAAGAGCCAACATAGGAGACATACACTCCCTGAAACCCACACTCCTGAGACAAATTCTGTCCCGCCCAGAGACACACAAGATACACAAGAGGAAAACTCAGACCACCACTCCCTCCACACAGATGCACAGCCCCCATTAAATAAACACGGCCACATTCAGGAACACACATACACACAGAGACATAAAAGATACACAGTAAAGAAAAACTCAGACAAACACACACGACCCGGCGCCTTGGCCTCAGGTGACCAGGTTGGTAAGTTGCCAGGACCCTCAATCCAAGCGAGAATCCAGCTTCCATGGACCAGAATCTCTCGCTTAGGTAGTGGCCAGCCAATGGGGGAGCTGCAGACCCAAGAGACCCGACTTGGCCGCAGGAGGGGGCCGAGCCCGCAGACGAGCAGAACGTGGCTCACGGGCGCCACCTGGTGGACACAGGTGGTAGGGCCGTTCCAGCCCCAGACCAGGTGCCTGGTCCCTTCAGGCTCTCTGCCTCCCCCATCCCCAGCTCTATTTGCGTCCCTTTGTGTGTCTCTATTTCTGTCTCTCTCCTCTCTGTGATCTCTCTCCGCGTCTGTCTCTGTCTCTTCGTTGTCTGTCTCTCCCTGTGTTTCTCATAGTTTCTTTTTCCTCTCTGTCGCGTTTTTGCTGTTTCTCTGGAAGCTTCTTTGTGAGTCTCTGCTTTTCTTGTCTCTTTTGCTCTCTCTCAGCCTGTGTCTCTCTTCTCTTTTCCCCACCTACTATGGCCCCATGTCTCATATCAGGGAACTCTTTCACAGTGACCCCCAGTCCCACTGTGGCACCCCTCACAGGCTGTACCCCATGTCCCTTCCCTAATGATATCTTGATGTTTCCTGCTCTCTAGGGGTACCTGAAGACCCGTAGGTCCTTTTCTTCCTGAAGGTGGAAGGGATAAACTACATGGGGGCTATGGGGACAGTGGGGAATTGGCTCCCCCTACACACAAGCAACCACTACGCTACCAGAGTGGTTATACGAATCGGGCTGCGAGCCGCAAGGTCAGCAGTTCGAAACTATCAGCTGTTCCTCAGGAGAAAGATGAGGCTTTCTGCTCCCGTAAAGATTTACAGCCTCAGAAACCCTGTACCATGGCACATAACACCACCACCACCACACAAGCAAGGAAAGGTATGGAGAGAGGTATGAGAGTCGCCCTTGAACCCAGCAGGTCTGGGAGGTGGCTCATGTTTGCTGCTGAGAACTGGCCAAATCTGTCTCACACTCGCAGACTCTCAGCGCCTCCTCCTCTGGGCTTCTGCACAGTTTCCTCTTCCTGGAAATGCCCTTCCTTGTCTTTCCCCCTCCTCATTGCCCAGGTATGCGCCCCAGCCCCTGCCTCTGTCTTGCTTCCTGCTGGCCCCCAGCCCACAGGAAGTACCGGGAAAAGTACTTGCTTAATAGGTGAGTGTGTTAAATCAAGTTCAAGGCCAGGCTCTGGAGTCTGCATTTCCAACTTGCCTTGCTGAGTGGCTATTAGGGATTGAATTGGGTTTCCCCCTGAATTATGTGTAGTAAATCCTAACTGCTGTACCTGTGGATGGCAGTTCCTGAGAGGCACACACAATTAAGCACTGCACTATGAACCTATAGGTTGACAGTTCAAAGCCCTACCACTCGTCCGCCGGTTTGTCGCACTGTGGTGGCTTGTGTGTTTTTCTTGTCTGTCAGCATTATTTTGAACGCCAGCAGGGTCACCCATGGTCACAAGGGTCTGACTATTGTTCTACACACATGGGGTCATACCTGTGAATGTGATCCTATCTGGGAATAGGATTTTGTTATGTTCATGAGGGTGTATGCAGAGAAGGGTGCACCTGAAGCCAATCACTTCTGAATGATGAAAGGAGATTGGGCACCGAATTGAGGAAGGACAGAGGGGGCAGATTGATCCCACCAGATCTCCAAGGACCTGAGGAAGAGAAGCTGAAAAGGACAAGAACCTTCCCCCGACAGACGACACAGAGAGAGAAAGAGAGAGAGAGAGGGAGAGAGAGTTTTTTCCCAGAGCCAGCAGCCTGAACCCCAACTTCTAACCTCCTAGGAGAAAAATGTTTGCTAAAGCCACAACAGCACTAGAGAAGTATGACAATGACCTTGAATAAGTGGGCTCCTTGCTGCTCTGTGCCCCATTTTCCCAGCAAAAAGGCTAGGGCATTTTCTGGGCCAATTCTGCAATCTACTCTTGTGTGTCTTATGCCTGCATTTTGGTTTGCTGTGGCCAGAAGCATTAGTCCCTTTTATGAGCTTCCCCACGAAGCTGATTGGCAGCAGGTGGAGACAATCATGGTGGGACCAGACACCAGCATGCTATGGTAGCTCTGGGCACTCCACCACACGGTGTGTGCCAGTCAAGAGGCCAACCTGGGGCCTTATGTTTGAAAAATGGCTAATGGAACTTTGGAGTCCCCGGGTGGAGACAATGGTGACCTTGCTTAGCTGTTATCCAACACATTAGGGTTTCGAGCCCACCCAGAGCCTCAGAAGAAATGCCTTGTGATTGGCTTCTGAAAAAAGCCACGGAAAACCCTTAGAAGCAATGATTATCCTATTCTGACACTGAAGAGGCTGACATGAGTTAAAATCAACCCAGTGATACTGGACCAGAACCAGTGACTGGCATCTTGGTAAGGTAGATGCAGGCAAAGGGAAAGCCAAAAATAAAACCAGAACACCAAAAAGTGTCAGAACCACCCAAAGCGAAGAGAGAGCCTTCAGAGGAGTCTGAACTGGCCCACACCTGGATTCCAGACATGGAGCCTCCAGACTGCTAGAAAATCAATTTCTGCTGTTCAAAACACACCCTGTCTTGTGGCATTTGGTGATGGTTGGCCCAGGAGACTTAACAAAAGACACACAGCTGATGGAAGGAGCGGACATCTGAACCCACCCAGCATGCTGGCAGTCTGGTTCTTAGGCCTGTGAAGACACCAGGGACCTGTGGCCCGGGTGGGGTCCTCTCTTCCCCTGCCCCTTCCTTACCCCATCTGCATTAGACAGTGTGGTCACTGTGTTGTTTATTGCCCATTCAAAAAGCTTTTCTAGAGCCCACGCCTTGGAAATTATTTGACTAGAAAGAAGCTCATGTCTGCACTATCAGACTGGTAAGCGCCGGGGGCAGGCTGGGGAATTCCTGCAGAGAGAGAATTTAACCCAGAAGCTGTTTTGAAATGTAATGAAATCTTTATGAATACAAAATTTAGCAATTGACAGAGTTGACACATTTCTGAGGATGTGAAGACATTTAATAGTCATTAATTCTGATGGTGCGGTTGTCTGTTTTTGCATCTTTAGAGATTGTTTGTTTTTTTCTCCTCTCCTAATTCTTATAGACCCACTATGAAGCTCCGGAAGCGTAGTGGTTACGAATCGGGCTGCTAACCTCAGGATCAGCAGTTCAAAACTCCCAGCTGTTCCACGGAAGATGAAGCTTTCTGCTCCCATAGATTTACAGCCTTGGAAACCCTGTACAGGGTCGCTATGAGTCAGAACCAACTCCACAGCACATAAGCGCCCACCATGAAGCTTTAGCACAAGGCCTCGGTATGTCTGATTTTCCTGAAGCACTGACTATGCTAGGGAGTCCTGGTGTGGCACTGTGGATTAATGCACTAGACTGCAAAACCGTTTGAACTGCAAGGTTGGCAGTTCAAGCTCACCAGTCACTCCTCGGAAACCCTATATAGTGTCGCTATGGGTTGGACCTACTTGACGGCACTTAACAGCATGCTAGGTTAATTCTAAGCTTTTTTTTTGAAGTGTATAGCTAACTTAATCTTCATTTAAAATCCTAGGAGGTACCCCAGCAGTGCAAAGGCTAAGCGCATGGCTATCAATTGAAAGGTCAGCATTTCGAACCCACCAGCCACTCCATGGCAAAAAGATGCGGCAACTTCCATCCATCCGTAAGGGCTGATAGTCCTGGAAACCCTACCCTTATCGGATCGCTGAGTTGGAACCAACAGCAGAGGTTTTGTTCTGAGTGGAGGGCTAGGAGTGTCCATATCATCTTCGCCCTCCATGTGGAAGACCTGGGTTCGATTCCTGACCAAGTGCACCTTGGGTACAGTCACCTGCTGTCTAACAGAGGTTGGGGAATTGCTATGCTGCTGAACAGGCGTCTGTGGAGTTTCCAGAGAAGCTAGAAAGGCCTAGGGACCAACTACTGATGGAAACTTGGATCCCGACGTCTGACCACCACGATGGGGCTGCACAGGGCAGGCTGGTGTCATGTTCTGCTGTACAGCAGTGCTGAGGGCAGCAGATGATAATTAGAAAGCTTTTCTCACCCCAGGGGTACCTGGTGCCTCATGGGACTTGGCCAAGTTGAGACGTGGAAGAGGTAGCAGGAGCCACCGAACGCCCTCTAGGGGGAGCTTAGTGGTAACACAGGTGGAGAGCTCCCAGGTAGCCAGGTCGGCCGGATTTGAACAGTTGACCCACTGTCACTGAGCTGAGCCTGGCTTTTATTACCAGTTTCTTGACTTGCAGGGGGTACAGGTACGCCCCTTACACAGCATGGAGAGGGGATGGTGCCCCTCTACCTGTCCTTGAAAAGTGGCTCTGAAAGCCCCTGCCGGGAGATTCAGGAGGTAGTAGCTGATGGAGCTTGGCCCTACCAGTGAGAACACAGGGTTTTCTGGGAGACTGACAGCTGCTGGGGGACCTTCAGGGGACAGCCCTAGATACAGTGGGAGGTCAGGAAGGCTCCTGGGAGGTGGCACCATGGATAATTCTCACTGAAACAGACTCAGGCCGAGGGGAACTCTAGGAGACCAGGCCTATACCACACTGGGGCCCTCACCTGCCCAATTCATACCTTCCTTCAAGCCAGCAACCCTCCCCCATCACAGGAGGGATAGTTGGGCCTTTCTTCTGCACCTGCAGGGGCCTCCATTTATAACATCTACCTGTGTATGGGAAGCATCCATAAGCAGGGGACAAAGGCACCCACTCTAGAGGGCAGCTCTGGGAATTCCATGAGACAATGAGGTTAGATGTCAGGACTTGGGGGATGGGAATGGGGAACCAACCAGTGCAATACCAGACACACGAGCAAGTGCGAACCATAAACTTTTATTAATGGAAAATGGAATGCCTTGTTAACAGAAACCTGGTCTTAAAAACGGCAGAACAAGAACACATTACAAAAAAAAACAACAAACAGGAGGAAGTGAGTTCACATTGTATTGAGCTACACAACCTGGGGACAGAAGATTCTGTAAGTTCAAGGTGACCCTGGCTAACAGATCCAACACTGCTGCTGCCTACCTGGAGAGTTGAGGGAGCGGGTGGGGCCTAGTAGCGGCTGTGGGTAAAGTGGGGGTATGGGTGGGGGTGGGAGGCTCTGCTGCCCCGGTCCTGGCCGGCCAGTCCTCCACCTTCCAGTCCGCCCGCTGTTGCCCCGTGGCCCTGGGAATGTCCACCCTGTGCCAAGCCGCCTCGCCTAGGAACAAAGGCAGACGGTCCCCCGGTCAAGTGCTCTGCGTCTCTCAGCCACACTGCTCAGCGCTGACACGGCGGCCTCGAGCGCGCTGGGCGGTCTCCAGGTGGGACGTGCCATCATCACACATCATGTTCCGGGGGGCTGGAGAGTGCTAGTTGCCTATGTTGCAGAGAGCCTCTTTGGGTTTGTTTTCAAAACACTCAACCCGGCAAGTTGAACACACATGCAAAGGGGGAAAGGGTGGGCGCAGGGCAGAGCACGCTCACCCATGGGCTGCGCTCCTTACCCCGCCATTCCGCCCCTGCTCGCCAGGTGCCCTGGTCCCTCAGGGCTGGGCGGGCCTCTCTCACCACCTGGAAGAAAAAGAGGGAACCCTGAAGTCACCAGGAGGCTTGGCTGTTTGAAGTAGCCCCCCAGAAAGCACTGTGTTTGTCCGCACGGTCCACGGAGGGGGTCAGCAAGTACCTTGCCACTGTGCATGTTCTCGGCCAGCCGTGTCAGTGTCCACACCACCCTGCCAGGCGCGCTCCTGATGATCTTCCAGCCTCTGGCTGTGCTCTCCCCAGTCACGTCCACCCCTTTGGCCAGGAGAAACCAGACATAGGACTGTCCGGAGAGGCCTCCGGCTTGGATGGTCAGAAGGCTAAATCCCTCCCCATCATAGAGCAAGGGTTAGTAGCTCAATGAGACCTGCATTGGAGGGCTCAAGAGACCTTTCTCCAGAGAAGACGAACACACAGCCAACCATCACATGGAAATAGGACACATCAAGCAAGCCACACCCACTCATGGCGGCCCCAGGTGTCAGAAGCGATTCACACATTTCTTCAAGGATGCCTCCTACCTTCCTGTATCAGCTAAGCATATTCACTGTACCATCTAGGGACTCCCAGCGACTCCATGTGACAGAGCACAACTGTTCCACAGGGTTTCCTAAGCTGTCAACTTTACTGAGGTCTCATCTTCCAAGGGAAATGCAAATCAGAACTGCAATGAGATACCACCCTGTCCCCACTAGCAGGGTTCAAGTCCAAACACATACCAAGCACTGACAAGAATGCACAGAAACGGAAACCTCATACACTGCCAGGGGGTGGGGGTACAGACATGCAGCCTGGCAGGTCCTCAGATGGCTAAACCTGGAGCTATCATCCAGTCCAGCCAAGAGACAGGAGAGCACACATCCACACAGACACATCTACATGTGTGTTCAAAGAAGCCTGAGTCCGTAAGAGCCCCAAAGCAAAGACAACTGATTTAAGAATTAAAATAACACGGCATTTCCACACAAGGGGATGTGGATTAGACACACGATACGACTTTCCCCACAAACTTTCTGAACCCCCCTGGAAAAGGGAGCACTCCATCAGACGGGTCCTACAGGTGAACCTGGCACACGCTGCGTGGTCACTGAGTGAAGCGCCCACAATAGCCAAGTTGAGTCAGAAAGACATCAGTGGCTGCCTAGGCATGGTGGCTCCGGAGGATAAACACTGGACTGCAAACCACAAGGTTAGTGGTCCGAGCCCGCCAGTTGCTCCTTGGGCGAAAGATGAGGCTTTCTACTCCTGTACAGATGTCCAGCCTCAGAAACCCTACACAGGGTCACTCTGAGTCGGAACCAATTCGACAGCACTGAACAGTAACAAGGGCTGGAGGAGGCATTCCTAGTGGTGCAGTGGGTAAGGTCTGGGTGGCTGCCTGGAAGGTTAGCAGTTTGAGCCTCCCAGTAGCTCCTGTGAACAGCCTAGGACACCCCATGGAGCAGTGCTACTCTGTTACACAGGATGGGGGAGTCGGAATGGACCCAACAGCCCCCAGCAGGAACAACACTCTCAGGCGGGAAGACTGGAGCGTGACAGGTTTCTATTTGGGGTGAGGAAACCTTCCTAGAATTTAATGAAGGTAATGAATGGGTGATGGGTGAGTGGCCACAGGAACTGAACAGGGAGTGGAAGACCACAGGAGTAGCAAGCAGAGCTGGGGCCTGCTCCCAGCAGCCAAGGGCTGAGCTGAATGAGCAAGCACCGGAAATAGGCACCTTCTGCTGGGGGTGGGGGGAGGCCCACAGTCAGACCAAAGGCTGTCCAGTGCGTTCCACCGGGGCGTCCCTAACAAGCCCAGGGACACAGGCAGCTGAAGGCCACATGGCACCATGTTACATGAAGGCTACCTGGAAACCTTTAGAAGGATCTAGCCCAGTGTCCTCAACTTGGACAGCATGCTGGAACAAGGTAAGGGGAAGTGCTGCTAAAAACACCCCTCCCACTGTCCCAGAGGAGGGGTCATCTTCCTTCCACCCCAGTGAGTGTCAGGGGCCAGGGGAAGACACGTCACCAGCTCACCAGAGACCCAGAATGAAAGGACTGCCCCTCAGGGACTATATTCCATGAGACCTGGCCCCATGGGGAGGGCTGCCCTCTGCTTGAAAGGCCCCCATGGTGCCGCACAAACCTGGGTGTGGACGGCAGTGTCCGGCCTTCGCTCAGCCTCTTGCCCGGGCCGTAGCCGCCCCAGCTGGCTCGAGAGTCCCGGCCGTGGCGATCTGAGTAGTGCTAGAGACACAGGGGACAGTGGGGTGGGGGTGGGGGCAAGGCTTTGACTACTCCATCCTCTCCCCAAGCTTGTCATCCACCCTGGCGCCAACCTGTCTCCATGACAAACTAGAGGTTCAGAGAGCAGGGGAGGGGCAACCTGACGCCCAGAGGAAAAAGCAGACTGCCCCCTCCCTAGCCAGACCTGGACTCAGGGCCCCAACTAACCCAAACAGTAAGAGAGAACGGTGTGACCAATCAATCAAGGAGTAACTGCAAAAGCAGCTCTTCTGAAGCCCGTCCCAGGCTTTCTCGGGAGCACCCTCATGCCTCTTTCCCCAGAACCAATGCCCTCCCCACCCTGCTCCTAGACCACTGGCAGATGACCCAACTCAGGGCCCTAAAGAGAAGGAACCCCTAAATCTGGGCTGGACAAAGATGATCCCAACTACTCCCTAACTGGCTGTGAAGGTATCGTGGAGGGCTGGGGGTGATTCTGGAGCAGGGCCACAGGACCCAGGTTAAAAGGCACGTTTGACAAGGGAGAAGTCAAAAGACCCTGCAGTTCATACTGCACATAATGATGCAAAGATGACCCCCATTTACTTGACAGACACTTGGAAATCAGACAATAATCATCTATCTAGCTTTTAACCACAGTCAGAACCAAGCAGTCGGCCCGCCCGCCTGCCCTACAGCACGTCCCCAAGTCTGGGCTTGCGGTCAGCATCTACTCACCGGTCCAACTCGATCGCCCATCACTGACCTGGAACTCTCTCTTCTGCAAAAGTAACGCATCTTATTCAAACAGCAGTGACAAAGCGGTGGGACTTTTATGTCCAAACACAAGAGCTTCACATTCAGGACACTTACTCTACTTCAACATATAATTATTTAATTAGCCTGATAAAAACACCTCAGACTAGACTGTAAAACAACCCTAGGAATACACGGTTCCATGAGCTGCTCTCATTGCTGAACTAAGAAAACCAGTTGCCGTCAAGGAGACCTTCCTGAGAGCACGCTATCCAGGCTTGTGCTAATAAGGCCTTATCTCGGAGCCTCGGAACAGCAGTAAAGCTTGTGAAGCCACGCACCTCCCTTCACAATATCCCGAACCTGGCCAGGGCCTGCTACGCATGTGCGCACCTGACCTGGGAGAAAAGAGGGCTGATGTCAGCACCCCTTAACCTCGCACTCCCACACCAGGATGTTGAGTGTCTTCATTCAAACTGCGCCTCTAGTGAGGCCCTGCCTCATCTGAACCCCACCCTTGGAGGCGGACCTCCTTCTTACTAACGCTGCATTAAAGAGTAGGACACTCCAATTCCTGGTGCCTCCATGTGTGTCAGAGAAGTGCTACACACAGGTTTTCAGAAGATCGCCAGGCCTTTCTTCTGAGGTACCTCGGGGTGGACGAGAACTACCGACCTTCAGGTCAGTAGCCGAGTGCGCATCATTTGCATCACTCATGAATATTCCATAAAGTACACATGAAGAAGCTTCAAAACGCTGCTAGAAAACCAGAATTAAACGGGTGGAGAAAGTCCGGTCTGTGAAATCATTTGGTCTGACCCTGCCAAGGCAACTGCAGTTCCAGCCATCATGTGTTGTTACAAGCCACTGAATTGGTTCTAACTCAGTGACCCTATCCACCAACCTTGTGGTTCTCAGTCCAGAGTCATCACATGGCGTCGTGGTTTAGTGATGTTGAGTCAGTTCTGACTCACAGTGACCCTGTATAGGGTTTCCGAGCAGTAGCTGGTGAACCTGAATCGCCGACCTTGTGGTTCAAACCGACTACAGCCCAGTGCATTACCCCACAGCACCACACCAGGACTCCAAAACACCACATTGTTGTTGTTGTTATGTGCCGTGGAGTCGGTTCCAACTCATAGTGACCCCGTACAGGGTTTCCAAAGCTGTAAATCTTTGTTGTTAAATACCGTGGAGTCGATTCCGACTCTGCACACGGGTTTCCGAGGCTGTAAATCTTTACAGGAGCAGAAAGCCTCATCTTTCTTCCGCAGAACAGCTGGTAGTTTCAAACTGCTGACCCTGAGGTTAGCAGCCCAATTCGTAACCACTACGCTACCAGAGCTCCTTGAACACATTAGGGGTTAAGTTAATGAAACATTTGACCAAATAAACAGCAGGCTAGTTAGCTAGTTTTTAAAATCAATCATTTTGTATGGCCCAAGAATGATGTTATGACTTTTGACAGAGAAAAACCACACTGGCCCCAAACCCACCCTGACACCGGAGAGGCAGCCGACAGCCGACAATTGGGTCTTGTTCTGATGCATGCTCCTGGGTACCTTAACCTGACAGGGGCCCCCGGTGCTCTCACACAGAATGGCTCTGGGGAGCTTCCTGCTGAAGAAGCCAGGTATCCTGGCACTGACCACCACTGGCCATGAGTGCCAGGACCACCAGCAGCCCCACCTGATGGGGGATCTAAGTAAGCTGGAGTTTCAAAGAACCAACCCAGACCCATCTCTGTAAGCCAGCAGCTGACCTGTCGCCCATGTGGTCATGATACTGGCCCCGGTCACGGTGGTCAAAATCATGGAAGCGGTGTTCCGAGCGTGGGAAGTCCGACCGATACCTGTCCTCCAGCACTGCCCGCTTTGATTCTGGCCAGTAGGAGTCAGAGCGTCTGGAGAGGTTTTCATTCAAAGAGAAAAAAAAAATTCAGGTTCCATTTATGAGGAAGAATAGTTTCAGCAGGGTTGGAGGCGTGAAGGTCTGAGTATCACTTCACACGTCTTACAGGGCAAATCTCTAAACATTCTATCATTAGCACTTTGAATGGATGAATTAAGACTCCCAAACTGGCACGAGGCACACTGGAGCTGATGCCTGACAGTCCCAGGAGGATTCTGCTGTGCACTAATTGTACCAGAGCCCTGCGTGAGCTCAACTACAAACAGGATGGACCGGTGGACTCTTCCGGAGCAGGACTGGATTTGCCACATTGTTACCTTCCCCCACTTCTATGGGTACCAGAACCTTCCTCTGAGTTTTATTTTTTTTTAAGCAGATCAGACCAGGTCAGGACAGCAGCCAATTACAAGGAAACCAGTGAGACCAAAACTTGATGAGGCGGTCCACTTTTCCCGCCTCTGATGGGGTGCGGTGATCACTTTTCTCTCGCTTGTGACAGCGAGAGACATTCCAGTGTCCTCCTTTTGCAGGTTTGATGGTGTCTCCTTCCTGAGACACATGGGGTGGTCGTCCACTGAGTAGCTCCAAGGTACAAAAGGGAACTATTGAGGGGGCCTACCTTGGGTCTCTTCCTCTGAAAAGACCGCCAGGGCGGTCTCACCAATATACATGCCCTGTGGAGAGCTGTGCTCCAGCAGAAGCCCCGAGATGGGACCGGGAGACACAAGCCTAGGTGAGGCCAGCTCAAAGGACCTGTGTAGGTATCACGGTCAAGCCCATGAAGCTCATCCCACAATGGGTCACAGAACTACGCAGACGGCGGGGGTACCTCAAGGAACCACCTGGCCCCCCCAGCCTCCTTACCGGTCCACGTCATAGGGCCTCCGGAAGGCAGGGCGCCGCTCCTGCACATAACGCAGCTGCTCTTGCTCGTAGCGCAACTGCTCGCGTTCGCGGTGGATGCGCTCCTGCTCCTTCCTGCGCTCACGCTCCACACGTATGCGTTCCCTCTCCAGCCGCTCGCGCTCCCAGCGCTCCCGCTCCAGCCGCTGCCACTGGCACTCCAGTTGCATGCGCTCACGCTGGAAGCGGGCCTTCTCCTTCCGCTCGTGGAAGGCCTCCAGGCGCTGCTCGCGCTCCCGCTGCTCCCGCTCCCTGGGGGCAGAGAGGCCACGCTGAACCCCAGGCCCACAGCTCCTGGGGAGGTTGCCTTCCTACTAATACTAAGCAGCCAGGACCCCGCCCCCCCCACAGTACTTTCAAACAAGCAGGGAAGCCTGGTGACAATGCTGAGAGAAAGACAGGGAGGGAGAGGGAGAAGGGCCACCACTTTGGTCAAGACCCGGGAGGTCCAGCGGGAAGCCTCGGTGACAGAACAGAACTGTGCTCCAGAGGGCTTCGGAAGTAATCTCAAGGGTTTTCTTCCGACGTGTCTCTGGGTGGCCTCTTGAACTACCCACCCTCTTGCTAGCAATTGAGTGCATCAACTAGTTCGCACTTTGTGGGGACTCATAGGACTCAGTTCATAGGTACTGGGGGGAGGGGCACAAAGTAGCACATCATGGCCCAGATCCGCAGGGGCTTGACAAGCCCTGCTCTCAAGGTTGCTGTGCACTCAGAATAAACCCTCCAGAAGTGGTCGCTGGAGAGTGTGTGTGTGTGGTATGCTGTGGAAGGGAAGGAAGGCTGTTATAACAAGTTTTCTCCTCAGAAAAGAAGCCTGGGGTGAAAGAAGGGGCATGCCAGGTGCTGTAAACAGATGTCATGTCACCCCCCTGGGAAGGGGACCAATTAGCTTCTAGAGAGGAAGAGGTGCCCCATCTGCAGAGAGGCTGAGCACACATGGCTTTAGAAAAGTACACAGGCTTGATTGGGAGCTTGTGGTTACAACTGTCTTGGATACCAAGGGTGTCTCCCAGCACCACGGCCACATACAGGAGAACTCACAAATTCCCGTGTGAGACGGCAGAACATGAGGTAAAAACAAAACAACACATGCCAGCCAGCACACCATACCATTGGCCGGGGTGGCTGTGTGGGCTGGCCGCTGTACTAAGACACTACTGACCACAGGCCATCCTTTACAAAGTGAAGGGGCCCTATCTCTGACTGGCCCATCGAACAAGCTATACTGCAGGGGTCCTTCGAGCCTGTCTGTGTGGGTTCTTTATGGAAGGACAATCAGCAAAGCCACACACAGACCAGTTTCTATGTGGTCCAAGCTCCCTCTTAGAGTGAGGGGGTGCTGCAGGCAGCAGGCAGAAGTAGGTTCTCATCAGTCTCCTGCCCCGCCCCCTTCAGACTAAAGGTCAAAGTATAGGATCCCTACCTACAAGCCCAGGCGGCCGCCCTCAGGCACACTGAAAAGATGCTCCTAGAGTACATGTGGGGAGAAGGGGAGCGGCTCAGGAGGAGAGCAGACCCTCCACGTACCGGCGCCTCTCGGTCTCCCGGATCTCCCGCTCGCGCTGCCTCTGGCGCTCCCGCTCCCGCTGCTCTTTGATTTTATCAAAGGACAAGATGTCCCTCTTCTCTCTGCTCTCCGACTGGCGATCTTGACTTTTAGAGCTCTGTTGGGCAACATCCACTCATTAAACTCAGAAAAATGGTTACAACTAGCATACCAGGAGAATGCCCATGTGCTGATGTGGGTTCCAGGACAACCCCTAGGTCCCACCTGCTTTATACAGGAACCTTGGTCTTAAGCAAGGGGGCCGGGTCCAGCCTGCCTCATTTGAGTCTGGCTTAGGAATCAGAGAAAAGCCAAGCTTTTCAATATCAAAGGGCGTTAACCCAAGAGGAGAGACCTTGGGCGAGTTTTCTGGAGAAGCTGGGTGTATAACCAAGAAGAGGAAGCACATTCTATGGTAAGAGGAAGCTTTGTGTGCTCACCAAAAGAATGGTGGTTTGAATTCACCCAGAAATGCCACTGAAGACAGGTTTGGACATCTAACTCCACTGAGAAGTCCAGGGAGTCCCGTTCTGTTTCTGACATGTAAGGTCGCACTGAGTCACAGCTGATTCAGTGGCAACTGGTGTGGCTTTTATCTGACAACATGAAAAACACGCACTTTGGAGTGAGTCCTAAGGTGTACTCTTGATTAGTTTAACAGAAGACCTAGAATATGATCAAGTAAAATAGCCCTAAAGCTTGAAAAGCTTGAGTCTTGCTCGGCAGCCCAGGTGGAATGTATATTCGGTGACTCAATTCTCTTTCCAGAAGATGATATAAACTGACAATCAGCATAGGGCCAGCCCAGATCAGGAAAACCAACAGGACTAGGTACTGTTTGGGAGCAGCGCTGAAACGTCATTTTGTGTCTATGTGTATAACCTTAACCATGAATGTGCCTCCTGAGGACTTCTGAACTCTTGTCATCTTAAAGGATCAAATAAATTCTCAATGAAAAATCAAAACAGTTCTTAAACCAACACTGAAACCAGCTGGACTCAAGACACTCCAAGCAATACTTACCCTTTCTTTGGACTTGCTTGTGGTTTTCACACTGATGACAGGCTCACCCTTGGACTTATCCATCACGACCGTCCGCTCCATTCCTCTGCTTCCTTCAGAAAGAAAACACAGCTGCTGATCAAGCATGCCAATAGCCAATGCACCTGGGTTAGACTGTGTGCTAACTTGAGGGCTCAGATGTTGGGTAATGGACGGTGACCTTCGGGACCGCCACGCGGTATCTCACTACCGACTGTGACAGGCCCATAGTCAGCCCTGAGATATGGTGACACTGGGCCTTTGTGAAGCAGCTGGTGTGCCTTGATCGGTCTTTACACATCAGGGGTAAAGTGGTTGCAAAAGGAACTCCTGAGGAAAATTACCCTTCTGCGTATGTACTTCCAAAAAAAACAACCTTCAAAAGGACATGAAAAGACAATGAAGTTTTCCCACAAATTTTTTTGAAGCCCCTCATATACAAACCCACCCAGAAGAGTTTGCTCTTCAACAGAATCTGAGTGGTTTCCGGATAACTAGTTTGTGTTTTGGTTCCTCCTACACACAGGAGTCTGGGCTCGTTTGCTGCACTGGCCACTTGGCCAGCTGGACGGGAGGGCAGAGGGGCTTCCTTTCCCCAGCTACTTCACCAAGACTCACAAACTGCCTGTCACTCTCCCGCACGACAATCAGGCTCTTATTACAGTGCCTTATTTAGGGGACTGACAATACTTAGATGTGTTTTAAAAACCTGCTCCTTGTGAGATTGCTGCTAAATTACCCTGAACACTTAAGATCTAACTCGCAATGTGCTGTATGGACTAAATTTTAATGCTCCAGATGGTTGGTGTTTGTTGTTTGTGTGTGTTCTGGTGGATTGGTTTAATTTCTTTTTGCTACAAAACATTTTGTGGAGTCTCATGCTAATTCTAAGGTGCTGAGCACATAAACTTAAGAAAACTACAATCCAAGTGGGATGTTCCAAATTATAACCACCTCAAGGGGTACAGATGCTCAGAGGCTGGAGGCGCGCCCACCTTGTTTGTTCTTCTCACACAGAGAAAACCTGGTAACAACACACCTGTAGCGTTGCACTAGCTTAGTTACAAGGAACCAGGACAGGTCCCTCGTGTAAACTGCACACTACAGACAGCCTCGTGCAGCTGAAAAGCACTAGAATACTATGAAGCATCTTCTCAGATCACAACTCCATCAAATTAGAAATCAACAACAGGAATATCAAAGAAAATGAATCAAATACGTGGAAACTGAATAACATCCTGTTTAAAAACTAGTAATGAAAAAAAATAAAAAGCAAACTAACAAAATTCTTTGAATCAAAAAAGAATGAAAACAGCACATCCAAACCCTTGGGAAACAGGAAAAGCAGTTCTCACAGGACAATTTATAGCAGCAGACACATCAAAACAGAAGCAACATCTCAACCCAGTAACTCCAACAATTAGAAAAATAGTACCAATAGTCACCAGAAGAGTAAGACTGTTGTTGTTAGGAGCCGCTAAGTTGCTTCTGACTCAAGAGACCCTGTGATAGGGTTTCCAAGGAACAGCTGGTAGATTTGAACTGCTGACCTTGCAGTTAGCACTACAGAACTTATCCTATAACTTATCGTATGGAGCAGAAATAAATGGAACAGCAAAACAGAGTAAGATTAGAAGCTGGTTATTTGAAACGATTAACAAAACAAATCACAAATCTACAAAGGCAAATAAGATGATTCATGTTACATGAATGAGAACTGAAATGGGGGACTTCACATCAGAATCAACAGAAATAAAAAGGATACTAGCAGAATACTATAAAGAGCAACACTCCAACAAATTTGAAAACTCTATAAAGAAACGCATCAATTTCTAGAAGCACACTATCTACTAATGAACACAGACTGAAGTAGAAAACTTTTAACAGACCCAGAACAAAAGTCTTTAAAAATTCCCAGCAAAAAAATTCTGGACCCAAACAATTTCACTGGTGAATTCTACCAAACATTCAGAGAGGAGCTGACATCAACTCCACTCAAACGATTCCAGAATATAGAAAAAGATAGGATACTAAAACCAGGCAAAAACAACTTGATAAAAGAAAATTAAAACCCAATATAATATCCCTTATAAACACACACATAAAAATTTTCAACAAAACCCTAGCCAACAACCAATCAAAACAAGACCACATTACGACTAGCCACTATACAGGGTTGCTGGCCAGGAGTCGGAACCAACTCACGAGCACTATATACACAAACACACACACACACACACACACACAAAATCAGGTGGGATTCATACCAGGTTTGCAGAGATGGTTCAACATTAGAAAAACAATGAACATAAAGCCACCGTATAAGTAACACAAAGGAAAAGAACCACAGGATACTGACGGACACAGAAAGGCACTATGACAAAATCCAACACCTATTCCAGATAAAAACACTCAACAAAATAGGAATAGAATGAAAATTCCTAAACACAATTAAGGGCAAATATACAAAACCAATGGCCAACATTAGCATAACAGAAAGAAACTGGAAGCACACCCCTTGCGAACAGGAACCAGACAAAGATCCCCTTTATCATCACTCCTATTCAATACTGGGTTAGAACTCTTAGCCAGGGCTATAAAGCATCCAAAGTGGCAAAGAAGTAAAACTCTTATTTACAGATGATATGATCCAAAGACTCAGCCAGGAATTTACTGGAACTCATTCAAAGACTCAGCAAAGTGGCAGGGTACAAGATCAACATACAAAAATCAGTTGAATTCTTTTACACTAAGAGAGCCCTGAAAAGGAATCAGGAAACCAATACCATTTACAATAGCCAAGCAAAACATGGAATCAATCTACCCAAAGAAACAAAAGACACATACAAAAAACCTACCAACACTCTTACAACCCTAAAGAGACACACAGAAACCGAAGTCCAGCACATCTTGCTCATGGACAGCAGAGTTCACACTGTGAAAACACCAGTAGTATTCACAGCAACCTGCAGCCGTGATGCAATCCCAATCCAGCTTCCAACACCGTGTGTGGAGGAGATGGAGATAATAATCACCAACTCGATATGGAAAGAGACCCTAGATAACCAAAGTATTACTAAGGAAGAACAAAGTAGGAGGCCTCATAGTCCCTCATCTCAAACCTACTACACAGCCAAGATAGTCAAAACTGCCAGAGGCTAGTAAAATAGATACACAGATCAAGGAAATGGAATCGAGAACCCAGAAGGAAATCCACCCACTTGTGGACAGCTGATCATTAACTAAGGCAGAGATAGCCTCTCTGACAACAGGCGCTGGAAAAATTGGATATCCCTTTTTAAGAAAAATGGAACAGGATCCTCATTTCACACCATAAAAACAAAACAAAACAAAAACACAAAAGAACTAAAGATGGATCAAAGACCTAAATGCAAAACCTAGAACTACAAAAATAATCAATGAAAAATTAAGGATAATCTTAGGGACCTTAATTCATGACAGAAACACACTACCAAGTATAACTGAAAACATATGCACAGAACACAGGCTAGATGACTGGGACCTCCTAAAAATTAAGACACTTATGTGCAGCACAGAAACCACACATTGAGAGAGAAATTCTGGCAACTGACATGCCAGGCAAAGGACTAATCTCTGAAACATGAAAACCATCTCAACAACAACAAGACAAATAACCCAATTTTAACAAATGGGCAGAGGACATCAACAGACAGCAGCAAAGGAGACACGTAAGCAGCCAACAAACAAACGAAGACACGCTTACAATTATTAAACATTATTGTTACGTGCCATCGAGCCAGGGCCGACTCACGGCAACGCTGTACAGACTTTACAAGAAATGGCTGTTGGTTTTGAATCACCAACCTCCTGATTAGCGGCCCAGTGCTTTCCTACAGTGCCACAATCAAAATAACAATGAGATATCTTACTCCAGAAAAGTTGAAAAAAAAAAAAAAAAAGAAACCAGAAAGCAACAAATGTTGGGGGAGGTGTGGAGACTGGGACCCCCCTACACTGCTGTGGGACTATAACATGATGCCACCACTGTGGGAAAACTACGGCCCTTCCTTACAAAGGTTGTAAACAACTACTGCATGACCCAGCAATCCCTCTACTTGGTACACTACACATCCTAGAGAAATACAACGCATGGCCTAATAGGGATCAATGCACACCCTAGTCAACAGCAAGAAAAGGTGAAAAGCATCTGAATGTCCATCCACAGAAGAATTACCTATGGTCATGCATACACATCAATGGAGTACTAGCTAATGTTAAAGACCAACAATGACCACACCTTCTAAGAGGGAGGAACCTCGAGGGCATTATGCTGAGTGAAATTAGGATAGACATATGGGCACTGATGTAAAAAGTCAAGAAAAGATTTTCACATTAACAAGCATTCTTTGATGGTCACCAGGAGTGGAAGGGGAAGGGAAGATAAGCTAGTAACTAGAGGACAGACACACGGAAAGGCAATGTACAAGAGAGAGATCTGTTTGTAGGGACTGCAATCAACAACAATAATAAAATGTAGGAATTGTTGAACGCAAAACTGATGTGCCCTATAAACCTTAGCTGATTCACAATAAAAAGGTTTAAAAAAACAACTTAAAAAAAAAAACCTTCTGGACCCTTCGCTATCCTGTCCTGGTTGCGCCGCTCTCGCTGAAACTGGTCAGATTCTAATCACCTGATTTCGTGACTCTTGACCGACTTGGGGTTCCTGGTTTCATCTCTTCTTGGTCTTTTTCTTCCTTCTTAATGTCTTCAGGCTTCTTTTCCTCCTTTCTCTCAACCTTCTCTTCCTTCTTAATGACGGTTCTATTTGGAAACATCGTTGGTAAACATGAATTGTTGGAACTCTGGAACCACCCAGTTCACACTGAGCGTCACTCACACATGTGGGCCTGGTTGACCCACCTGTTTCGATGCAATTACAATTTCCCCTCGTGGTCTCTGCTTAGTCTAGAAACATGCCTACTGAAACTAGAAGCCAGTGAGGAGACGCGCACTGACCATTTCAGATCACTAGGAAGTGCTTATAAATCTTTCCCATTATGTACGGATTACATCTTATTTTTGAGTTTCAGAGAGAAAAGTTTTTCCAAATACCGAGGCTCTCAAGTTCCTACTGAGTGATGCAGAACACCAACACATCGCACCTGGTAGTGTTGGCATACTTTTGGGAGGTGAAGTAGCATGCTACTTGCCAGCTAATAAGGAAATTACTATTAACATTTCAGTGGAAGGCAACTGCATTTTTAAGTGCTGAAATAAATCATCTCAGGTATTCAAACTTGTCTCCCATCTTCCCTAATGCAGTTTGTCTCAGGCAATTAAATCCCACACCTACTAAATGCCAATGGTGTGCCAGGCTCCTGGGCTTCCTCTCCCCACTTGCTGGCCTGGGCAGAGCTCTGGCCAGACTAAAGGGGCCTTTTAGCTCTCCTTCCACAGCACAAAATCTGGGGTTTTGTTTTTATTAACATTCAAGTCATTTAAAAGGG
The DNA here is from genome assembly GCF_000296735.1 of Chrysochloris asiatica. Classification (NCBI taxonomy): domain Eukaryota; kingdom Metazoa; phylum Chordata; class Mammalia; order Afrosoricida; family Chrysochloridae; genus Chrysochloris; species Chrysochloris asiatica. Next base: position 3,597,352 of record NW_006408643.1, on the reverse strand, counting down.
CTCATGGTAACCTATGACGGGATGCGTCAGAACTGACACTGTTAAGTGGTTTTGTTAGTATACTGGGCTCTTTTTTAACAATAAATAAAATCTGGTGATGGCTGCAAAACAGGGTAAATGTAATTAAAGTCAATGAATTGTACACGTAGCCAAACTGTAGTAAGCAGAAGGCTGGTGGTTCAAAGCCACCCACAGGAACCTCAGCAGACAAGCTGGCGATCTGCTTAGGGAAGGTCAGTCTGGAAAACCCTACGAGCAGTTGCCAGTGACCTGATGGCATTGCATCACAACCACCCACTGAGAAAGCAACTTGACGGTAGTTTGCTTTCAAACATTGTGAGGATATACCTCCCCCATTAAATTAAAGCAGCAACTCTGGGAGCACTCCAGGTTTTAATCCATCTTGGCCTTGTCACTTCCTGGCTGGGCTGTGTGACCTTGGCTGAGGCCCTTGCCTTCTCTGAACTGGTTTCTTCTTATAGCTGTGCACTGCTGCATCTAAAATGTTCACCATGGACCACCTGGTGTTAGCTCATTATTACCACCTTCCCCTCTACAAACGTGCCTCACTATGTGATCTGAAAATAAGTGCATAACTTGCACTTTCAAGATGTCAACGTCACCAAGACATCTCACTGGCTTCCCTGGTCTACTAATACAGATGCTTCCAATGCCGACAGGACGTCTCTTTGAAGAATTTGTCAATAAAATTATAGGTCTCCCTCTGAAGACATGAACGGTTAATCAGACACCCATTACTCGTGGGTCTATGGATTTCAATTTGGTCAAGATGAAGACTGGCAGCTACTTCTTTAAAATCAAGTTCCACTTGTGAGTACCGATGATGCTTACAAGACGTGTCCACTCAACTAGACAGTCATGCATAAAGCCCAGCCCCGTCAGAGGAGCTAGTGTTTACAGCAGGAGCAGACCTCGAGGTGGACAGACAGCGTGCTGACAACAGAGCTCTGCAAAGCCCATCTTCACAATCAGACAAGCCTACACTTTTGATAAAAGTATAAATACGCAATGCCTGCTGCTTTAAGAGACAGGTCCGTTTCCAAAGATCTAAATTATGTCTTCGATGAAAGGAACACCTTAGATCTGTGGATCCAAATGACTGCGGCAAGCAACCCCATGGTGTAGGAGCAAATAAACCCCCCAAACACCTTGGACACTTTCAATCTGTGGGACACATAACACGCGACACCTGTCAGACACCACACATGCCACCAGACCAGGCTGTGCTCCCCTGCATAACAGGATAGCTTTGCAGCTGCTGTGGCCAAAAGCAAGAACCAGATTGGGAAACGCCTCCAAGGTCTGAGAAGCTGTGTGGAGCCCAAAAGGGTATCATAGAATGCAGTAAAAATGTTCTTCTCTTGTGTGTTTTTTTACTTTTTTACACAACTGTTAAATTAGCAAGATTAAAAACACTAAGGACCACCTGAGACTATTTTAAACAGCCAGGGGTGGTTGTTGGGTGCTGTTGAGCTGATTTGGACATACGGTGACCCCATGTAACAAAGCAGAACTCGTCCACAGGGTTTCCTAGGCTTTCAGCTTTACGGAAACAGGCAGAGCCAGTTTTCTCCCAAGGAGGGGCTGGTGGCTTCAAGCTGCCAACCTTTCAGTTCGCAGCCAAGTGCTTAACTGGTGTGCCACCAGGGCTCTTTTACGTCACCAAATATCCAAAACTACAAAGCTAGGTATGGAAAGTGATACAAGAGACAAAATCCAACTGAGATTTCAACTTGAAGTCAGTGAGATTGCTTAACCTCCCCAAGCTCCCCTGCCTCCCAAGAAAGGTTGGCTAAGTCACTTTACTTTTCAACTTTGACTTCCACAGAATGGTGCTTCTCGACGCTAGACGGTTTTTCCTTCTTCACTTCACACTCCTTTCTCTCAGACAGCTTTTTTCCAGCAGGTTCATTTTTGGCCTAAAAAAAGGCATCAAGAAAAGAATAAGGAACACAGCAGGTTTCCATACACTTTGAGTATCAGCGGACGAGAGACCTTACCTTCTCCACGGAGATCATTCTTCCATGAAGCTCTGTCCTGTGCAGGTGGCTAATGCACTTGGTAGCCTCATCCGACGTCGACATGGTGACAAAGCCATAGCACCGTGCCCCAGGACTGCGGGCATTGGTGACCACTTTGGCCCCGACAACCTTCAAATAAAAAAAGGCTTTCTGATTTTCTTGGACAAACCACCAAACAACATATTTGCATTATTAACAGTTACAACTTGAGAAAGAGAATCAGTTCTACTCACTAAGTTTCCCTTAGTTCATCAGAATTAGTTCTTCAATCAGTTCTAATTAACCCTAGCCTATGAAAACACCCTTGCCTTCCACTTAAGATCTTCCCTCAGAGGAGGAACACTGATTAATTTCACTGATCACAACATCGTCATTAACCAAAAATACTTCCCATCCTGGGATGGCTTTTTTGTGTAAACAGTGAAGGAATCTTTTATAAAAGGAGAAGGGAACTGGTTGCACCTCCTAATAGGTGTGATCCACATCACCAAATTATACTGGGGGGTTGAAAGTTCATGGAAAATGGAAACAGAAAGATAATGGATTCTCTCTACCAACTTCTACAAACCCACTCATCTGTGGTATGAGTCAGCAAATGTTTTGTTACAAAGATCACTGCAATTTACAAACTAAACTGCAAAACAACTCTCCACCTTCTCATCATTTCCTCTAACCCCACTGTGTCCATGGGTAGCCGAGGGGATCTACACTCCTTAACACAGCATGATCCACACAGGCCCGTCCAATGTGCCCTGTGGGAGACCTGATACCGAGGGAGCTGCATTCATCTAATGAAGTCTGTGCCTCATGCTTGACGCAATGCAGAAACCAGGACTAGTATTTCCAGACACCAACAGCAGACCACTCAGGACAGCGACCCAAGAGAAGGCAAACAGGAGGTGAGCTGAGAGCCTGGAATTTCTGAGCTGGGGGGCAGGGGGCTGCACCCTTGAGGCGGAGATGGCCCAGAGACTGTAGGCAGTCAAAACAGCTAGAATGCAGAGTTGAGAGGACTAGAGAGAAGATGGCCGCATGCTGAGGGCCTCCCTCCAACCGGCAGTTGAGCATTGCCCAGAGCACAGGGTGGAGAAAACCTTCCGAAGCTGGAGAGAATCATCCCCGGAAGCCTAGGCCTAACCCAGAGCACTACGAGGACTCCTTATGACCTGAGTAAACCGAGTGAATCTACTGCCATCAAGCTGATTCCGACTCAAGTTTGAGGCTATAAATCTTTATGGAAACAGAAAGCCTCATGTTTCTTCTGCGAAGTGACTAGTGAGTTTGCACTGCTGACCTTGTGATTAACAGACCACTGTTTATACTACAGCACGACCAGGGTTGTTGTTATTAGGTGTCATCAAATAGGCTGACTCCTAGCAAAACTACATACACAACAGAATGTAACACTGCCCGGTACTGCCTGATCCTCACAATTTATGATTGAGCACATTGTTGCTGTCACTATATGAGTCCATCTTCTTGGAGGGTCTCCCTCTTTTTCACTGACTCTTCACTTTACCAAGCATGACGTCCTTCTCCAGGGACTGAACCCTCCTGACAACACATACGAAGAACAACCAAGTCTCACCATCCCCGTCTCTAAAGAGCACCTGGTTGTACAGCTTCCAGGACACATGTGTTTGGTTTTCTGACAATTGATGGTACTTTCAATGTTCTTCTCCAACACAATAACCCAAATGCATCAATTCTTAGATTGTCTTCCTAATTCACTGTCCAACGTTCACATCATTATAAGACAATGGAATATACCATGGCTTGGGTCAGGAAGAGTGAAAATATGACTTGGGTAATGCACACCTTAGTCTTCAAACTGACATCTTTGCTCTTTAACACTTTAAAGGTTTATGTCATTTTATTGCTTCCATAAGTGTTAATTATGAATTGAAAAAATGAAGTATTAACAACTTCTATCTTTTCTCTAATCGTAAAGTCATTTATTGTGTGGATTTTTCTTTTCTTTACATTGAGGTGCAATACATTCTAAATGTAGTCTTTGATCTTCATCAGTATTTCAAGTGCTCTTCACTTCCAGCAAGTAAGATTGTGTCATCTGCATAGCACAGGTTGTTAGTAAGTTGTCCTCAAATGTTTGATGCCACGTTATTCTTCATAGAATCCAGGTTCTCAGATACAGCATACAGACTAAGTGTGACGATGAAAAGATACAACCCTGACACACACCTTTCCTGACTAAACCATAGTGTGCCCTTGTTCTGTTTGAACAATTGCATCTTGGTCTACGTATAGGTTCCTCATGAGCACAAGTGTTCGGGAACACCTGTCCTTCACAATGTTATCCAAAAGTTGTTATGATCCACACAGTTGAATGAATGCCTCTGCATAGGAAACACAAGTAAACATCTTTCTGGTAGTGTCTGCCTTCAGCCAAGATCCATCTGACGTCAGCAATGATACATACCTTGTTCTGTCCTGCTGTAACCTCTGTTTTCAGTTACCTATCACCAAGGCCATTACTTCCCACCTGTTTTGGTTAGCAGGCCAACACTGAGTCCAGTGTCACCAAGGCTCGTTCTACTACACAAAGCAGACTTATTGCTGACGGCTGATTCTCAGTCTGTAGGCTCTTTGAGGCTGGGAAGGAAATATTTGCTTCAGCTTTTTCACTAGGGCATGAAACAAGGAGATACTCAACAAAATTACCAGACGGACAAACAGATCATGGCCAAAAGTTTTTAAATCCCTTCTGAAAAACATTTTACTCTTAAGACTAATCAACAGGATGAGTGCTTTTTCTGGGTCCTGTCTGCCTAAGTCCCTAAAGTATGACCCAGCAGCACCTGATGCCTCTGGCACCTCAGCCTGGGATCCCTGTATCATCCCCAGCCAGCGGGACCAGCTTACTTCCTATAGGGCCACTTCTGCCGAGTCACCCAGGAGAAAAGATTTACATGACTGTTTTATTAGCTAATTACAGAACAAATATGTCACTTAAATGCAAATATGTCACTCTGAGGACTGAAGGCTTGAGCCTCATATGCTTGGGGATAGCTGAGCAATGAAGAGAGTGAAGTGATACGTTTGAATCATGTTGTTGGTAAAGACTCCTGAATCACCATGGACTGCCAGAAGAACTAATCTGTACAGGAAGCAGCTCAACCAGAATGCTTCTTAGAAACAAGGATGGTGAGATTTTGTCTCACACCTTGTATATATTATCAAGGTGGATCAGTCACTGGGGAAAGACGTCATGCTTTGTAAAAAGTTAGCGAAAAAGGCCCTCAACACGATGGACTGACACATGGCTGTAGAAATGGGTTGAAACAGAACAGTTGTGGCGGACAGCACAGGATTGGGCAGTTTTCCGTTCCATTATACATCTGATTGCTGCAAGCTGGAATCGATTCAATCGTATTTAACAAGTCCAGGACAATGGATTCATTTAAAACTGTCCTTCAGATTCCTCTTAAGAATTGTATTATCCCTGGAGAAGGACATCATGCTTGGTAAACTGGAGGGTAATCAAAAAAGAGAAGGCCCTCAATGAGATGGATTAGCACAGTGGCAGCCGAAATGGGCTTAAGCGCAGTAATGATTGTGAAGTTAGTGTACAACTGGGGAGGGTTTCGTTCTATTGTGTATAATAAGGTAGCTACTGACTCAACAGCACCTAAAAACAACATCATGTTCTATCAATCAAACTACAATGTTGAAAAATAAGGAAGTCAATTATTCCCTTAATTTTTCAAATGTCTTTCATCCAATGGATCTGCTTACAAAGGAAAGAGTCTAAATGCCTTCTTTAATATAAAGTTGTATATAGGCCAAAGCTAATGGTCTCTTTAAGAAAGTCAGAAACACCAGAACATTTAGATCTAGGCTATTTATATAAATATTTATACAAATAGATTTTCCAAGTGGTGTTTTAATGAGGTGACAAACCATCTGTTTTCTCTCCTTGAGACTCCTTTTTAACAGAAAAAAACCCACCAAATGAAAGTACTGCAGTGTAGTGAATTATTTCATGTGTCTCTTTTCTAGCCTTCTCTTTGTAACTCCCATCAAACTACTGACTCTTTTCCTAACAGGTCTGGCTAAGAAGTAGGTGGGAGAAGATACTGATAGGACATCATTCAGCTGTGAATATTAACAGAGCTCATTGTAATTGTGAAGACTTAAACTGTAACATGGATTTAAAATAAGCCATGTCGACTCCGCGAGCAAAGTCTGTGAGAGCTAGGCTGGTCAGACGCAACTTGACCATCTTGTGAGCAGCTTTGGCAGAGCAGATTCACGCTGATTTCTTCTTTCCCCCGATATATCCCTAGTGACCAGCTCCCACCCTCACCTACTCCCAGTGCAGACCCTGTTCTACGAAGTTCAGAACCATGTAGTTGGGAGCCACGCCAGTGTGAGTTGAGGGCCGGCTGCACTGCTTTGGTGCAGGGATTTAAATGGGCTCAGCTCCAGACCTACAGAGCCACCACACCAGCATTTAAATCACTCTGCCCCCAGCTGTCCTGTGGTCTGAACAGACACTGAAACCAGCTACATCAAGGGCCTCCATGAACTACCTCCAGACTGAGCACCCAGAACATAGCTCTAACACTGAGGACGATAGGAACACCATGTAGAGCCAAGATCTCTGCTGTCACATCCTTCCCACACCCACCTTGTGCACTCCTTGACTGGCAGGAGTCCCTCAGAGATTTCTCCACTCCGGGTCCAACAATTGCACTATTTATTTTTACAAATATGACAACCCCACAATGCTCTGGAGACAACAGAGCCAGAAAAAGAAAGCATTTCTGAAGGAAAAAAGGCACGGAACTGAGAAAGAGTTCACATAATGAAACCTGGTACCCTCAACAGACTGAAGTAAAGGACAAATATTGTATGAGACCAATGTTGTCAAGTTAAAAAAAAAAAAAAAGGTTTTCTTGATAAAACCATCTATGATGGTTACAAGGGAGGCAGGAGGGGAAATTATTCATTGACTAGAGGGTAGGGTGACAGGGCAAGCAATGTACAAGAGGGAGGTTTGCAGAAGAAAGATGAAAGTAACAGTGTTGTTATTGTTAAGTGCGGATCGAGTTGGTTCCTACCCATAGCAACCCTGTATACAGTTTCTGAGGAGCAACTGGTTTGAACCACCAACCTTGTGATCCAGCACATTATCCTACAGCACCATACCAGAAGTGTAGGTACCGTTAACTGTCTGTTCATGGGGGGGATTGTAGCCATGTAATGAAACAAAGTATATGATCTGTGCAATGTAAAACTGATGATCTGCCCTGTAGACCACCTTCACTCAGTTCACTGTACAGGGTTGGAAAATAAAATGAGCCATCATCTCAGAAGCCGAAGGGGGAATGTGACTCCCATTAAAGGAGCCAGGAGTGGAGTGTGTCCATTGGTCCCAGAGATCCCTGCACACTGACCCTCCTGGATCTGGGGATAGAAAGGTGGGATACTGGAGGAGGGGCAGAGAAGCAGCAGTAGCAGAACCAAGAGCCAGAGCATAAGGCAGAGCAGTGGGTTTCCCAGCCCCCACAAGTAAAGCGGAGTGCTTGCTTATATACCGGGGTGCCTCCAGGCTGAGGCTGAGGGGGAGTGGTATTTACCAGCAGCTCGCTGCAGCTATGCCCTGCAGCATTTCTGATTCTGTGTTGTAGCCTAACAATTCAGAGTATAACCTCTTAAAAGCTTTTAAGTCCAAAGCAGTTGAATGAATTGAATAATGACCCCAAAACAGATACACCTCAGAGATGATACAGGCAGAGCTAAGAACTATTTCCAGTTCGGTTCCAGACTACCAAAATAAAGCAAATAATCCAATAAAGCAAGCTGCAGGTAGTTTTTGATCCCCCAGTAAATAAAGCAGCTGTGTTTCCAAGAGACTGCAGTCTGTTGAGAAAATCTGAAGTTATCAGTAGAATGACCAAAATGTGACAGCGACACCAAGGGAGCACATGCTGTGGGAAATGGCACAGAAAGACGACTTCACGCAAGATTGCCACAAACTTTCAATTTGTAAAACAAACAGAAACCTGCTTTTTTTGGCAAGGCAAAGTAATAAAGAAGGTATGCCTAGCCGAGGAAGTCCTAACCCACAGTACCTGTGAATCTAACCTATCTGGAAACAGGATCTGGAGGGAAGGAAATCAGGCATCAGTTAATCCAATGTGAGGCCAAAATGGAGTAGGCTGACGTCTTTATAAGAACAGATAGACAGACACAGAATGCAGACAGTCATGGGAAGACAGAAATGAAGGGAGAGACAGAAGTGCTATCCTTACATGTCACGGAATGCATACCACACACCTGTCAGACAGAAGCTAGGAGAGGGAAGGGTCTGCTTCAGCAGTCTTCAGAGGGAGCCCTCCCACTCCAGGAGCCGCACGTTTGAAGACAGACAGAATTGCATAAATAAGTCTGCGTACCTTTCCGTACTTGCTGAAAAGGTTCTTCAGATCAGTTGCTCTCGTGGTTGAAGACAGTCCACTGACCCATAGATTCCGACCAGAACTGCTAGTGACACGACCTGGGGCAGAGAGAGAGGGGTCACACTGTCTGTCAGGACAGAAGAGGAAGAGCCCCGCTCAGCAGAGGACAGCAGTCCCATTTGGTCAAAACTACACTCGGCCTCCGCTCCTCAGGCCCCATTGTAAGCAGCGAGGACGGGACAGGAAAACATGTGGGTGGTAGCAACTGATTCAGAGTCCCCTCACTCAGGGAATCATCACGGCCAGTTCAGTGTTCCACTGAAATGTCTGTGGTAATTGAGAATCAAGCAAGATGGCGGTTTCTAATACCCATGGTTCCATTTGAGAGTAAGGGGATTCCGATCCTATGATCTCATTTTCATGACCCCATAAATGAAGGAGCGTACCAAAAATAAACACTTGTCTCCCAAACAAAACAACTAGAAATAAACTGAGAGATATAAAACAAGGGTATCAGCAGGCACCTCCCTCCCCAAATCAGGGATCCAGAGCAGGTTCCCGGGGATATATGTTAAGTCATACCTTTTTCATCTTTAATGATTGGCTTTATATCTTTTTCTTCCTTAAAAGAGCTAGAGACAAAAGTTAGTGTTACTCACACAAGGAAAGAATGAAAGAGAACAAAATTAAAACTATGGTGTGTGCTATAGCTGAATACCTACCAGAAAATTAGTCTGAAATACAGTTCTGACACCTCAGCAAACTTACACAGGCAATCTGACTCGCCCAAAAAATACAATGTCAGATTCATAAAGGTCAGTTTGACTTAGCAGAAGATAATGATTAACAATTTAAGGACACAACCATAATAGGTTGAAGAAAAAGAAAGGGGTCAAATCACCCACTAAAAAATACACAGAGAAATAAAACATTCTCTAGAAATTAAACTACAACTGCATCAGTCTGTCTGGCCAACTGCAGAAAAACAGCTTATGTGTGTCATTAAGTGACCAATGAAAAGGAGATAGCGTCTGGTCTAAAACTGAGAAAAAACAAACCTCATTTTCTGATCAGCGCCCTCACTGGCTGAGGACTCTTTAGGAGCCGGAGGGACTTCATTACAAGCTTCAAAGTCACCCTTCTTCGCGTCTTCTTTGCTATCTCTGGGTTCAGGGCTTGAGGCTTCGCGGGGTGCTTCCGCCGCCACCTCCTTGTTAGAGGCGTCCGCGTCTTCTGGGGCTTTACTACTCTGTTCACCTGGCTTCTCTAGCCCTACGGGCTCACAGTCCGCACTCTCGCCATCGCCTGTCTGCTCCGCCGGCTCCCTTTTCACTACCGCTAACGGGGTGTCTGCCTTGCTCTGAGCGTCTGTTGACTCGCTGGCCAAATCTAAACCGCCTTCCTCCTGCTCCTCCTCCGGGTGAGCGCGCTCAGAAAGGTCCTCCTCTTCCGCAAGCTTGCTGTCTGGCCCCACGCTACTTGTATCTTGTGCCAATGGCTGCTCCACCTCGGAACCTTCTTCTTTTACTGGCTCAGATTTACAAGTTTTCCCCAAAATGTCGAGTATTTTCTCATTTTCTACGGATTTAACAGGAATAGAATGGCACAAGGTTTAATGACCAGGGAAATAAAGCAAGCACAAGTGTGGATCGATTGGGCACGGCTGCCACAAGAACATGAAGAGAACAGCTAGCTACACAGAGATTGGAAAACCCGAGGGGTACACAGTTACCTGCTTTGACTACCTGCACACCACCAACTACTGCATGAAGACTCTATGCTACAGGGAAGAGACATGGTCACCAAAGATTTAAACCCCTACAACCACTGGGTGGGCTGTTTCATGACAGTTGTCTTCATGTGATTGTTCAAGTTTGGGTCTTCTGACTTATTTTCCAAAGTCCAAGGTGCTCAACCGAACGCAATCACCATTCACTGAACAGCTCAATTTCCAAATTGCTTTGAATTTCTTTTAACAGAACCGTCCAATAGGAAAACCAGAAACTCATCCGATGGCGGGAGAGAAATGCAGTCCAGAAGGGGAATAACATGTTGGAAATTTTCCTGAGGAAAACAGTTTCGTCTTCGGGAATCCAGTCACTTTTCAGGTTTAAGAAATGCCCTGACTGCTGCTTCAGCCTGCCCCTAACTACATGATTATTCAAAATGGCTGCAGCAGAATACCACAAGATCTGTCTCATGCACACAGACACATGCAAGCATCATGGGAGGTAGGGGTAGGGGATGACTTTAGACCACTCTATGTGGTTAAAGAGATGAAAATTAATTACCACTGCCATCTCACCAAATAGACTTGACCTCAAGAAACCAGAACATCACTTCCATTAATCTGGTGATAACGAATGGGTTTCCAATCTCTGATCCTTGTATGATCTGGATTGTCCACCATTAAAACCACTTATAAGCCCACAAGTAAGTTCAAATAGAAACAGATGAAAACAAAACAGTAGTGTGAAAGGCAGCAAACCAGAAGTGTCACGTTGCTCTTTATCAGTACCTGGCTCCAATAGGGGTTCTTCAATCTCCTGTTTAAACAAAAAAGAAATGAAAAGGAAAAATCCACACAGCACTTTCAAATCCAAGTACAAGTATTTCTCAACTAATGCCAACTGCCATCAAGTGAATTTGGATTCAGTGACCCTATGGGACAGGGTAGAAGTATCCCCTAGGGTTTCCAAGGCTTTAAGAGTGCCACACCTTTCTCCCACAGAGCAGCTAGTGGGTTCAAACCTCTGGCCTCTTGGTTAAGAACGGAGTATTTTAAACACTGTGCGACCAGGACTCCTCTTTCCTAAGCTATGACAACTGTCAATCATCAGTGAATAAACCAGGCTTTCGAATTGGTTCTTTCCAGTTGCATTATAGACATGAAATAGACAAGAAACCAGAATAGTCTTTTGAAATTTGGGTGAACTGGAATGCTAAACGGATCAGCTTACGAGTTGAAGCTAGCAACTTAATCTCCCTCCTAGCCAACAAGGGCAATCTATGTATTACATGGCAACCAAATATTTTGACCAGATGAAGCAGAGTTGGAAAGAACAGCACCCAAAACTGGAGTCCAATCGCACACTGTGAATGAGTGTTGCTGTCCACAGGCCTGTCAGCCATCAGGCCCTCAAAGCCTTACTCCAAATCATCTGAGGCCCCCACTCCAGGTCTTCGACCCATCATTTTACAAGTTCCAGATCCCATATTTTACAAAATTCAAGTCTGTTCTGGTTTCATTTCACTGAGGATGGTCAAACCAATTTAGAGGCTTAGAATACATAAATGCCTCAACAACTACAAAATGGGATTAAAATAATTCACCAGAGATAAGTTCATTTTGCTAGGTTTCCCTCTGGCTTAAGGAGACAGTAACTTGAGCTGCTCTCACCCTCAGACTATGCAGATGACTCAGTGAGCCATGTTCCTTCCTATCTCAGGACCATGGACCATATTCTGCCCTTTCTCTCTACACTACCTCTTGATTGCTCAGAAATGAATCCCTCCGGGCTCTCACGTGGCTCCCTCACCCAGTGAGCTTCCAATTAACCTGCCTCCCCCGTTAGACTGCCGAGTCTAGTGCTCTGGGGTGCTCACTATTTTGTCTGCACGACCTGGCTCAGTTGTTGCTGAGTGCCTACAAATCAATTCTGACTCATGGTGGTCCCACGTGACAGAACACAACTACCCCATAAGGTTTCCTAAGGCTACAACGTTTACCGGAGCAGACCACCAGCTCTTTTCCCCTGTGGGCCCACTAGAAGGGTTCAAACCACCACCGTTTAGGTTTTCAGTAATGTTTACTCATTGTGCCAACAGAACTCCTTACCTCACTCAGTATCAATGCTAAATTACACTGTTTTACATCCATTAAGGTTTTCCACGACACAGGAAGCTGGTAACTCACCGAAGTGACTTTGAAGTCCAGTGATGAAGCATCCAAAGTGTCCCCAAAGCCATCCCCATCCACCTGCAGAACGAGACAGAAGACAACTCTGTGGAGAGCAGACCAGCCGGGGACGTCCAGGCTGACAGCCCACTCTTCTTCAGGAACTCCAGATCCTATTTCCTGCACAGCACCTGCCATCGTCTACCTTAGTTATTCCGATCACTTCCCTTTCTGCCCACATGCACGTGGCATGGGGACCATAGCATCAGAGACACTGTTACATTTGCTCATAGAAAGGCCAGCACTACGTCGAGATTATATAAACCAGTGATTGGCACACACCATCCCATCAGAGAATTTCCAGAGGAAATAGGCACTGCTCCATTTCACGTGGTAGCAACACTTTTTAAACAACACTAACCTTCTAGGCCCCTTTATGTACAATTGATTCTTAACTAAAATTTTTTTTACCTATAATTAACAACTATAATCTTTAGGCTTTTAATCACCTTGAAGGCCTTTTACATGAAATGCAAAAATATCCCTAATCTATCACCAAGTGTTCCTCAGAAACCCTATACAGGATTGCTATGGGTCAGAACCGACTGAACTGCACTTAACAATAATTCCTGCTGTTAAGTGCCACAAAGTCGGTTCCGACTCAAAGCAACCTAGCACAGCGCTTCCAAGGAGCGGCTGGTGGGCTTGAATCTCCAACCTTGCGATGGTTATCCCACACCACCACCCCAGGACTCCATCCGGGTATTTTGCTCGCTCTTATTCCCTTTTCTGGAGTGCTGGGGAGGCGCTGTGGGTTAATGCGCTGGACTGCGAAGCTGTTTGAACTATAAGGTCAACTGTTCAAGCTCACCTACACAGGGTTGCGATGGGTCAGAACCAACTGGGCGGCACATAACAATAATTTCCTTTCCTAGGTTTGAACCAAGAAGCCCTAGTGGCGTAACGGCTAAGAGCGTTGGCTGCTTGCCAAAAATATGGAGGTTCAAACCCACCCAGTGACTGACTAGGAGAAAGATGTGATCTGCTCTCATAATGGTTTCAGTCTGGAAACCCTATGGGTCAGGTTTACTGTCACACGGGATGGCACCCAACAGGCTTGAACCTGTAACTTGGAGGTTTCTATTAACCAAGAGGAAGCAGCTAACTCTCATACACAAGTCTACATTGGAAGAATGCAAATCAGCTGCTCAGTGTTCCCCTCAATGTCGTGTGGCAAGGTCTGCAGTTCATGACGTAACTTGTGACCTTTACATGCAAGGTTCAGTGCCTCAAGGCCACTCTTGCCCAAACTCAAAGCTGTTAGGTGCTACTGAGTCAACCAAGAGTTAAGATCACCAGGTCAAGTCAGATTAGTTCAACCGACAACCTTAGCAGCTGAGTGCTTCACCACTGCACCACCACCGGACATTTATTCAATAATGACCGTGAGCACAGAAACTAACACTATTACCTGAATGGTGAGGTAATAAATCTTCTTGGTTTTCTTGTATATTATCTGTATGTATGTTTAAAGCAACCTTTATGAAAGGAAAGACAGGTAGGAGAGCCAGGAATAGGAGGGAATGGAATGTGAGGCCTCAATCAACAGCTACCTCCTCTGTACTGAGACCAGAAGAACTGGCTGATGCCTAACTACCATTAGTAAACACTCACTCTGATCAAAGATTCTATAAAGAGAATCCTGCAAAAGAGGAAAAACACAGAAAAGAATCTCAAATTCTCATGGAATCCACAATTTCTGGTGTCATGGCTGCTTACTGAGCCCCAAACTATTCTCTAAACCTTAAATGAAAACCAACCCTAACGTCATCTTTAAACCAAAGAACAGTTTAGTGTAACTGGTAAAGAATGTCAGCCTTGAGTGCTGTGCTTTTTAGAGAATTTCCTCTCTGGAATCAAAGTGACAACAGCAACTTGAAAGGTTCAAGTCGAAGCTAAGCGGGGAGTGAGTTTGCTAATGGGACAGGAAGAAACTCAAGAGAAACAGTGAGAATGGCTGTACAACTCAAAGTAATCAACGTCCTTCAATTGTACACGGAGAAATTGGTGAGTTACTGGATGTTTTGCTATGTATCATTTATCTTAATTAGCCGAAGGAAATGCTATTTAGTTATCACCTATGTCACCCATTTACATAACGTTTACATAAGCTTAGAACTTTCTCCAGTATTATAGCTAACACCTGATCTATGTTTTTTCACTATGCTGTCAATCCGGTTCCAACTCACGATGACCTGGCAAAGGGTTTCCAAGGAACAGTACACAGAGTTTTTAATGGGTATAGTTTACCACCAAGGCTTAGATCCCAAATTAAGTACTTATGGCAATTGAGCTGGATGCTGTTAAAGTTATGACCAGCATCTCTGTCCTCCTGTGGAGCACACAGCCTCACTGGAGTGCCTGAGGGCTTGTGCCACAATTTCACCATGTCTCCAAGTTACCTACAGCATGTTCTGTGAGCTGAGCTGGAAGCTGCCTCAGTTGTTCAGCCACGTATTCTTTGCTATCACAAAGGGAATAGAGGATGCTGTCTGTGCCATCTTCCCCGAAGTCTGGAGCGCTGCCATTATCGACTTCGCTGTCATCTAACACACTAATATCCATCATATCAATATTCTGCAAGTTCTCCAAACTTGTTTCCATATCCTCCTGTGAAAAGGAACAAGGCACAGGTGACCATGTCTGCTAGAACTATTCTGCCAACTCCAGGGCTGACACCACCTACCTGTTCCTCTCTGGAATCTTCCTCCAGCCCATTATCTTCCATGCCTTCATCTTCCATCTTCTGCCCTAATTGCAGAATAATTGTTCAATTAGATTAAACTCAATGTCTTGTCTCCTAATTCGTTTTTGCAGCATGATGTACACTTCAATTTTGGTGAAAACATACAATACTGAGAGAAGTGTCCATTCTTCTACCATGTGTCTTAGTGTTCTCAGCAAGCCGACTGGGACATGGGATTTTTGTCCTGCCTGACAGTCAAAGAAATGAAGACTGAAAATCAGCCAATGAAAACCCTACGAGTCACACTGACCTGATGCACACCAGTCACAGGAATGGCACAGGATGAGCAGTGTTTGTCATCAGTTAGGGACGACAGTACCTAAAGTGGGTGGAGGGCTAGGACACTGCTCCACATCTTATAATGCAAAGGATACATCCCTACCAAACTTTATTTTTACCTGTATAGATGTTTGCATTTCCCAATAAGAAATATTACAAATTTTGTAAAGATAAAAAAATGTAATGTAACAATCTAAAAGGTAGCCTCTATATCTCTGGTAGCGTAGTGGTTATGAATCGGGCTGCGAACCTCAGGGACAGCAGTTCGAAACTACTAGCTGTTCCACAGGAGAAAGATGAGGCTTTCTGACAGCCTTGGAAACCCTGTACAAGGTCGCTATGAGTCGGAACCGACTCCACGGCACATAACAAACATCATAAATGCAGTCCTGGTGTTGGCGCTGTGGGCTAATGCGTCAGACTGCAAAGTCATTTGAACTGCACAGTTGGTGGTTCAAGCTCACCAGCTACTCTTTGGAAACCCTATACAGGGTCACTATGGGTCGAAATCAACTCAACAGCACTTAACAACAAAAACAACAACAACAACAACATATTTTACATAGCTTGCTCACCATTATTACTTCAGAAACTTAGCTTTATTACATGTCAGGTAGTGTGTGGTACAAATGGTTAGCATATGGCATTGTAGTGGAAGAATGGCCATCAAGTCCACCCAGAAGCGTATCAGAAGAAAAGGCCAGGCGAGCTGCACCCAAAAACTCGCCCATTGCAAATGTTAGGCAAAGTCTTCCTCTGAGACACCTGGGCTGCCAGGAGTTGTAGCTTTGAGTCAATTCCATCTGATTACAGAGATCTCTGTTTTCAGTTATTTAATACTTCCAGAAATGCCAACAGGCTTTCGAGTTGCACCCGCCACTGAGAAACTGCTGGGCTCCAAAGCCAGGACTCTTCAAAATTCAGCTGTACCACCGTCTCGTTAAATCTAACCGCAGATCTTCTGGAAATATTCTAAAAATACCTGGTAATTGCCCCCAATTTCTAGGCCTCTGAATAGCAGTCGACAAGAGCCCACACAGGATGTAGAACGAAGATCAGCAGACGAAATAGCTTCCCAGGCAGAGCAGGGACAAAACTCGCAGTGCAGACAGGCTCTTGTTAAGACGTGCTACGTCAGAATTCAGAAA
This sequence comes from Chrysochloris asiatica, assembly GCF_000296735.1. Classification (NCBI taxonomy): domain Eukaryota; kingdom Metazoa; phylum Chordata; class Mammalia; order Afrosoricida; family Chrysochloridae; genus Chrysochloris; species Chrysochloris asiatica. The sequence goes on along the minus strand of NW_006408643.1, from coordinate 3,580,754 downwards.
AAGGCCATTTTCCACCCCAAAGACCAACCTTGATTAAAAACACAACCTTTCCCAACACACCTGCAAGTTTACAACCACTTTGCCCATGAGATGAGTTATAAGGGCCAGGCGAGCGAATACCTGTTTGGACGTGTCATGAGGAAGTTCTCCCTTAGGAAAACTGAGCAACTCTAACTTTGTGAAAGAAGGTGGGGACAAGAATCCCTAGAATCAGCCCAACTCGATGGCAGCATCTAAAAAACTAAGTGGTGGTTGTTGTTAAGTGCTGCAGTATCGGTTCCAACCCAAAGTAACCCTGTATAGGGTTTCCGAGGAGCAGCTGGTAAGCTTGAACCACTGACCTTGAAATTAAAACTGACTTTGCAGTCTGACGCATTCATCCACAGCGCCACACCAGTACCACCTCATCAACACTTTTATACATTTCCTAAGAAACGTCGCCAGCCAACATGGAAAATGTAGACCTCTAGGGACTCTGCCCTGTGGACCCCCTCTCAGGGGTCTTCTTAGTGATGGTGGTCAGCTGCCATCGAGTGACCCAACTCACGGCAATCCCATGCAGTGGAATGGCTGCTGCCCAGTCCAGTGCTGACCCCTCTCCAGGACTGGCTACAAACTGGGCTGTGGTGATCCACAGGGTTTTTTTCTTTTTAATTTTTTATTGTGTATTAAGTGAAGGTATACAGAGCAGATCACTAGTTTCACATTCAACAAATCACACTTTGTTTCATCTCACTGAATACAATCTCTGCAATCTAGCAGCCACTTATCCCAGGCCATCCCTGATTCGTTTCCATTCCTCCTTTTAATCCCTAGGGTTTTCACTGCTGGTTTTCGGAACTCGATGGCCACGTCTTGCTTCCTACTCCATTTTAGTCCAGTAGCTTTACTGAAACCTGTTGGGCCCCAATGACGGGTACTGGGGCTCCTGCACAGCAAGATTACTACCCCTGCACCACCACTGCCCCAGACTTAAGTGCCATCGAGTTGGTTCCAACTCATAGCGACCCTGTATAGGGTTTCTAAGGAGCGAATAGTGGGTTGGAACTGCTGAACTTGCAGTCCAGTGCATTATCCTACAGCACCACACCAGGACTTAGCTGTAGAGTCAGTTCCAACTCATAGCAACCCTGTATAGGGTTCCTGAGGAGCAGCTAGTGGGTTTGAACATGTAACCTTAAGTAATAAGTTCAGTGCTTATTACGAATCTGTAATAAAGGGACAGGACCAGCTTTTCTAATCCCCGGTGGCTGAGGCTACATTCTCTTTTTATCAACCTAAGTAACTCGTATAAAGCTTTTTCTGAGGTGGGGGGATTAGCTCCAAATGGTTTTCACTGAGCCTAAGTTTTAGTCCAAAACTTTTGACAGTTCATGCGAAAAAATAAAAGATACTGTTAGGGCCCCAAGAATAGTTTAATGAATTCAGTCTTGACCTTTAGCTTTTAAATGAGCAGCTAATTAAAATCGACAAATAACTTGTACTTTTAAAGTAATTTTTACTATTTAAAAAATCAGACTGTCAGTTCATAGCTAATTCAGCATCAAACCACGAGAGGTGTTTGCAAGATTCCTACTATAGACCAATCTCTCACATTTCATACCCATTTTAGAGAGTCAAAGCCTGTAAGTGAAAAACAAATACTTACATGAGTGGTATAAATTCAGCAATGCTTTAAAATTAAACTAACCCCCCCCCCAAATGTATGTAACCTAGTGAAACAAAGGCTCAAGTTTTAAAACCATCTGATGCTTTATGAAAAAGTTCTTCTAGTTAAAGTTGCTAAAATAAGCTGGATTTGTTGCCAGTGATACACAATTCACTTGTTTCTACGCCCTAACTAGATGTCTTTCATATTTGTTCAGATGAATGGGACCGTGTAGTGCTGTGGGAATTTCCCTGTGGGGCACCTTTCAAAAGACTAAGCCTATCCTGTGAGTTCTACATTTACCACTGAAAACGTGCGAGCCAACTAGTCAAAATCATCACATTTGTAGATTAAATGCTCCCCCCAATACATTGGTTATCAATTAAAGAAATGTAGTACTGATACATGCTACAACATAGACAAACCTTATAACATTTTGCTGAGTCAAAGCCGGACACAAAAAGTCATGTCATATGATTCCATTTATAGGAAATGTCCAGAAGAAGCAAATCCAGGCAGAAAATAGATTAGCAGTTTCCTAGGGCTAATGGGATTCCTAGTGTGACCCCGCAGGATAAACACTGGACTGCTGACAGCAGGATCAGTGGTTCAGACCCACCAGCCACTCCTAGGAAACCCTATATAGGACCTCGGAGTGCTAACTCACTCCATGGTATTTAACAACAGAGCTAGGAGAGGTGAAGGGGCACAGGCGGAACTGCTTAATTTGTATGGGGCTTCTTTTGGGCTGATGAAAACATTCTGAAATTGGATAGGGATGATAATGGTACATCCTTGTGAGTATAACTAAAACCCACTAATGTCACCACACCTTTATTTTATTGCATGTGCATCTTGTCAAATGAAAAAACCAATAGTAGCATACACAGTTCACTAAACTGTACATGTTAAAAAGGTTGACAGATGCTATATATATGTGTATATATATACATACACACACACACACACACACATACATATATAAACATATACTTCCTATGGTTAAAACAAAAAAAAAAAACTAAGTAAAATACCAAGAGGCTTCCAAACTTTTGTGGAAACATCCCATTTTCTCACTAAGTTTTTGAAGTCCCCTCAGACTGACTTGGTGCAAATACCAAAAAGCCCATTTCTGACCTAGCCAAGCTGGGTCCTATTAGGTCTGCGAGGAGCCCTGGTGGCTCAGTGGTGAAGGGCTTCCTTGGTGCTCACCAAAAGATTATTTGTTGGCATCCACCCAGGGGCTCTGTGGGAACAAGACCCGGAGATCTGCTGCCCAAAAGACTACAGCATTGGCAACTCTCTGGGTAGTTCTACTGTCACCTGGTGTCAGAGCCAAAACCGACCCACCAACACCTAACAGCATTCAGTCTAGGATCGCTGTCAAGTTTCCTTGGTTTGGTGGTGGTGGTGGTGTGCCATGGAGTCAGTCCTGACTCACAGTAATCCTGTATAGCAATTCTGAGGCTGTAATCTTTACAGTAGCAGAAAGCCTCATCTTTCTCCCATGGAACCGCTGGAAGTTTTCAACTGTTGATCTTGAAATTAGCAGCCCGACTGGTAACCACTACACTACCAGAGCATCTTTTCCTCAGTTTAAGACCTGTATTTTGAACCATTTAGCAAAGACATCTGGTTGGTCAGAGCAGTTGGGACAGCTCTGTGCCTTCCTCTGGCTTTTAATGCAAAGAGCAATTAAGTGGCACCTACACTTCTCTGTGGCCCTCTAGTACCCTCGACACAGCTACTCATTCGGTGAAGAGCCACTGAAGGCCCAAGGGGTCCTTCTTCAGGCAGAGGGGACAGAAGAGCGCCATTAGCCAGTCCTCCAAGGTCTCAAAACAGAGCACTAGTAATGCTACTTTAAGTGCTCAACTACCAACTCCAAGTTTGGCAGTATGAAGCCACTCAATGGTTCCATGAGAGAAGACTAGGTGCCCTTGAGTAGATTCCGACTCAGGAATCCTATGGGACAGAATAGAAATACCCTATTGGATTTCCAAGACTGTAATCTCTGTGGGGACAGGTCACCAAGTCTTTTCTGCCACCAAGCCACTGGAGGTTTCATCTACCAACCTTCAGGTTAGCAATCGAAGACTGAACCATTGTCCATGAGACTCCTTTGCCCTAGAGAACGCTAGAGGGTAGTTCTACTCAGTCACATGGGGTTGCTCGTGGAAACAAACTCCCCAGCACCCAACAGTAAGTTCTCGAAACACTCCAGCTTCAAACAAGCGTTAAGTACAAGCAGATACCTTTCACACCCTTCTTTGCTGTCTTCTTGCTGGTGGATTCTAACTCGATATCAAGTTCATCGGGATCATGCCCTTCTTCCTTAACCGCCTGTTAGGAAGAGACGAGATTCACCATGTTATCAGGCACCCTGGGCACACAGCACACACTCGTCTTTCCAAGTAACAAGCTCCCAAGGAACAAAGGCAGTTCCTTCTTCGCCAAACGCCAACTCTGGTTATGCTATCAGGACTGCCGACCCAGGGCGGCCCCAGCATAACTAGGATTCTCTCTCTGGGCCCAATGCCCAAAACAAGGCTGAAGGGGAGGCATGTTGCAGGGCTGTGGGAGCAGCAGCCCCCAGCATCCAGGTCATCGACCAGGTCCAAAATGGGCAGTGTCCAACCTGCTAGCTTCAAGTTGCTGCCAGATCAAATAGTAACAGCGAAGCTGAGCCGGGGGTGAAGGGCTAGGTGGTGTCTGTCCACAGGCCAGCTCTGACTTCCAGGGAAGAAGGAGGACAGTGTCAGGGCAGGTGGTCAGTTGCTTTCATGCAACAACTATCTCAGGACCCCGGGGTGCTTGGCAGAGGGTTGGACACTCCATGGGCACCTGAGAAGGTCCCGAGGCTCCAGGATCTTGCGCAAGTGGGGGGCGACAGACCATCCATCACCATGCTCCCAGGTCGGCCTTACTGCCTGGGGGCAGGGGGACGGAGCAGCAAGTCAGGGGGGTGACAAGTCACAGTCGTGAAACTCTGCCACCCGCCAAGGGATCTAGGGGAACGCTGTCCAGGTTGAGGGCCCAGCAAGTGCAAAGGCCCTGGGGCAGACCCGCGCACGGGCCCCATTTCCTGTCAATCGCAGTTCTGACACCACGCTCCAGGAAGGGAAACTGAGGCGCGGGGAGGACACGACAAACACACTTGTCCAAGGTCACTGCGTGGAGACTCAATCCCCAGTCCCGAGAGGCCAAAGGCCACCCTGAGGCCTAACGGGTCCAGTTTGTTGGGAACTTGAAGCAAGTGGCTGGAAGTAGGGGAGGGAGAGGGGCACAGGGCGGGCTGGTGACGGGCCAAGGTCACACTGCCGGACCCCCGGGCCCCGGGTGGCTCGGGCCAGGGGTACCATGAAGGAGGCTAGCCGGGGGCTCCGCGCTGACACGCCTGCGCGGCCTAGTGCCCCGGCCCCGTGCGCCCCCCGGGGTCCCGAGCCGCTTCACCTTCTTGAGCCGCTCCATCAAGACGCTCTTGTTGCCGGCCGTGTCCAGGTTCCGCTTCTTCAACTCCGCCCGCAGGTCGATCACCCGCAGGTCGCTGAGTCGACGCGTCCCGGTCTCCGAGTCGTCCGAAACGACAGCAGCCGTGCCAGAGCCCGGGTCTCCCGACTCCGTCACAGTTTCCGCCATCCCGCGCCTCCTGTCTCCGCCACCTACTTCTCACACCGCCGGCGGCTGTAGCGGCTCTGAGCACAAAATGGCGCCGCCTAAGAGGAAAACGCACTCGTTTCCTCCCGCCCAGATATCCAGTCGCGCATGCGCGCAGTCCCAATCAACGTTCTTAGCCGCCGGCGCGCTCGCGTGTCCACCAACCGCACGCTCCCCGCCACAACGCGCAAGCGCCGTAACTGCAACACGCATGTCTCCCGGTCATTCGCGGCGGGAGGCTGTCGGGGCGTAACGCGCCTGCGCACAACCCCCCAAGGCGCTCACTGCGCATGTGCGTATAAGACCTAAAGAGTGGGCCCCGCGCCGGGTGCGTCTGCGCATAAACGAGGCGCGCCGGGGCGGCTGGAGCGGTTCCCTCTCAGGCGGCGCCATTTTGTGCTAGGAGCCGAGACACCACCGGCCCGGTTCTGTGTGAAGTGGGCGGCGGAGCCAGGGTCCCTGGAATGGCGGAGACTCTGTCAGGCCTAGGCGATTCAGGTGCGGTGGGCGCAGCAGCTCTGAGCTCCGCCTCGTCGGAGACCGGGACGCGGCGCCTTAGCGATCTGCGGGTGATCGACCTGCGGGCGGAGCTGAAGAAACGGAATTTGGATTCCAGCGGCAACAAGAGCGTTCTCATGGATCGCCTGAAAAAGGTAGAACAGGGGGCGGGCCAGAGGAGGGTTGGGGGTCCCTGGGACCGCGATGGGGGTCTCCTCGCCCTGGGATCCGCCCCCGACCCCATTTGCGGCCTGCAGGGCCTAACCCGGCGGAACTTAAGAGACCCGGAGTGCGAATTCTGAGGCCACTCGGGCCCGGGTTCAAATCCCAGCGCCGATTTGGAACGGGAGTGAAAAGGAGGGAGGAGGGAAAAAGAACCACGCGACGGGCACGGGAAAAAAGGCCTCCGTCGGCGTTTGGTGGCGACGAGTGACAACGGCCCGAGGCCCTGCGTGCTGCAGCGGCCACTGCGCCGAGGCCTTCCCCCTCATTGTTTCCCTCTCTTCCCGCCCCCAGAACCGGACGAGGGCGTCTGCAGCCCTCACCTCGTGATGAGACTCGGCCAAGGTCACACGGCCGGGCAGGGGTGGCGTCGGGATTTGAACCCGGGCCGTCTGACACCGGGAGGGTGGGGGGAGGGGAGGAGGGATGCGCCGTGATCGTTCGGGCGGAGAAGCCGGGCGCGTTTGGAGGCGGCGGGGTGGGTGGGGGTCAGCCACAAAATCAACAAAGAAAAGGGAGGGGATGTAAGCGTGGATCCCACCAGTTGGGGGGAAAGGGAAGCAGCGCGGTTTCTAGAGTTGCTGCGCGCCGTCGAGTCGATTGCGACTCGTAGCGCCCCCGTGTGTGGCCGACTCGAATTGCCGGGCAAAGAGCCGAGCGCCAGGCCTTTCTTCTTTCCTGCAGAGTGAAACCTCGGGGTGAACTCTAACGGCCGCCTTTTCCGTTATCAGCGATGGCGCTGAACTGGGGTGCTGCCAGGGCTCGGTGGTTCTTAGGCGTGAGGTCTAGGGAGGCTCCGGGCGGAGGAGGAGAGCCTCGGCGGGCCGGGGAGACGCGGACTTTGGCCGAGCTTGTGCGTGGGCGACACGTGACCTTGTGTGCCGAGGGGCGGGGGCGGGGGGCTGGGGTTCAAGTGAGAGCCTGAGCCCGGCGCCTGTCGACCCATCCACGTTCGCTCTGGCCTCCATTTTGCTTCCTTCCTGCCAAATGCGGCCTCGGCCCTCTACCTCGCGGGAAGGGCATGAAAGGCCCCGGTAACGGAGGGGGTGTCTAGCCGAGTTGTTGGAGCGATCGGAGCCCTTGGCTGGTAACTAAAAGGTTGCAGATCTGAACCCACTCAGAGTCCTGGTGTGGCGCTGTGGGTTAAGGCGCTAGGCTGCAAAGTCGGTTTGACCTACCAGGTTAGTGATTCAAGCTCCCCAGTCGCTCCTTGGAACCCCTCTACAGGGTCGCTATGGGTCGGAACCGGCTCAATGCACTTATCAACAGCAGGGGTATGAGATGAGAAAGGCCTGGCCATCTACTTTGGTGACGGTTACAGCCAAGAATTCCCCCCTCCCTGCACCAGCAGTTCTGCTCAGTCACCTGGGGTCAACAACTCGGCTTGAAGTTTCCTCCTTGGTTTTGACTTCCTTCTTTGCCTCCCCAGGTCTTCGGACCTGTCCTGGGTGAGCTCTCAGCCTGCAGACCACGGGGCTGGTGACTCATTCCTCCTTTGGGTTTCCTAACGCTTGCTATTACGAGGAAGGCGGGATTGTACCCTGTTTTCCTGAGGAGGAGGCTGAAGCTCAGCAGAAGTGGGTCTTTCAAACATAAGCCTGTGTCCTTTATTGTAAATGCCACTTCACTTTATACAGGACAGAGAGTTCTCTGACCTAATTTGCCAAGGCTTGTTCATCCTGATGTGGTAGGATAAGCACTGGACTGCTTAACCACAGGTTGCTGGTTCAAACCCACTAGCTGCTCATTGAAAACCCTATACGGCAACGTGGGGAGCTTTGTTTCTGCTAAAATTTATGTAAATCATTCACAGACCATACAATTATCTACTTAAAAATTATCCTGCTATATTTGGTCAGACGTTTAATGAACTCACCCCTAATGTGATGGCTGTAAATCCTGTGCAGGGTCACTATGAATTCGAACTGACTCCACGGTACTTAACAACAGCAACAAATGTGATGGCTAGGAACTCCGTTAGCATAGTGGTTACAAATTTAGTTTGAAACTACCAGCCTTTCCACAGGAGAAAGATAGGCATTCTGCTCCAGTAAAGATTTACAGCCTTGGAAACCCTGAGCAGGGTCACTAACAACAGGGTACTGAACAACAATGTGATGGCTGGACCCTGGTGTGGAGCTGTAGGGTCAGCACTACACTGTGAACCACAAGGTTGGCAGTTCAACCCACCAGCAGTTCCTTAGAAACCCTATACAGGGTTGCTATGAGTTGGAATCTACTCAGAAGCACTTAACAACATGGCCTGCCTGCAGGATGGTCCCCATTCCTGCTATACAGGGTCACTGAGTTGGATTATAACCAATCCATGGCACTTAATAATATCCATGTGACTTCTACTCAATCCTGTTAGGGTCTTGATGAGTACTCTCCTTTTATTTTGGTGTCCACTAGTAGAAATCTACCTGACGGTAATTAACAATGGCAGCGGTAGGGATGACTCGGCACACTGTCTCCCAAGGGATGACCCTGTAAACATTGCACCCAGGGGAGACACACTGAGGGACAGGATGGGGCTGTTCTTCCCTGCTCTGGCTGCTGTTGACAGATCTCTCAGGCTTTCCTGGGGAAGAGGGGGTTCTGGGCTTTCTCATTTGTTTGATCCCGGGCAGAACTGCAATTCCTCCTTGGGGCTCCTCTGAGAGGAGAGGGTTTCTCTGTACACAGTGGCAGATTAGCTGTAGAGCCTCTGGCTCCCTGATCATCTTTGACGGTTTTGACCCCAAAAACTCCCTGCCCTTGAGTCTATTACAACTCCTATCAACCCTATAGGACTGAGTAGAACTGCCTCATAGGGTTTCCAAGGCTGTCAATCTATATGGAAACAGAGGCCCACATCTTTCTCCTAAGGAGTGACTGGTAGGTTTGAACCTCTAACCTTGTGGTTAACAGCCAAATGCCTAAGTCACGGCACCACCAGGACTCATTTGAAACTTTTGGTGCCACAGGATAATACGCTGGACCACAGGTCAGTTTGAAGGTGGTTCAAACCTACCAGCCGCTCCTTGGGAAACCTATACAGGGTCACTGGGTCGGAACCAATTTGACGGCACTTAACAACATAAGTAAACCAAAGCCCTGGTAGTGCTGATGGTTAAGCATTGGTCTGCTACCCAAACAGTTAGCAGTTTGCTTCCAGAGAGTTGCGTCTGGGAACCCCTAGAGAGCAGTTGGGTGTTGCCTTGTAAAGTCACCATGAGTTGGAATCAACTTCATGGTAGTGAATTTGGGGCTTAGGGTACTATACAAAGGCAATTTAAACCCACCCGCAGCTTCTTGGAAACCTTAAACAGTGTTGCTGTGAATTGGAACTGATTTAACAGCACTTAACGACAAATACAAATGGATTTGAAGTGAGTTTTAAGATATGCACAGGACAGGATTATGAAGACAGAAAGGGATAATGGCGTGTTACTCACAGTTTTTCCAAGTGCCTACCTGGTGTCAGGTACTGAGAAGGTCTAGAGCTGTTGGTGTGGAAGGCAGGCTTACTAAGAGACCTTCCAATTTGTGTAAGGTGAGCAAGATCACCTAGCGAGTAAGAGTAGGATCCTTGGAGCCAATTGTGATTGGATACAGCCTGAAACTTGCCAAGTTGGGTATAATACCTAACACACAATAGATATTCCAGGGGGCCATGGAGGCTAAACAACGTTCACAGGAAACCAGCACGCTGTGTGCCTTTCCCTTTGATTTGATGTTGTTCTCTTGGGTCCAAGAATAGGATGGACCAGACCAGACTATGGTGGTAATGACATTTTCAGAAGAGCCAAATTCCTGTTGCACGCTTGTTTTACAGGGATTATAGTGTCCCTGTAGCAGCCTTCCACGATAAATACTATCATTAGCTCCATCTTGGCAGAGAAAAGGCAAACTTCACGCAATTAAGTAAACAACTCATACGACACAGCTCCTGACATAGTCTGACTCCATAGACTTTGCTCCAGTTTAGAAAAAGAGATGATGGGGTGAATGTGTGGTGCCTGGGGGAGCATTTCCAGCTCAGCTGGTTTTTAAGCCCCTGGCTTCTTTTGATCAACTGACGTTTTCACTTTCCCTATAGGCAATTGAAGACGAAGGGGGTAATCCTGATGAAATTGAAATTACCTCTGAAGGAAACAAGAAAACTGCAAAGAGGTCCAGCAAAGGTATCAGAGGTTTTATAAGCATTCTTGATGTTACAAACTTCCTTGAAACCTACTTGTCTTTGTTAATTCTCTTCTTTTGCTTGCACACTTGAGCTGTCCCCAGAACTAGGCTTTGCATGTTGGTTTGAAATCCCACCCCTGCATGTTGTTACCATGGTACCCAGCAACCACGTATGGGAGATTCAGGCTCTCATTTTTCTCTGTAGCTTTGCCCACTGCCCTTACTTGCCCAGCTTCTTAAAATTCTTTAAATACAGAGCATTTAGGAATGAGTTTCCAAATGTTGTGGCTTTTGCAGAAACTAACTTCCTTTTTCAATCCTCACAACTCACAGCACTGCTCTCAAGTTGCTTCTTTTGCCTCATAGAAACTCTATAGGACAAAGGCGCGGTGTTCCACAGGGTTTCTGGACTAAATTTTAGAAGCAGACAACCTCATCTTTCTCCCAAAGTGTAGCTGGTGGGTTTGAACTGCCAACCTTGAGGCCAAGGCTTACCCCCACAGTGCCACCAGGGCGCATTTCCTTTTAAATACCACCTCGTCAAACAGAAATGTCACTTTACAGTTAGTTTCAAAAACTGCCTACAGAAGAAAAGCACGTGCCACATTATATTAATGACCCTCCCTGTCCACCTCTTTCCTGCTTCCTTTCCCATCACCTCCCTCTAATACACTCAAGTCAGGCCCCAAACGAGACCTGTTCTTTAGGCCCTCTGCTCCTTCACTTACGTGTACTGGTCACTACTAGTCCCCATCTGTGTTTATCCAAGGCCCCAGTTTACTAGACAACAACTGAGCCCCCGGTAATCGTTTGAATCTCCTTAGATCCCCAACATTCCCAGGGCCTAGCAACCCCTGATCCCTGGATTTCACGCGTAGGTCATGCTGCCTTGACGTAGTCCGTAGTCTGACTGTGGAAGGCAGGGGTCGTCGTATCGTCCTTGTTTTCCCTTCTTCCCCTGGGGTATATTTTACTGTTTACCTCTACTTGTTGTTGTTGTTGTTGTTAAGTGCCGTCGAGTCGTTAGGTGCATCAAACTACTGGGTTAAGAAAGAACCAGCTCAAACGGTTCCTTTGGATAGTCCGGAACGTTTGCTTGTGATTTAAAGTCTTAGTAATTGCTCAAGCCCCAAAACATATTAGCCCTACACTGGACAGTTGTGATCACTGTGTAACAACAACTACAGAATGTTGTATAGCTTTCTTTTCCACTCAGCAGGCCACGTCTGCTCTCTAGGGTGCTGCAGATGGCACGTTGACAGCTTTATAGCAATTCTCCAGGTGTATGTGCCCTAACTTAGCTCATTGACCTCCTGATTCCTAGACTACTGAGGTAGTTTCCAGTTTTCACTCCACATTTCCAGCTGTGGAGTGAAATGTCTCTATAGTTGTAGGAATGTTTTTTTCAATAAATTGCTAGAATTCTAGAGTCATAGGTTGATACATTGTAGTTTAACATGTGTGCTCCAACAGACTGTTACTGCTGCTGAATACACTTGGTTACCTCCTACCGACAGTGGTAAAGGGGGCCTGTTTGTTGATACTCACCACTCGATATTACTTCTCTTTCTAAACGTTGCCTGGGGTAACCTGCATTTCTCCAGAAGTAAAGGTTTTATTGACATTTCCTCACAGATTAGCTAGCTTTTTATGATTCGCCAATTATATTTTCTGAAGGGTCTTCTCATGCCCTGTGCCCAGTTTTCTGCTGGACTTTCTGTCACACTGTGTTTCAGGGTGCTCTCTCCACAAAAGGTTGACACTGTTTTTTGCCCAGTCTAGCATTTGACTTGACTTGTTTGTGGTATATTGGACATTCAGGTTTAATTTTTCATCTAGATGAAGTTGTCAGTCTATGCTGTATGGCTTTATGTTGTGTTTCAAGACGCCTGCCTTTGCTTTAATTTTAAAATATATATGTAGATACTATATTAAATATTTGTGGTCCTAGTTTGACATTGTGGATTTTTAATTCCTTTGAAATTTGTCTTACCCACATGGTATTAGCTTTCAAAATACCATTTATGCGTCCTTCACGCCCCCAGTACAGATCACCAGAGGTTAGTTTTGCTCTTATGGATCGTGCAGTAAAAAAATCATTTGTCTGAGGTTCTTTGCTGAGCATAATTAGTTATGTCCTGGAGTTAATACTTAATGGAGCCAGTCTATAATCTTACTGAGTGGTTTTTCAAGTGCTTCATCATTAGATTCGATCTTATTAGTATTTTAATAATAAAACTTTCTTTTAATGTGTTTTTTAAAACAAATGGCTTCTGCATAGTTTTACATCAATAATTTGCTTTAACAGAACCTGTTCTCCCAGTTACTAGCAAAGTAAAGTTCTTCTGTGTTAGCATTATCAGAAAGTCTAAATTAATAGAATATCTTACGGTGTTTGAGAATATTTATATCACTTAAGATTTTTGTGTTTTAAGCTATGACCTGACTACCCAGGTTTTTGCGTTTTGATATAGTTTTAGACTAGAGGAAATTTGTAAGAAAAATGCAAAGAATTCACATAGATCTTAACCCAGGTTTTCTTTGTCTCCCCTCCCCCTCTCTGTTGTTGTTAAGTGCTGGTTCATAGCAACCCTTCTAAGTTTCCTAAAGAGCGGCTGGTGAGTTTCAACTGCCGACCCTGCAGTTCAAACTGACCTTGTGCTCCAATGAATTATCCTGCAGTGCTGCAACAGGACTCCCACCCCTCACCCCTGCCTTCTCTTGGGTGGGTGTATAAGTTGCAGGTGCGTGCCTCGCTGCGCTACAGTATTTCCCAAAGTGGAAGATATTACATAACCATCGTTCCCACAATCAAGAAATTAATAAATGATACAATCCTATTGTCTAATCTTAGGTCTGATGTGGCGCTGCAAGATAATGCTCTGGACTGCAAGGTTGGCGGTTCAAGCTTACCAGTCGCTCCTCAGAAACCTTGTACGGTACAGGGTCCTATGAGTCAGAACCGACTCGATGGCACTTAACAATAATTGTAGGCTATCGAGATTTAGTTGTTGTGTTCGTTTTCTTTATAGCCAGAAGAAAAAGTCAGCCAGGACTTCGGTGCAGTCACTTGTCCCAGCTGTCTTTCATTGCTTTAAACCCGTTTAGCAGTTCCTCATGCTTTCTTTGTATTCATGCAGTTGTCGGTTTTTGAACACAGTCCAGAGTGTTGTTGGTGTTATGAAGTGCTGTCGAGTTGATCCCGACCCATACCGACCCTGTGTAGGGTTTCCAAGGAGCAGCTGGTGAGCTTGAACCACTAACCTTGCAGTTCAAACGGCTTTGCAGTCCGGTGCATTAACCCCCAGCGCTACACCAGTACTCCATGCAATTGTCGGTTTTTGAACACCGTCCAGGTCGCTAAATCCTAGCGACCCAGTAGTGCAGCCTTACAGGGTTACTAAGGCCACAGTCTTATGGAAGCCTGCTGTAACATCTTTCTCCCATGGAAGGGTGAGTTAGCACCCAAGCACTTTAACCACTGTACCTTTGGAATGGTCCGTCCCCCCCCCCAGTTCTTTTATAGCCTGTTGGGGGTTTGTTATTCTTCTGATTTGAGTTTACAACGCAAATTAGCTTTCCATTCAACATTTTGTTTTATGACATTTGGTTGAAATCTCCACCACTTACACTTCCTCTCCATTCATCCTTCTTTCTTATCCCTGCCTGCCTTCTGAGCTTTCTCCCTGGGCAAATGGTACCCTTTTATTCTGTACGCTTGATTGTTGTGAGGATACAGACCTCCCTGGTGTCATTGTTCACAGGCTAGGCCTGTCTGTTTGCCTGGAATCACATGGGTGAATGCAGTTCCCTGCTTGAAGGGTGTCTAAGGGTCAGTCTTGGGGCTTCCACCAATTTCTATCTGACCAGTAAGCCTGGTCTTTTCGATGCTCTTTTTAAATTGTTTTTCAAATACAGTATCCTGGATGGTACCAATACTTAACATACAACCAGTAACCTAAAAGTTAGTAGTCCAAATCCACCTGGTGACACCATGGAAGAAAAGACCGGCTTCCATGTAAGTGAGTGCTCTGTCACACCTGGGGTTGCCAGGAGTTGGGATCAACCGGAAGGCAGCAGGTTGTTATTGTTGGTTTTGTGTTTGTTCCTTTTCTCCATGAGTAGATTGAGGTTACACATTTCCTCAGAAGGATACCAGAACTGTTGTGTTCTTCTCAGTTTATCACATCAGAAGGCACTGGAACCATGACCAGTGATTGGACTGGCCATCTGTGACAGTGCTGTGGGCCAGGTGTCTCCAGAGCTGTCCCTTTGGGATTGCATTTATGAGGAAGATACTCTAAGCTCTGTAAAATAGCCTGTTCATTTCCCACAAATTTCCACAGTCACTAAATCACTAAATCAAGTTATTATTATGGTGTTTACCAAGTTGTGCTTTTCTTAAATAATTGATGAAATGAAAACTTCTAGAAGGCGCCCTGGTGGTGTAGTAGCAGCTATGCTAACCTAAATAAGGTCAGCAGTTCACACCTTCTGGCCCTACCACTCTGTGTACAAAGGCCAGGTGATCTGCTCCCATAGAGGCTCTAGAGACAGATTAAAGCTGCCTCATCCAGATGAGGATTTTCTCATTTTGTTGTTCCTTCTACATTTGCTTTTTATCATATGGAATAGCTGGCTCTCCCTGCCCATTAACTTCTTTAAATTAATGTGAATCCAGTGATTCCCATTATAGCTTATCATTCGTTATGGTCGTCATTTGTTTTGACACTACTTGTCCCAGTGAAATCCAGAACCCCTTCCAACTACTTCTTAGGGCTTTTGACGTGTCCCTATGCTTCTTGGAGCACTTCTTTGCTTTTAGGCCCCTGCGAGTGTCTCAGGCTCATCTTGTCCTGCCCTGCTCCAGTCTTGGACTCAGCCATCTTATCAAGGGGCCAGGATCCTTCCAAGCTTTGGGCATGCCAATGTGCTCTTTTCACCAGGGACCGCGTTCTAGGCCAGTGCCAGCTGTGGCTTATGAGGCTAAATAGTAATCAGAATAAGCCAGAGATCATTAGGATTGTAGAAATGGTTCCAACAGATTTTTGAAGTGAGCTTCCAAAAATTGGTTGAAACTTTTTTTTCTATTATACTTTTCCATGAACACATTGGCACCTGACACCAAAGTGCACATAGAGGAGTCTCTGGTGGTTCCAATGGTTACAGGCTCCCAGTAATCTGTAGAAGTGGTGAGCCCTGCTTGTTCTTTTCAGAGGGGAGATAGTCAGCCAGTGGTGGCAGCCTACTTAGGTTTTTGCTTTGTAATGAGAACAGAATTGTACAGAACTAACATATTGTAGAATCTTTGTATCAGCTTTATTCAGTGTGTCTGCGGGAGAAAGATGAAGCTTTCTGCTCCCGTAAAGATTTACAGCCTCGGAAACTCTGTACAGGGTCGCTATGGGTCGGAACCGACTCCACGGTACATAACAACATTCAGTGTGTAATCATTCTGTAGTGTTCTGAAGTGTTGCTAGTGTTCACAAAGTCCGTTCGACTGATCTCTGAGAATTTTTTAAAGCTTAAGACATGTCCTCCCATAGACAATAATATTAATGGGAATTGGGTTACCAGTTAGTCCAGGACCTAGCTCTGGAATTAGACTGGTGTGTTGAAAAGGAAATTAGAATCTGGAATAATCAGGTAAAGTATACTAGTATGATGTAAGGAAATCCTTTTCCCTATGAAAAACAACTACAGGTTTAAAAAGAAAACCTTGAATTTATGATATTGATTAGATTTGGGGATTGTTACCTTAATTTTATATGCACTTTAAAAGGATATTTTAATTGCTGGGGTTAGATTAACTTCTAGTTCCCTTATCTTGTTGGTAGCAACACTTAGTGCCTGGACATTCTGTGTTTTTGCACCTGGAGGGTGGGCACTGTTGGCTTAAAAGTAGCTGTTCTTCTTCTTCCTACACCCTGCATGCTGAGCACCCTAGGAAACTATGGTGAGCAGTAGGTCCAGAACATGGCACTTTGCTACGCTGTAACTGGCTTTTGGAGACATGGGCGTCAACGGGTGTCTGATGTTGTGAAGTGCCGTTGAGTCAATTCCAACCCATAGCAGCCATGTATAGGGTTTCCAAGGAGCAGCTGGTGAGTTTGAACCACCGACCTTGCAGTTCAAACAACTTTGCAGTCTGATGCATTACACACTGTATGATTTAATTCTTTATATTGAAAATAGTTGCTAAATTTCATTTTTGCAACCTGCTTTTAAATGGCCAACCTTTTCATTGTTGGGTAAATTTTTGCCATGATTCTCATTTTTGCTTGTTTGTTATTTCTAGTCATATTTGTTTTTTCAAATTGTTCCACTTAATGTGTGGAGACCTGGTGTGGTAGAACTGTAGGATAAATGCCAGACCACAGGGTCAGTTTGAACTGAAAGGTCGGCGGTTCAAACCCACCAGCTGCTCCTCAGTAACCCCTGAGGAACAGGGGACAGTACTTAACAACAGCTTACTTTATGGACTTCTGGTGTGGTGCTACAGGATAGGCACTGGACTGCTTGCTAACCACTAGATCAGCAGCAGTTCAAACCTACCAGCTGCTCCTTGGAAAGCCCCTCTACAGAGTCTCTAAGAATCAGAATCAATTCAACGGTACTTAATTTATTTTATAATTTGTGTAAAAAGTAGAGGTAAACTGATGAAAGATCCCAACACTATGGCCCTTGGACACCCTTGAGACCTGGAATATAACCAGGGATCACCTTTCAGCCAAATGGTGGTGGTGATGTGCCGTGGAGTCTGTTCAACTCATAGGGACCTCGTACAGGGTTTCTGAGGCCGTTTGTCTTTACGGGAGCAGAAAGCCTCATCTTTCTCCTGCTGAAAGGCTGGTAGTTTCGAACTGCTGACCTGGATGTTAGCAGCCCAACTCGCAGCCAGAGCTCCTTAGCCAAACAGTAGTCAGGCATATAAAGTGCAGGATAATCAATTGTAGGGAAGGACAGATGGAAATTGGGAAACCAAGGGAAAAGTGGGAAAGGGTGTTGTAC
Organism: Chrysochloris asiatica; assembly: GCF_000296735.1. Classification (NCBI taxonomy): domain Eukaryota; kingdom Metazoa; phylum Chordata; class Mammalia; order Afrosoricida; family Chrysochloridae; genus Chrysochloris; species Chrysochloris asiatica. The sequence goes on along the minus strand of NW_006408643.1, from coordinate 3,563,551 downwards.
ATTAAAGGGATTGTAGTTGATGTCATGAAACTACTAATGTCTAAATTGCGGAATGGGAAACTGATGGTGCCTCTGTAAACTTGCACCAAACCAGAATAAACAAACCACAACGTCAAGGTGACAGTACTAAGCAGAGTCTCCCATCCACACTGGTATGGATGCCCATTGCTCACCAGCCTGCCTGCTGAGCTGTTGACTCTTAACAGATCAGCAATGTGTTCAATTTGAAATTTAATGATACAGTAAGAAAAATCAAGAGGTGGAAGAAGGAGGAAAATTGTGGATAATGTATTGTCCAAAATGTGAAGCCCAAGTCTTAGTGTCCAGCCTATTTGTCACATTTTTTTCCTCTTAGTGGCTCTGTAAGATAAGCACTGGACTGCAACCTGCAAAGTTCAAACCCACCAGCTGTTCCTAAGAAACTCCATACAGGGCGACTAGGAATCTAACGGACTCAGGAGCATTTAACAACAACTGTAGGAGTCCTAAGGAGCTGTGGTGCCGTAGTGGTTACGAGATCAGGCTTCTGGTCTTACGGTCAGCAGTTCAAAACTAGCAGCTGTTCCGTGGGAGAAAGATGATGCTTTCTGTTCCCGTAAAGATTGACAGCCTTGGAAACCCTGTACAGGGTCACTAGGAGTCCTGGTGTGGCACTGTGGGTTAATGCGCTGGACCACAGTGTAGGTTTGAATAAGGTCTGCGGTGCAAACTCACCAACCGTTCCCTGGATACTCTTTGTAGGGTCACTGTGAGTCAGAACAAGACACACTGGAAGTTACTGTTTTAGGTCCCCTTTTTTCTAGTATTGAGATTTTCAATACTTGGGAAAATTCTGGGGATGTTGGCTGCCATCAGGTTGATCCCCTGACTCCATGTAATCCCATTCATACCAGAAAGAGACTCTACCAAGCCAATCAGGATTCGTTGTGAACGATTTGGTCTATAAAAAGTTTTCCTTGACTGTCCTGGATGGCCTTTCTTCATGGTCCTTCTTAGCCCACTGTGCACCAGGCCTCCAGGCTCGGGTTTATGACAGCTTGCAGGCTTCAGTTTAGGGTTGGGGGAGGAGAATAGGACAATGAATAGCCTCGGGCAGGCACAGATCCACATTTCAGATCCGCGGAAAAAATGGATTGTTTAGTTGTGTTGGTGGAATGTGCCTTTGGAAAATGTAAAATACAAGTGAAGCTGTGTGTGATCTTGGTCTGAAGAAATGTTGCTAAACATGAACCCAGTAATGGCTACATGAAAGTTAAATTTACCCAAAAGCCATAAAGAGAATTTAAAGATTAGTGGGAAAAGAGAAGGAAACGAATAAGATATAGATAGATACGACAAGGAAAGAGCTCTGTATCTGTAAAGTGGGAAGCAGTGCAACAGAAGTTTGCATCATTTTCAAGCTAAGCTTTAGTCAGATTTGAATGAAAACTAACATTCCCTTTGTGCCTATCACATTGCCATGTATAAAGAAAAATAGCCAGTGTTAACAAATTAGATCAACACTTTTGTTCACTATTTATTAAACTGTATAAATTAGAACAACCTTTCTTTGGGGTATTTTGATAAATAGGTGCAGTTTGGGGTTTGGTTATGCTTTGAAAATGTAGTCTTCATCCTGGGAATGCCATGTCTATAAATATTCATTAACATGCGCAAGTGTCTACATGCAGAATTGCCTGGCTACTAATCCTTACAAAGCTTTCGTTCAATTTCCAACTCTAAGTATTAGACCAATGATAGCACCTGTCTGTCTGTGATGCTGTTGAAGAAACGAGAAAGGTGTCGGCAGCACATATAGAGAACAGCACCATCTTGTGAGGGCAGGATCTGACCTCCTCAGAGTGTACAAGGGAGAGGGAGGAAAATCAGCAGGGGACCCTCCTCTCAAACGGTTGTACTAATTTGGACCCCAGCTGACCCTGTCATGGCACTCCTTATTCGGATTTGCTGCAGTAGGCACACACTGCTCAGAACTCACTCTTATTACAATTCAGGACCAGAAACGATTCTGGATACAGCTCTTCTCACTCTGCATCCCTCTCCTCCCAAAAGCACTCCTCCGCTTTCTTACTCTCTGGACTAGGAAGCCACCTCACCCTCTCCTGCCAGTCAGCTCTAATGGTAGAGCTCACAGGGACCCTGGGTCCAGAGGACACGGGCTCTCCTAGTTCCTGTTCTGGGTGGTAGTGGTCTCTCATACAAGATAAAAACGGAGGGGTCACTGACTCAGAGCAACTGTGTTGTTGTTTGTTAAGTACCATGAGGCTGAAAATCTTTACGGGAGCAGAAAGCCTCATCTTTCTCCCGCAGAACAGCTGGTACTTTCGAACTGATGACCTTGAGGTTTAGCACCCTGATTTCAAAACCGCTACGCTACCAGAGCTGCTCTATATTGTTGTGTTGTGAAGTACCATCAAGTCGATTCTGACCCATAGCGACCATGTATAGGGTTTCCAAGGAGCAGCTGGTAAGCTTGAACCACCAGCCTTGCAGTTCAAATGGCTTTGCAGTCTGGCGCATTAACCCACAGCGCCACACCAGGACTCCTTTATAGGACGTGGTAAAACCACTCCATGGGTTTTACGAGGCTTGATATCTTTTTCCTCTGGAGCAACTGATGGGTTCATACTGCCCCTCTTGTGGTGAGCCGACCTACTGCTTAACCCACTGTGCCACAAGGCATCGAAGCTCAGGTTTTCTAATATCACACACTGCAGCACAACTGCACAATAATGAGACTCCTGGCCTGGTCAAGTTGACAGATTCATAGTAACCCTGTCTAGGGGTTTCAAGGAATGGTGGTGGATTTGAACCGCAATGCCACACCAGGACTTGCAAGCTGACACATTTAGGGACCCAAAATTCAATCCATATTACTTCACCTTTAGTCCCAGCCCACTGTTGTGTAGAAGTCACAAAGACTGCAGGCAGGACCCCATTTCATCATGTGTTTTATTTGTGGCACAGGTTTTGTCGTTTCTGTGGAGAAACATGACTCATGTTTGCATAATGGGAAATGGTGGCACATCAGCATCAGCTGCTCTTCTCCCCTAAGTAAAAGCACTTAGCAAGGGCAGTGGTGACAACGGTATAGGAAGTGCCTGTCATTGATTTCCTGCTGTTCTCTCTTCAGGACGCAAACCAGAAGAGGAGGGTGTGGAAGATAACGGGCTAGAGGAAAACTCTGGAGATGGACAAGTACGTGCAACCTCGTGTGTTGGCAGCAGATCCAATGGGGCATGGGCCAAGTGGTCATCTCTTGACTGTTTCTTTTGTTTTGTTTTGTTTTGTTTTGTTTTGTGTTGTCCCAGGAGGATGTTGAAACCAGCCTGGAGAATTTGCAGGACATCGACATGATGGACATCAGTGTGCTGGATGAAGCAGAAATTGACAATGGGAGTGTTGCAGATTGTGTTGAGGATGAGGATGCCGACAATCTCCCAGAGTCCTTGTCGGACAGCCGAGAGCTGGGGGAAGGCGAAATGAAAGAGCTTCCTGAGCAGCTCCATGAGCATGCTGAGGTAACTCGGTGGGCTCTCGAGAACAGTGGGTGTTGTGTCCTTTTAACAGTGAGGATGTGGAGTAAAGAAGTATTTTCAGATATTTCATGGCTTAGAGATTCAAGGTTAGAGACCTGGTGTGGCACTGTGATCAGCACTGGACTGTGAACCACAAGATTGGCAGTTCAAACCCATCAGCAGCTCCTTGGAAACCTCACATAGGGTTTGCTATGAGTCAGAACTGACTCGATGAGGATTTCTATCTCATTAGAAAACCCTAAATAGGGTCGCTATGGGTCAGAACCAACTTGATGGCACTCAGAAAAAACAACACATATATTCTGTTAACCTTGCTTTTGCTGTCATAAACATTTTCTTCATTTATCTTGCAGATTGAGGACAAGGACACTATAAACAATGTAGATGCATCGTCATCTGATTTCACTATATTGCAGGTAAATTGTGCATCTTCATTGTAGAACCAAAGGTTAGATTACTATTCATGGAAAACCATTTCAGACCTAGTCAGAGAATCCCAACTGAGCAAAGTCATTCCGAGCTCTGCTGGCTTAGTCCTCTTCCATCCAGCTAGAACATGCTTCTTGAAAGAGGGCTTCTCCCTTTGGCTTGGAGTCCTGCTGTGGAGCTGTGGGTTCATGTAATGGAATGCACAGCTGGTTTGCACCTCAAGGTCGGAGTTCCAAGCTCACCAGTCACTCCTCGGGGACACTTAGCAACAATACTGGCTTCCCTCCAAATAATGTGGCTGTTTCACAGCTACTATAGGCCCTCTTGTGGGAAGTCTGGTTCATTTCCTGGGGAGATGCCGCCTGTCTGCTCTGGATGGCACCCCCTAACAGGAAGATTGTTAGGTGAAACCCCAAGGACCTTGGAGCCCAGATGAGGAGGCAGCTGGGTGGGCTACGGCTGCCTCTGGGAGCCTTTCTCTCAGAAAGGACACCACTTTCCCTGATGGCTGCATTGCCCTGGCCATTTCACTGCTATCCGCATAGATCTTCCATGAACTCAGCAGGACAAGAACTCACTCTCAGGTCAGATGGACATGAATGGGGATTCTCCTGACCTAGCTTTCCTAGATGTAAAGGGTGGCTGGCTGGTTCACAATTAGAGTGTTGTGAGAAAGCCAAGCGCAATCAGTATCTGCCAGGCACCCAGACGAGAGCATAAGCATGCCAGAACCCCTGCCTAAAGGAGGGCTCCATCCTCCAGAAAACACACTGCACCACAGTTGATCGCGCCCTGGCAACAGAGTGGCAACACCTACTCCTGCCTCCCAAAGAGAATGGAGATCCCAGACCATGTCATATGTTGGGTATTAGAGATGCCCCCACACACCACCACAGTCCATCAGTTTGTCATACGGTAGGGGCTTATGTGTACCTGTGAATTTGGAAACTGTGCCATGGGTATGTTAAATAGCAGCAGGGTCACCTCCAACGTCACAACAATGGTGTCACCCATGGTGGGCAGGTTTCAGCTGAGTTTCCAGGCTAAGACAGACTACTTCCGAATGTTTAGTCACTGATAACCTTATGAATATCAATGAAAAATGTATGAATAGACCGCCCAAAGAGGTAGATTGGTGCAGCGGCTACAGCAATAATGACAAAGTTGCATAGGACTGGGCATTGTTTCCCTCTATTGTGCTTATGGTCGCTATGAGTACCGGCTTCGCGGCTCCTAACAAGAACAACCCACAAACAGATGAAACCATTCTGCCTTAACTGACGGTTGGCTTCATTCTTGGACCTTCTCCATTTCCAACATTGGGCTGGAGGAAGAAAAGAACATTTGAAGCCTGTGAACCAGAAAGCCAGGGAATTTCCCAAAGACAGGATTGCACATTGATGTCCATTTAGCAGGTGTACAAGGCATGGACTCTGTTGTGTCTTGGAGCCATTTAACCGGTCTGTGCCACTGTTGACTCCTTCTTTGACTCTTTGTTGCATTGGATGAAGGTTTACAGAGCAAATCGCTTTTCCATTCAGCATTTTGTACACATTTTGTTTGCTGCCATTCATCACAATGTAACCACTTATCCCACTTCTCTGTTACTAATTCTCCAGCCTTTGTCAGTAATCAATTCAAGGGTGGATTATTGGAAGGAGTGTGTCCCTTCTTTACAACAGTTGCTTACTCTGATTTGTTTTTTAAAGGGATCCTCCTAATAGTGCCAACATGCTAGGGTTCTCTCAATACTAGGATGAGTGGATGTATGTGAATGAGGCCTGGAGCTTCAGTGGTGTTGGCTCTTTCACTGGAAGTGTTTCCTTCCTTCCTTTGCATGGGGAACTGTGGAGCTTCGGGACATGCTGGAAATTGGGTTGGAGAGGAAGTAGTGAGAGAAGGAAGCCTTTCTAGAAGAAGAGATTGTCCCATAAAGGAGTATGGGACTTGCCAGGGACAGAGGCATCGGGGAGGGACATGGCATCAAAACCCACTGTTGAATGCAAAAGGTGTACGCCACTGGGGATCGGGTGGGAGTTAGTAAGAGCAGGTGCTGCCTCAAATAAGGAATCACTGAGCGTGTGCACTGTGTGCGCAGGGTGGGAATGGAAACTGGTGGTGAGAACACTGGCTGGGAGAGGAGATGGGAAGGGCTGGGTGATCCTGGGGATCACGGGGGACCAGACAGCCGGACTGTATAGATTGATGGTGAGAGCCAGGCAGATGAGGAAAATACCGGCTTTCCTTGAAACACCTCAGTCTCCACAGTGTGTGACATGCTCTCTTGTGGAAACACTGCCAGAAAGGGTGCTAGTATGGGACCCGGGGCCGAGATGTGCAAAAGGGACTCTCTTCTTAGTGATCCTGGTTTCTGGTGTGGCTGACCATGGCTTTCTCCATCCTGCAGAGTCTAATTTGCCTTTTTTTGTTGCAGGAAATTGAAGAGCCGTCCCTGGAGCCAGGTACTGTTAAATGAAAAACTTACCATTGAGGGTTTGAGCCAGGCTGGTTTTCCACCTTCTCTAATTTGAATTCTTTAATTTTAACAAGTTGTCTTGTGGTAGTATACAGTATTTTAAAGGTTTACGATCCAGAGCATACCAGGATCATAGAGATTGGAAACCCAGCCATATCACCAGATCTGTCCAAGTGTCTGGCTGCTAATTTCGCAAAAAATACATACTGGTGCAATGAAACTTTTCGCACCTTTATAATCTGAAACAGCCCTTAAGTGTCTGACTTTGCAGGCCTTTCACAAGCTATAATGTCTGTGCGCCCCACAAAACAGATCTTGTGATATTGGACAGTAGCTTCGTGTTAGATGTTTTCGTTCAGGCAGTGCAGGTAGCATTAGGGAGATACATTTTAAATCATTGAGACAGACGTAACTGGATTCCCGAAGAGGAAAGAGTTTCTTCAGGAGAATTCCAAACAAATCCTATTCACTTTCTGGACTGCAATATCTCAGAGCGCCACTAGAAGATATTCTGGTTTTCCTATTGGACGGTTCTGTTAAACGAAATTCAAAGCCATTTGGAAATTGAGCTGTTCAGTGAATGGCCATTCGTGTCAGTTAAGCACCTTGGACTTTGGAAGCTAAATTTGGAAGAGTCATATGTAAACAACTACAGAATGAAGACTGTCAAGAATCAGCCAGAAGGTGTTGGGGTTTAAATCTCTGGGATGCGTGTCTCTTCCCTGTAGCATAGAGTCTTCATGCAGTAGTTGGTGGCATGCAGGTAGTCACAGCAGGTAACTGTGTACCCCTCGGGTTTTCCAATCTCTGTGTAGCTAGCTGTTCTCTTCATGTTCTTGTGGCAGCCGTGCCCAGTCGATCCACACTTGTGCTTGCTTTATTTCCCTGGTCATTAAACCTTGTGCCATTCTATTCCTGTTAAATCCGTAGAAAATGAGAAAATACTCGACATTTTGGGGGAAACTTGTAAATCTGAGCCAGTAAAAGAAGAAGGTTCCGAGGTGGAGCAGCCATTGGCACAAGATACAAGTAGCGTGGGGCCAGACAGCAAGCTTGCGGAAGAGGAGGACCTTTCTGAGCGCGCTCACCCGGAGGAGGAGCAGGAGGAAGGCGGTTTAGATTTGGCCAGCGAGTCAACAGACGCTCAGAGCAAGGCAGACACCCCGTTAGCGGTAGTGAAAAGGGAGCCGGCGGAGCAGACAGGCGATGGCGAGAGTGCGGACTGTGAGCCCGTAGGGCTAGAGAAGCCAGGTGAACAGAGTAGTAAAGCCCCAGAAGACGCGGACGCCTCTAACAAGGAGGTGGCGGCGGAAGCACCCCGCGAAGCCTCAAGCCCTGAACCCAGAGATAGCAAAGAAGACGCGAAGAAGGGTGACTTTGAAGCTTGTAATGAAGTCCCTCCGGCTCCTAAAGAGTCCTCAGCCAGTGAGGGCGCTGATCAGAAAATGAGGTTTGTTTTTTCTCAGTTTTAGACCAGACGCTATCTCCTTTTCATTGGTCACTTAATGACACACATAAGCTGTTTTTCTGCAGTTGGCCAGACAGACTCATGCAGTTGTAGTTTACCCTTTAAGAGAGCATTGTATTTCTCTGTGTAGTTTCAGCTGATTACTTTTTTTTTTTTTTCCTTTTACTTTTCTCAACCTCTCCTGGTTGTGTCCTTTAATTCTTCCTAAATAATTGTTTAGCCCAGCAGAATTAATTAACTCTTGTGGGTGTGAAATCTTAGGGCTAGGTCAGCCTTTCAATACTATTTTGTCGGGGTTGTTTTTAGAACTAAATTTCGGGTAGGTATGTAACCTCAACACATAATTTAATTTTTTTTTTTTTTTTTCTCTAAGCATAGTCTTTTTGGAGTAACATTGTGTTTTTGTCTTTAGTTCTGGCGAAGATGACTTGGATACAAAACGGCTTTCCAAAGAAGAAAAGGGTAGGTCCTGTAGCAATTCCTCTACCTATATGACTATGGCATCTAGTTCAACATGCTCTGGTTTCAGTTGTTTTGGGTTTGTCACTACTACCCTAACCACTACGATTGGGAGACCTAGGGGCACAGCACTCTGCTGGTAACCAGAAGGCCAACAATTTGAATCCACCAGCTGCCTCAAAGGAGAAAGCTATTCCGGCCTCAGATAGCCTGTGGGGCAGTTCGGGCAGTTCAACCCTGTCTTATAGGTTTGCTATGAGTTAGAATTGATTTAATGGCAATGGGGTTGTTTTGCAGAATCCCCACCCCCACCCCCCAGTATGTGTGTATTTTTTGTTTTTGTCTTACTTTGTTTTGAAACCTTGATTAGTGCTACTAATTTAGAATTATTATATTTTGGTCAAAGTTTCCTCTTAATTTGGGTTCTATAAAGGAACAAAAGTATAGTGGGGAAGGGGATGCAGATGGGTCTTCTGAGAAAGCTGTTTACTGTTAAACAGCCTGCTCTGGGCAGTGGGATGCCATTTGGGTGACTTTGCAGACTTCTCATATGGTCCCCAAAGCCCTAACTCATGGTTATCACTGACATTTCAAATATCACTGGGGTCATGTGAGGAGAGTAGGGGGCAGTGTTTGATGGGGCAGGCGCTTTGGGGCTGAACTGGGTTCCTTTTCCATTAGGTCGGAGCAGCTGTGGAAGAAATTTCTGGGTCAGTGGACTTTCTTCCACCACCAGAGCTACCGATCTGAAGAATCTTTTCAGCAAGTATGGAAAGGTATGGGCTGCAGGTTCTGTGGGGCGAACACCCTGTCCGGGCCAGGAGTGATGCTTTACCCTTCCACAGGTGGGGGTGGGGGGCGCGTATACATCTCTCATCCCTCTCTACACATCTGCCTATCGCTTCCTGAGTTTGTTTCTACGCTTCTCAGACTTAGGCTCTTGGCACGAGGAGCCTAACCACTGAGAATGGGCTCACCACAGGCCCAGCTCAGTCACGCCCTGCTATCACTGAGAGCATCTACCACCCACTTCTAACTAAAGCTCCTCTCTGAAGACAGGGCATTTCAGAATGTCTGCCATCTCCCACAGAGGGGGCAGGCTGGTGCGGGTCCGTCACTCTCTTCAGTCTCCTGCCTCTTTCCTTCCTATTGCGGGTTCCCTGCAGCAACCTCTCCTATTCCAAAGGCATCACTTGGCCTGCCTGCCTGCCTGCCTGCCTTCCTTTCCTTCCTCCCTCCCTCCCTCCCTTCCTTCCTTCCTTCATTCCTTTCCTCCTTCCCTGTGCTCACTGGGGTTTGTAAGCACAGGCTCCTGCTCCTTGTATGAGTTCAGCAAGTTGCAGTATTTGTCCAAATGTTGATGTCCCATAGCCACTAAGAGAAAACCTCATTATCAGGTGCTTCTCTGGTTGCTTAGTGGTTACGAACTGGGCTGTGAATTGTAAGGTCAGCAGTTGGAAACTACCAGCGGTTCCACGGATGAAAGACGAGGTGTTCTGCTCCCGTAAAGATGAACAGCCTCGGAAACCCTGTGCAGGGTCGCTATGAGTCGGAACCGACTCCACGGCACATAACAACAACAACATAGAGATGAATGAGTAAGACCCTCTGGTAGTATAGTGGCTACGAGTCAGGCTACTAACCTCAAGGTCAGCTGTTCAAAACTTTCAGTAGTTCCTTGGGAGAAAGATGAGGCTTTCTGCTCCCAGAAAGATTTACCCCTTTGGAAACGGTTGCTATGAGTCAGAAGCAACTTCGCAGCACACAACCATAATAGAGACGACTGCCTGCCTGGGCCTCTTTTCCAACTGAACGGGTGGCTGGAAGTGTCTTCCCTCCTGTCCACAGCCAGAGCCCTTCCCCACTCCTCAGAGGTGCCCAGTGCTGTGGCGTGTGGAGGGCCATCTCCATAGGAGGCCCTGCGCTAGGGGTAAACCTCGGTGTAGCAGGAGGAGTGTAGGCAGTTCCTCCTTGCCTCTTGAACCCTGTGTTTGATTCCACCATCTAATCCCCTACATTATCCTGCTGCCCTGACCCATAGGATAGCCCAGAATGGAAGTCAGAGAGCCTGGGATTCCCAGGGGGGACTGGCACTGAGGCACTCAGCACTGCTCCCTTGTGGCTGTCACCCTACTGGGCTCTGAGCCACCTGACTTGCTCTCCTTTCAGGTGGTGGGCGCCAAGGTTGTGACCAATGCCCGGAGTCCTGGAGCTCGCTGTTACGGTTTTGTCACCATGTCTACGGCCGAAGAGGCCACAAAATGCATCAGCCACCTGCACAAAACCGAGCTCCATGGGAAAATGATTTCAGTGGAAAAAGTAGGTGGCATTTTCTCCCCAGGGTGCACCAGTTGGGGGACATTCAAGAATGCTTCCCTCTCATTTTCTCCTCCCCAATTAATATGATTTCAGGCGAAGAACGAACCTGTTGGGAAGAAAACCTCTGACAAGCGCGAGGGCGATGGGAAAAAGGACAAGTCGAGCACCAGTGACAGGTACTGCTCTCCTCCTGCCCACCACAGGATGGGGTCTGGAGGCCAGCTCATCCTCTCTCTGGACACTCACTGTGCTTATCCGTGGGGGAGGATGGGCAAAGGCCCTGCCCTCTCTGTCCACCTTTCTGGGACCACTTGGGCTGCTTTTTTGGCCTTGCAGGAACTGATTGGGCAGACCTGTGTTCTGGCATTCTTTGCAGATCCACAAACCTTAAGAGGGATGAAAAAGCCGACAAGAAAGACGATGCTAAAAAGGGTGAAGACGGAAGTGGAGAAAAGGGTAAAGATCCAGATGATCAGAAATCCAGCCCCTCAGAGCGATCTCGAACCACAAAGTCAGGTAGCCCACCAGCCAATGGACACTCCGGGCTCTCCTCTGTCCATTCCTAGCCAGTGTCAGGTAGCCCACCAAACTGATGGGCACCTGGGGCTCCCCATCTGTTCATAGGCTTCACCTTCTGTAGTTCTCCACCTCAGCCCCACTTGGTCCGCGTGTTGACCAAGGCTCCTCCTTTTGCCCTGTAGGGAGTCGTGGCACTGAGCGGACTGTGGTCATGGACAAGTCTAAAGGTGTGCCTGTCATTAGTGTGAAAACATCTGGCTCTAAAGAGCGGGTGAGTCTCTGTCTTCCTAGTGTCAAGGGACGTCGGGTTTTATAATTTAGGGGCACCTTGCACTTAATTTGGGAAATGGTTTCTGCGCTTCCAAAAACTGTAGAAATAAAAAGTTTGGAAAAGTGTTAAAAGCTTTTCCTTGATACGTTCTTAGACTTGACCCTAGGCAGGACACAAGGAAGTTAGTAGTCTCCAGTAGGCACTTACTGCCTGTTTAGTTAAGAAAAGGAAACGAATAAGCTATTTATGTGGGATGCTGTTCGGTTTCGGTTTCTTGCAAAAAAATCTCAAAGTATAAAATACTGTTTTTGCTTTTATGAAATGTGTCGAGAAAAATGGACACATGTATTCTATACCTGGATAGATCGGATTTTCTCATCAAATGTTCAGGGAAGTCTGTGAGTGTCAGTTATGATGAAAACATGACATGGCTCAAGAGGTCACATAGCCCTAGGCAAACAAGGCAGTATTTGATGGCTTTGTTACAAATTCATTGTCATCTAGGGTCTTCTTGCATAGTCACACGCTGTCTTTTTCTGGTGTCCCTGAGTGGTGCCATCAGTTGAACGCACCACTTAAAACCAAGAGGTTGGTGGTTCAGATCCACCCTGAGATGTCTTGGAAGAAAGATCTGGTGATGAGAGTACAGTTCCACTCTGTCTCCATTAGATCACCATGAGTAGGAATTGTCTCTATGGCAACTAGCTTGGTTTCCTCTTTATACTTTAACATTTTACTGTTCTCTGAACCAGGCTTCCAAGAGTCAGGATCGCAAGTCAGCCAGCCGGGAGAAACGTTCCGTTGTATCCTTTGATAAAGTCAAGGAGCCTCGAAAGTCAAGAGACTCAGAGTCCCGCAGGTAAGTCAAGAACCTCCTGGTACATATCTGACCAAATTCAGAGGCAAAGGATCAGAGACTGCTGTGTTAGCACAGACAGAGATGAAGGGAAAAGGCTTTCAAGAAATTCACCAAAATGATGGGAACCAGGCCCAGCCCTGCTCCACCACTCAGTTGCTGCAGGCCTTCCCTGGGTGTTGAGTCAACCAGAGTTACATGCATCTTCAAAAGATTCCAGTTCTGTACTGGCCCCGTTTGAAGGTGCCATGGTTAACTGTTTGCCTGCTAACACAAAAGGTGGGCATTTGGAACCCACCAGCTGCTCAGAGGGAGAAAGGTGTGACCATGTGCATCCATCCAGGGTCATTTCATTGTGAGTCAGACTCAGCAGCAGTAGAGGAGTCTTGTTGAATTCACAACTGGTTAAAAGTTTGTAGTTCCAGAAGCAAAAGGTCTAGTTTAGACTTCATTGGATGCAATGAAAATTCTGTTACGTTCCCTACTTTTGAATCCCTTGTTTCTTGAACTCCGGGCAGATGTGTGGGGACTGAGGTCCCGTTCACAACATCGTTGGTGGCACAGACTCACCCTTTCTGTCAGGACAGAGCATAGCCCGTGCTCTGGAGGCAGGACTGGGGTCCCTGCTCCTTCTCCTCACCTGCCGCATCCTTCCTCCACAGGGTGCGCGAGCGCAGTGAGCGGGAGCACCGCATGCAGGCTCAGTGGGAGCGGGAGGAACGGGAGCGGCTGGAGATCGCCCGAGAGAAATTGGCGTTCCAGCGACAGCGGCTAGAGAGAGAGCGCTGGGAGCGGGAGCGGCTGGAGCGCGAGCGGATGCACGTGGAGCACGAGCGCAGGAAGGAGCAGGAGCGCATCCACCGCGAGCGCGAGGAGCTGCGGCGTCAGCAGGAGCTGCGCTATGAGCAGGAGCGGCGACCCTCAGTGCGGCGCCCCTACGACCTGGACGGCCGGTGAGCCTAGCCTGGTGGTCCTCTCCAGAGGGGGGCTCTTGGACACCGGACAGTCTCTTGGAGGAATTGGTGTGGGTGTCATTGACGTCAGGGGCCGTCAGGGGCCATCTATCTGGAGGCTGGTTCAGCAGCTCCCCTAAAAGGGCTCCATCTCGGGGAGAAGTCCCCTGGACCCTACCTTTGGAATGCATGTGCACCTCACTCCTTCCAGGCGAGACGATGCCTATTGGCCAGAAGCCAAGCGGGCTGCTCTGGAAGACCGCTACCATTCTGACTTCAGCCGCCAGGAGCGTTTCCATAGCTTCGACCACCGAGACCGCGGCCGCTACCCCGACCACTCGGTGGACAGGTCAGTCAGCTGCCAGTCTTTCTGGGCTCTGAGTTAAGAAGCGATGCTTCCTCATAGGCTTTGCCCCTTCCTTACTTTACATCTGGATTTTATTGATCTTTTTCAGGAGAGAAGGTTCAAGGTCAATGATGGGTGAAAGAGAAGGGCAGGTAAGTCAGAGGCTGTGTTTCCTTTCCCTTCAACACACCTTTTCCTCTGAGCCTGAGCCGAAGGGGTGCTTGTCAGATGAGGCTCTGGATTCTTTTTGTTCCGTTTTGGTCACTTGGCTTTGGTCCCAAGGTGCCCAGGGCCTTCCTAACTGCCTGTTGGTAGTCAAGTAGTGCCGGAGAGCCTCCTTCCTGCTGCGTGTAGCACCCAGCTGAACATTGTGTGTGTGTGTAGTGTCCATACTACGAGCGACACTGGGTGCCATTGTGTCCTTGGACGTGTCCCTATGTGTGTGTCCAGTGGAAATAAGGGGACTATTGCTCACACTGCAAATTTGCATAGCAAAATGAGGCCAAATTCTATTCAGGGTCACAATGAATTGTAATTGACTCACCTCAACACAGCTACTACCTTCCACAGAGATTGAGGATTTCCCTAAAGCTCGCTGAATCTCTCGGGAAATCAGAAAGCAGGCCGTGGTCAGGAGTTCAATGTTCTTTTCTCTTAGTGTTTCCTTGACTATCCCTCAGTCCTAGCAGTCTTTCTGTAGTAACTGAGATGTCCATCCCTGGTTGTGGAGTGGGCATCCTCTGGCTCCCTGATCCTCATGTGGTCAGTCTCATGATGAGCCAAGATGCTCCCTCTGCAGCTTTAATATTCTCCGTCTGTGGTAGATGTGTGTCATACAGTTACATGTATGTTGCTAGTGATCTTTTCATATCATCATTGGCTGGTGCTCTCCTGACTAGGAAAAGAGAGTTTGTTTTTCCCACATACACAAATCTAAATAAGTCATAGGTGCTGCCCGAAATGGCAGCTCATGACACATGAGCTGCCAGAAAAGCTGGAACCAGACCATAATGCCTGAGCCTAGTCACAGGTTGACTGAACAGAAATTTCTGATGATTTCTAGCTCCTTGTGGGGTACTGTGCCCAGCTTTAAATCATAAGCCACAGACTGAACAAAGGCCATTAATGATGTCTTCTGGTTTTGTCTTTCCTCAAAATTAAATGATGCTGTCTAAAGTAGGAGCTAAAAAGTTTAAATAAGAATTTAAAAAACAGTTTGCCTAATCAGCTGGTTTATAGGACTGTTGTTTTAGGGATCTCTTTTTGCCTTCAAAGAAGGAGACTTGCTTGGTTGGCTTTTTATGTCAGTCTTTACTTAGTGGTGGATGATGTCCAGCTCATGGGGCCTGGCTGCACCTCTATCCAGTGTCCAGCAGAGGCTTATGAGCATCTTGTTCTGGAAAGACTTGAATTGGAGTGAAGAGGATGAAGGCCGACTCTGATGGGTTATTTACCCGAGTGGAGAGTGTAGCTGCTGCTGTGTGCGTTCTGCCTCCAAGTGGGCCCTCGTGACATTAGGGTTTCCTAGGATGCCCTCTTGATGAGAGGAGATGGCCAGGTCTCCTCAGAGTGACTGCTGGCTTACAGCTGTCTCCAGCACTTGGGTTGACAGCTGGACACTTAACCATTGCACCTCTTCACCTGTTACTGTGTGCCATCTTTCTCACGGGCTTCTGGGATTGATACTGAAGCCTGCTCTCTTTCCTGCCTCTTGGAACACTCAGCACTATCCTGAGCGCCACGGAGGACCAGAGCGCCACGGCCGGGACTCCCGCGACGGGTGGGGTGGCTATGGCTCTGACAAGAGGATGAGTGAAGGCAGGGGACTGCCTCCCCCTCCCAGGTTTGTATCAGGGCCTCGCCCACATCAGCAGATGAGGTGCCATGTGTGCTGGTCTCCTTTGGTGTGGGAGGTGGGAAGCTGTCAGGGTCACTGTAGAGCAGAGAGACACCCTACACAAACAAGGGTCCAGAGTAGAGAGACGAGCAGTAGCCAGTTGGTGCTCCTAACAGGACGAGGGCAAGCACATGGGGAGTTCTGTTCACCCCCTAAAATCCTCTTCTGTGGGTGTAAGGTAACACCAAGACAAGGGCAATCCAAATCAGAGATGTTTGTTTTTAAGGGGCAGACGTGACTGGGGGGACCACAGCCGAAGACTGGAAGATGACCGTGCATGGCCGGGTGGTGCCGAGGGAAGCATGATGGACAGGGACCACAAGAGGTGGCAAGGTAAAGAGTTGGCTTTCCCTCTGGAGGGCGGGAGCCTAGTGCCTGGTGTCTCAGCAGCGGCTTGTGCTGCAGCTCCTCCGTCTCTTATTTTCCAGGTGGAGAGAGAAGCCTGTCTGGCCATTCTGGGCCGGGCCACATGATGAGCCGGGGAGGGATGTCGGGGTAAGGTGCACTGACGCTGGCGCGTACTCTTTCCCTCGATGCCTCACCTCTCCACCTTTACCTGTCTCTTCTTTGCATGTTGGCTTCACTTGGTGAAGGTTTAAAACAGTCAAGTCTTTCCGAGCAGCACTACCTTCCCCTGTCCTGTGATGTGTACTCAGTCCCGTGTCACTGCTCTTCAGACGGCTGTGAGTCTGTCTTCCGGTGCCGCTGCTCCAGAGCAGGACCAGAGTCCAGAAGAGCGCCTGCCCCATCCCATTGAACGTGTGCAGTTTGGGACAGGTGGCCTGCGCAGTGGGAGGGCTTCACGGACACAAGAATCTGAATTTGTTCCTAGGCGGGGCGGCTTTGCCCCCAGTGGAGCCTCCCGGGGCCACGTGATGCCGCGCGGCGGGATGCAAGGAGGATTTGGAGGCCAGACCCGAGGGAACAGACCCAACGAAGCCCGCTTCACTCGCCGCTACTAACGCTTTCCCACCCATGTCCCTGCCCTGTGGCCCCCAGAGCCTCTTCTGTTAGGAATTCTTGATCTGTGTACAAATAAAACTTTTTTTTTTTAATCTGCTGCCATATTGTAGCTCAATACAATGTGAATTTGGGTTCTTGTTTTGTTTTGGTTTTTTGTAATAAATGTGTTTCTGTTCACATACCCTTTAATTAAGGTGTCATCTCAATTTTATTGCCGCCTCTCTTAAGTAAAACTCTGTGATAACAGACTTACAGACTGTCATTGTGACTACAGTGCCCCATGTGAACGACTGGGGTTGTCATTTTAACCGGATCCCATTGCCAGGGCTTTCATAGTGCTGCCAAGTGGGTTCAAGCCACCAGAGCCCTTCATTCTCCAGGGGCAGACGGAAAGCAATTTACAGGATGGGTAATCATTCTAGGAAGACTTTCCGCCAAATATTTGCTGCCTTGGCCCCATCTTGGCCCCTTAGTCCTTTGCAATATTGTGCCTCAGGCACTTCCAGTGCCCCTGAGGAGCAGGGTGTGCACCAGGCAGCCCTCAGACGTGTAGTGGCCACCATGGGCCACTGACACAGAAGACTCAAGAGCCCACAGTCCTTGGTTTGGTCACTTAGGGGACAGGGAAGTTTTTTCTACCATGAACCTACTTGAGCCTTGGGTTTTGTTTGACAGCATGAGTTTGTTTTGTAATGTGAGTATTCATACCACTTATGTGTAAATATGGACAAATAGAGACTGGAAAACCACCGAGGGGGTCCAGCAAGGATAGGAGGTTATTTGCAAAAATGGGGCCGTGCACTACTTTTGTGTTTTCCACAGAACACTACTTCTTAACGTCCTTTTATGTGGATAAGCCAAGCCCTGGTGGTACAAGAGGTAGGGGCTTGGCTCCAAAGAAAGATGAGTGGTTCAAACCCACCTAGCTGTTCTATTAACGATAGTCAGGAGAAAATGTTCCTACCCAGGCCAAGGCATTGTCAGTAACCTCAGAGGCATGTGATGTGAAAGTTGGGCAGTGAATAAGGAACACTAGAGGAATTGATGCATTTGAGCCATGGTGTTGAATACTATTCAAAGTGCTATGGACTGCCAAAAGAACAAACTACTGTTGGAAGAAGTACAGCCAAGCCAGAATGCTCCTTAGAAGCCACGATGGCCAGACTTCTACTGTGGACATATTATCAGGAAGGACCAGTCCCTGGAGGACATCATGCTTGGTAAAGTGGAGGATCAGTGAAAAAGAGGATCCCACCCCCCACCCCCCCTGCAACCAGATGCATTGGCACAGTGGGAGCAATGTGCTCAGGCTTGTGAGGATGGGGCAGTGTTTCAATATGTTGTGCAGAGTTGCTATGAGTCGGTTACCTACCAACTCGACAGCACCTAACAACTATAACCTAGGAAACCTTATGGGGCAGTTCTGTCAAAAATCATCTTGAAGGTACTCTAACACCCCCATGGATGTTACAAAGCACACATTTCCCTGTTGGGCTCAGGCTTGATGGACATGTCTGCCTGTGTTGTGAGGTTACGATTACATTGCACTTTGTTTAGCTGAACATTTACATGTCACCTTTTCTTCAAGAGTACATGTGGTTCTTTTGAGGCACAAATGGCAATGTGTTTTTTAAGGAACAAGGAGATTCCTTCAGTAGTGGATGTAGTTGTCTCATCCATTGTGGATGTGGCTAGACCTGTACCTTTTTATAAGGTGACAACTTGTCTGAATGAAGTTGGAAGAAGGTACAGCTTGAATATCTGACCAAGATTTCTAAGCAAGATAAAAGGGCACATGCTTCATTCAGCAGGAGGAAACATTTAGTTGAGCCAATTACAGAAACATTTTTGTCAGGCTGCAAACATCTGTTGTCCTATGACAAGGGCAGCTGTTGGAGGGACAGCAAACAGCCACCTACAGTTTGGGGTGAAACCACCAGCCTTCTAGATTCAAACCAGTCCATGCTGGCTCACCCACTGCTGAGCACTCATGTTTTTGTTTTCGTTTTCCCACCACAGATGTACAAGTTCCCAGGTGCGTCATGTATACGTAAGGATGGTTCAGATTAGACCCCCCACCACAGCCAACCTGTGCTCATGAGGAATCTGTGCCTGGACCAAGAGGCAGTTGTTCAAACAACATGGGAACACAATGGTTTCAAATTAAGAGAGATGTGCGACAGGGCTGTATTCTTTCACCATACATATTCAATCTGTATGCTGAGCAAATCATCCAAGAAGCTGGGTTCTATGAAGAAAAACATGGTATCAGGATTGGAGAAAGAAGACTCATTAACAACCTGTGATATGCAGATGATACAACCTTGCTTGCTGAAATTGAAGAGGACTAAAACATTTACTGATGAAAAAACACAGCCTTCGGTATGGATTGCATCTTAAAACAAAAATCCTTACCACTCGACCAATAAACATTCTTAACAACAGAGGAAAAATTGAAGTTGTCAAGGTTTTCATTCTTGGATCAATTACCAACACTCACGGAAGCAGCAGTCAAGAAATCAGAGGACATATTGCATTAGGCAAATCTGCGGCACAAGACCTTTTTCAAGTGTTGATGAGCAAAAATGTCACAGCTTTAGGACTAAGGTGGTCTGACCCAAGCCATGGTATTTTCAATAACCTCATATGGATGCGAGAGCTGGACAGTGAATAAGGATGCTTTTGAGTTATGGTGTTGGAGAATACTGAAAGTGCCATGAACTGCCAAAAGAACCAACAGATCTGTGTTGGAAGAAGTGCAGCCAGAGTGCTCCTTGGAGGCCAGGATGGCCAAATTCGTCTCTCATACTTCGGACATATTGTCAGGAGGGATCAGTTGCTGGAAAAGGGATCATGTTTGGTTAAGGTGGAGAATTAGAAGAAAAAAAAAAGGAAGACCACCAGCGAGATGGATTGGCAAAGTGGAAGCATCAATGGGCTCAAGCATGGCAACAATGGTGAGATTGTTTCATTCTGTTGTGTATAGGGTCATTATGAGTAGGTACCAACTCAATGGCACCTAACGACAGCTGGCCTGGAGGTGGGCCAAGAGGTCTTACGTGGCGAAACCCTGCTCCTAAGTGATGGGACGTGTGGGGGGAGACAACAGGCAGCAGGTCAGGGGATGGGTCTCAACTAGAGTCGGAGCAGGACCAGCCATGAGGAAGATGGGGAGGGGGTGGGTGTGAGAACTTAGCAGAGGCCAATGGCTCAGGGTGCTGCTGATCTCAGTGTAATACCTGAGGGCCCTGCTAAAGAGCATGGAGGGCAGTAGGGAGGTTACCAGACTGGAGAGGAATATGGGCGAGAGGTCTTGGGTAGCCAGAGCTCAGAGGCACATGGTCTGTAGCCCAGGGCTATACCTGTGGCTGCTGCTGCTCCAGCCTGCTAGCATTTCCTTTGCTGGGCGCTGACGCCACAAATTAACCTGCTGCTGTGCCCTTCCGTTACCCGTGGCTGCATTAAAACACACATTGTCCCAGAGAGCAGTGACGTCAGAGATGGAGGCAGAGACGATGACATGGAAATGGAGCAGCTGGGGACTCTAGAACCAGAGAGGGAGAGGGGCTGTGTGCTGACGACCAGGGGAAAGGCTTGCCCTGCAGTTGGTTGATGATGCATGAAGGGGTTTGTATCCATGGCAATAAAACAATATAAGATAGGATGAATGTAAAGCTAATGTTCTCCCATGTAAACTACCATGTAATTCACAATAAAACATTAACAAAACACACACACACACACACATTATTGTACTTTGTGGCAGGCCCTGCTTCTAATAGGACCAGCTGTCTCCTATCTGTAACAGCCATGCCAAGACGGTGTGAGAGTCCAGGGAGTAATGGGTTAAATACAGCACCATCCTGGATTCAAGGGCGTGAGAGCTAGGTGGAGGCAGACTCCCTAGGAACCCCAGGACAGCAGAGTGGGTGTTTAACCTAACCCTGCTAATCCTTTCATCTGTAAAATGGACACACTCCTGGGGCTCGTGTGGGTCATGAGGGTCATTCTCTTGGCTGCTGTAATGGCCAGCAGTAGCCGCTCCTCAACAGGACTGAGAAACAAGAATAAGGGCTGCTCCCCATCCTGCTCATCCTTCCTGAAGGCCCAAGAAGTTCAGGGGCATAGACAACTGGCACCGCATGTCCAGGGGCACACTGGACATGGGAGGCCTACCCGGAGACCAGGAGTGTTCTGCAGAAGAGCAACTGCCAGGAGGTGTCAGGACCCAAGCAACAGAACCAGAACCCTCAGGTCCATCCCCAGCCTGTCTGTATGGGGGATGAGACTCTGGTTCCAAACACAGGCTCCCTCACCTCATATCATTGGTACATTTTCCGTGAGCCCAGCAGACACACTCAGACAAACTCAGTGCAATGGGGAACAGACACCAGGACCCAGGTAGAGTCAAGAGAGCTGATCCTGTGTGGGGCAGGGAGGCTTCCGGGGGGAGAGGGGGAAGTTAGGGCTGGGGGGCTCCCAAACGGCTGTGCCTAAGCCTTTCCACCTCAGAAATCCCCACGGTTGCCAGGGAAGTGGCGGAATGAAGCTGGGGCCCAGGGAAGAAGGGCTGGACAGTAGCTAGAGCAGCCAACTGAAGACCAACCTTAAACAGCTTTGGCTGGGGTTAAGGGTGCATGTGTGTGTGGGTTCCAGACTTCCTGTGCCCCAGGACCACCCCAACAGAGGTCTCACCTCCAACAAACAAGTCACCCATGCCTAGCTCACCCTCAGCACCTTCAGCCTCCACAGCCCCCTGAGCACTGTCTGCCCGGACCCCCCAGGCCAGGGTGAGGGCCCCAGGGAACAGTGCCTATACGGCACCCAAGGAGCCACCAGGAGTCCAGCACATAGATCAGCACACTACTGAAGTCCTTTATTGGGCCCACAAGGTCCTGAGCTGCACTCGGAGGGGGCTCCCAGTCTGGAGTCTTCCGGTCCATGGCGTCTTCAACCAATCCACTACTTGGAATGTTCCTTGGCACGTTCTTTGACATAAGCCCAGCCCTCCTGGGAGTAGGTGAAGGCCTTGGAGGGGGCCACCGACAGTGCTGACATCACGGTGATAATACCTGTGCAGCAGGGGGCAGGGGAGAGGCCGGCCCAGGTGAGCTTCCCCATCCA